>NC_090449.1:761926639-762229669 GCF_031143425.1 Pleurodeles waltl | reverse complement strand
ATCACGTAGGAAAAGGGAACGCCTTTGCAGATCAGGTAGCGAAGGAAACAGCATGCCAGAAGAAAAGCAAGATGTATGTAGCAGGACCAGCCAGATGGGTCCCAGATAACGGAATGTTTGAGGACACGGTGGAAAGTGTAAAAAGTATACAGGCAGAAGCAACGGAAGTTGAATTGGCATTATGGAAGGAGACACACGCGAGGTTTGATGAAGAAACAGGGTGTTGGACAGACTTGTCGGAAGCCCAGAGATGGATGCTTCCCGATGGGTATGTCCTTCCTGTAGTGACAATGGCCCATGGTCCAGCACACATCAGTCCAGCAGGGATATGCAAACTTCTTGCCCCTGTCTGGTACAACAAAAATATTCCAAAAGCAGCTGAGAAGTTGGTTAAACACTGTATGATTTGCATGCAACACAATCCCGGCAAGGGCGTTAAAGTACCCCCCGGCCATTTCGCGCCCCCTGATTACCCATTTGAGGCTATACAGATGGATTGCATTGAAATGGAAAGATGTAACAATTTGAAGTACGTACTCGTGGTCGTCTGCATGTTTAGCAAATGGGTAGAAGCCTATCCTACAAGGGACAACACAGCCCTTACGACAGCTAAGGTACTCTTGAAAGAGTTCTTTCCCCGGTTTGGAATGCCTCGAATTGCATGGTCAGACAATGGCAGCCATTTTACATGTCAGGTGATAAAAAAGGTGTGTGAAGGATTAGGAATTAGACAAAAATTTCATGCTGCCAACCATCCACAAGCTGCACGATTAGTTGAGAAATATAATGGTTCACTCAAACTGAAGTTGTCCAAAATATGTGCTGACAAAGGCATATCGTGGCCGGATGCGCTCCCTCTGGCCCTGTTGTCACTTCGGGCTACACCTCATTCCAAGTCAGGTCTCGCGCCATATGAAGTGGTCATGGGGAGACCGGCTAATGTATGGGGAGTCCCAAGGCCAAAGAAATACTCAGATTTACCATACCCTGTATTAATGGATTACCTCAACGAACTCACTAACTCTTTACGTCTCATTCATCAGCAGGTGAAGGATATTCTGCCACCATTACCTCTCACTCCAGGCCACTGTATCGAGCCCGGCGACTGGGTCCTCACCAAGAATTTCCAGCGCAAAAAGAGCCTTGAGCCCCGGTGTAAAGGCCCCCGCCAAGTACTCCTTGCCACCAGGACTGCGGTGAAAGTCGAGGGAGCAAAGAACTGGATCCACGCTTCACACTGCAAAAGGGTACCTTTGCCCTTACCATACGATCAGTGGGTGAAGGAGGGTCAAGGTGACGACGAATGTGAGAAAGTACCCACTTTTGTCCCCTTCAGTGACGCGCAGATAGGGTGGACAGCCACCCAGGAGGAGAGTTATTCGGTCCTTTGGGGTGCGACACCTGAAGGTGTTCCAGCTGCCCCCTTGTTTCCGGATCAGACTGAGCCTGGTTCTGCGAGATATGACCTCCGCCCACGCCCTCCACATTGAATAGATGATTCATTGTTTACCTGTTGCATCCAGCCTAACATTCGCTGCAGGGCCGTGATTTTGTCCGGTGTGGCGGACCAGAGAGTGTCAATAGGACTGCTGGAATCACCCACTGGTGGCGCAACCACCAGTCACAGGCAGCACCTAGGGGAGGCTGGGTTGCACGCAGGTACTGAATAACTGAACTTGATACTGATCACTGCCAGTAAGAAGGGCAGACTTGAGAAAGGAAAAGGACTATGTATCCAGATTACGAGAAGAGCGTACATAGGCAAAAACTGAGAAAAATGAATCATTTGAAAAAATTGTTTGGTCCACGCACAACGTGCCTGGCGGTAATTGTATTGCTTCTCATCATATTAGCGTGCATTGGCTGGACCATACACGCTGCCGCAGAGAAAGGATCACCTCCAGCATCAACGTCGGCGCCTATGCACACGCATGTCTCTCTACCACCTGAGATACATGCCAGGAGACAAGAATATGACAATAATACATTCATTCAGATGCTACATCAACATCAGCTTGTTACAAACTTGACAGACTGTTGGGTTTGTGGTCATTTTCCTCACACGGCTGCTCACGCATTTCAGTTCCCAGTCTTTCCTGTAACGGCTGCCTACACTTGTTCCTTAATGTCCAATGTTTCAATACAAACCCCCTTACCCGGTTCCAGGCCTGTGAGACGACCCGGTATCATAACGAACAACACACTCTTCGAAGACTTTATCCTTCAGTTTCAAGCCAAGATACACATTGCGTGCAATTGTACGGATTCCCCAACAATGCGTAGGATCATGACCTTGCCCCGCTATCCACTCATGGAATATACATTTGGTCCGGTCTCCATGAAACCAAAGACAATATCTATCCGACCTCGGCAGGCCCCGCTCTGTATCCGCGGACAAGGACGCATACTTGTCGGAGTCAGTGTCTGTAATACCACTATCATGTACAATACTTCCACCCCTTACCTCAATGCACCTACAGGACTATACTTTGTATGTGGGGGTAAGGCCTACACCTGGCTGCCACCTGGCTGGAGCGGCACTTGCTATATTGCCTTCCTTCTCCCACCAACGTTCAACAAGCCACCCACGTATCATCGACAAAGAAGGAATACTATAGATCAAACAGACACCTCGGCACAGCTGTTCATGGATATAACCAAAGGACTGCTACCTTTTTGGGGGCCCTCGGTGAACAGTCTGCAAATACGACGACTAACGCGAGTCTTGGAGGCCACGATAAATGAAACAGCTGGAGCACTTGCCAATAACACCGCAGAACTCCAAGCTACCAGGATGGTAGCTCTTCAGAACAGAATGGTGCTTGACGTCATACTAGCAGATAGGGGTGGAGCTTGTCGCATCATAGGGGCCAGCTGCTGTGTTTACATACCGGATAATTCACCCTCAGTGTTTGCAGCCATTTCGAGATTACATAAAATAGCATCGATCATACATGAGCACAACGGTACGCCTTGGTCTAGGACTTCAGGTCTGTGGCAGGTGCTGGTCTCCTGGGGGTGGAAGGTTTTGATATTTCTGGCTATCATAGCTGCCACGTTTTTCACCTGCTGTCTGTGCGTACAATGTGGTCCGGCATTGTGCGGGGTCTGTGCTTCAATGTTAACACCCAAACCCACCAATATCAAAAGGAATACTGAGCGGCTAATGCTTCAACAACAAATTGATGAGCTTCTGAAAATAGAATTGCACTGATCAGAAATTTGCCTCGCAATGGCAAAAGGAGGGATTGTTAAATAATAATCCAAGATGAATTTGCCTCAGACTTCATTTCTGCTTATTCCATTAATATTGCCATGTGCTCGACAAAGCTGACTCTTCGTTGAACTGTTCAAGTTGACTTCCCTGTGAACTCTGTTTTTTCTAAAACTATCTCCTGCTCTGGGCCTCTCCACTTATTTGACCAAGCTGACTTTCAGAAAACCGAGCCACAGCTGCATCCTTCCTATCATTGTGCACAAACAGAACTGTACCTCTCCCCACCGCATTCCAGGGGCCTTCTACACGGGATATCCTCGTAAATTATCAAACCAACTGTGATAAGACTGACATTTGACAAATGAACTGTCACTTTGCCGTGTGTTAGCAGGATACTCCAGAGATAGTGGGAGTACAGACAGGAAAGACTAAATCTAATGTATGTACGTCAGCAGGATGCCCTCGGGTTAAAAAGAGAACTGTTTGAAGCTTTTGTGTTTACCAGATATGGAGGGGTGGCTTCCTGACTGAAGGGGGGCAGCTTAACTATATAAGATTGTACGCTGCAGAATGAAGCAGCCAGCCTCCGTAGGAAAGTCACTCAGACTGTCCTGGGACACTGTGCTTAGCTCGAGCTATTATCTGTTTGACTAATAAAACTTTTCTCTTCCTCATCAGTCGTGACTCCGCCTGTTGTGTTCTTTGCTGGTGAGAGACCCTGAAGGCTTAGGGTGTCCCCTCCACCGCTGGGAGAGGTGAGCCTGCCTTTCCCGGTTCTTCACTTGGGTGGCTCCTGTGGGAATGGTCACTTCCCTAAACCTCACTGGCTGTTTTCCTCCATTTCAACATGGAGAAAACTGAAATGAAGGGTCCACTTTGCATACAAGCCCTTAAGGGTGGTGCATGCTCAGTGAGGCCACTCCTCCCACCCTTTTTATGGTTTCCCGCCTCTGCTCCTGCCAAAAGTGGGGATTTGCAAAGGGGGGGAGCCATCTGCTGCTAGCAGCAGGCCGAGACGCTTGAGTTTCAAGGGTAGTAGCCCTTTGAAGCTCACCGCCAAGGTGTTGCACATTCCTGAGGGAGGGTGTGTTAGCTCCCTGTTTTGCTTTACTTTTGACTGAGCCAAAATATACACACTGAAAGGAGTCGAAAAGCTTCTCTGGAATGCACTTCTTAATCTGAAGAAGCCATTTATTATAGCTTTTTGCAAGGTTCATGAAGGAAGGCTTGAATAGTAAAAAGTGTTCTCTCAAAATGTGCAACAATGAAGTAAAAACATGTATAAAGAATCTTCAATCTATAAACAGCAAATATATACATGCAAGGATACAAACACATATTGATATATGTATATATATTCATACACAATGCAAAGCAAATAATTAATAAAAATGCATCACCGTGGGGCCTGTCAGGTGCTTCATCTTTCTCATGCCAGCAAGACAATGACCCCATTCGATTGCGAGAAAGAGAACTCTAACCTCACGGAACATATATCAGGCATTCGACGTCTAAAATCCTGACTGAGGTCTTGGAATCTCAACTGCCGATCAGGGTCATCTTGTATATATCTTAAAGAACCAGAGAAGGAGCTTTCTGGAAAACCCCTCTCATCAAGGAATATTCAAAAATGCTGGCTAGTTTAGGTAAGCTTTGAAAGAAACAGGTTGGGAATAGGCCAAAATCCCAAGGCGTCCCTCCCAAAGTCAAACCGTTCTCTGCTGTACCATAACCATCAGTCAAGTATGTCCTTATCATGCTGACTGACTAACTCCTCCATATTATGTACTAGCTCTTGGTGAGAAAGAGAACACGCAGAAATAGAAAACACATTGCATAACATGTTTGTATGGAAAACTACTCGCACCTGTAACGTGGCAGTGAGGCTAAGCTGAATACAAAATGGAGTCTATAACTAGTGACCATTAAAGTGACGGTGGGCAACTAAGCCAAGTACAAAGTGGTGTGACACGAAGTCAGTGGTCAACACACAAATATCACTACACTCCTCTACCCAGGAGGGGCATTGTTCCCAAACCAGAGACCCTGGGCTCTCCCCCAAGGTTTGTGGATTGGCTCTCTGGAGGTGGCAGGCTGGATGGAACCAGTCAGCAACCATGCCAGTTAGGTTAGCTTTTGCAGGGGGCACCTCTAAGTTGACCCATGGGTACATTTAGAGATAAATCCAATACTGGTACCAGTTTGGATTGATCATTCTGAGTTGTTTGATATCAACACAACCCAGGGTGCAGAGTAGCCATCATGTACAGGGAAACTCGTGTTTGACCAGTGTCCATTACATGCATTTCAAATGGCTTTTCTGTTCACTCACTATGTCTTTGGTTTGGCAAGGACACAGTGGGGGTGTCGCGTGGGCTCTCATTATCCTGAATGAGACTACTGGATTTCTAGGCAGCAGGATCGATAACGGTGTGGGGGACTGAGTCTGACCCACTTGTAAGGAACTCTGTCACCCTAAATCCGGTTGTTGCTCCGGCTAACTAGCAGTGCCTCATTTCTCCCATGTTGAAGAAATGATTGGGCAGCCGAGCGCATGACATCTTTGGAACTTCTCAGGGAAGTCGTGGTCACTCAGATCCAAACCAACTCTCTCATTCACAATATGGTCTCATATACAAATGACAAAGACAGTATAAGTTTTATATAATGTTTTAATAAAACGACTGTATTTTAGATATGAAGGCGTGAGCCGCAATAACCAGAACAATACAACATAGTAGGATTGATATAGTAACCAGGAGAGTAAAACATAGAAATAAAGCTATCATAATTCCTAACCATTTCTACTCTCCCTCTGCTTGTTCTATTTAGAGCACAGCATGTTAAGCTTCTAGCTTGCCTTTCTGTATCACTAGGGAGACGGACACACTCATACCTGAGCAAAGGCCTGTGATCTGGTTCAGCATCTGCAACGAGGCAGTCAGCGTCTAGTTGTGGTTCCCTGGTCGGAATCTCCCTCTTGCATGTATTGGGACAAGGAAGTGATTTTATAACTGACATGTCATCGTGATCACAAAATGTCCCTACGCAGGAATGGCAAGTCTAGACTCCTACCACGTCTATCGGCAATGTACCAGACTGTATCCTTGACTGAAGCACAGAGTGAATGTGTTATGAAGAACTCCAGTGCTGAAGTAGGCAAAACAGTGTGATATGAATAAAAAACAACACCGTAGAACTGGCTATTCTGAAAAATAACAGTACGAAGCCTAATAAAAAGCATTTAGAATAAAGGGCACAGAGGCTCTAAGCTGTTAGTAAATTAATAAAATATATTTAGGGCAAAGTGCACAGAGGCCTAAAGCCTGAAGCTAATGCGCAAAATATACGTAAAACTGACCACACTACACCCTCCCCTTGTCGGTAGCAAGTGGTTCTAATAACAGAAAAAACATAACCTAAATTTAAACACAACATTTCGACAAGATGAGAAGACAACAAAGTCATGAATTTAGGAAACATGTGATGATAGAGCGAATTGCAATATAGTGTCAATTTAGTCGGAAAAAAAAAAAATCCAATTGTCAGACAGAAGCAAAAGAACGTAGAAGCTCCTCCACTTCGAGATATGTCAATATCGGAAGATCCACGCCACAAAGTACCATGGAGCAGGTGTGTTCCAAAGCCCCAAAACCATTCAGGGCGGCACCCCGTGTAGCGCCAAGGAAAGAGACAAAACCATCTTCCTCCAGGGAGGGAATCTCATAATCCGCTTCACGAAGCAAACGCAACCGTAGTGCACAAGTCTGGGAATGAGCCCTAATCGGGAACATCAACAGATCAAGATCAACCACTGGAGAGCGCTGCAGTGAGAGACAGAAAGCCAGTGCATGTTCAAACGAGCACCAAAGGCATCGAAACACGGGTTGCACACAATCCAAAACCGGTCGGAATGACAAAGACCAGTCACACTCCAAATGAGCCAGGAGTGTTGCTCCAAAACACTGCATCATGCGTTCACGACACAGCTGCGCTGACGGGAGCAGCAATACAGGATCTCGTTGCGGCGGGACAGCCATTGCGAAAAAATTGTAACAATAGCAAAACTCCAGCCAATAAAGCCAAAGTAATTGGGAAACCCCCAAAAATGCTTCCGAAAATAGAGTGTATAGCCGAAGGTATCAAACCGAATATGGAAGAACGAAACCAACACCAACGGCTTTGAAAAAATGAGCAATACCAGCAGTGCTGGATGCATTAAATATACGTCCCACAAGTTCACCGAAGTGACTCGGAAAGTTAGTATTCAAAAGGGACTGTATCTCCGCCGATGACCTTGCCACTTGAAGTGCGTAGGTCTCGCTAGCAGATGTAAGGGCCACATGCTTCTGAAACAATAAAGCTTTCAGCCGACTCAACTTGTCGAAATCAACCTTGGAAGTAGCAATATGAGGCCAGATGTCCGCTACCTCCCTAAATTCAGTAGGGGGAAACAACACATTCCCGCAGCACGTAACAGCCTTGTTGACGACAACGACGTAAACTATTCCGGCACGCATGCCACAGCAGCGTTCGCTGTTAAGAACAATGTAACTGCCGTTAGAAAGCACCTGGAAAGTGTTTTTAATTACCGCGACTGGAACTCCCTTAAGATAACAAGCTAAGTTAGCAATCGAAGCATTACACGCTCCGTGCAAGGACAGCTGTTTACAAACCATGGAATGGCTAACAGAAGCTTCGCATTCGCTACCGCTAAGAAAAACTTCCCGCAAACCATTAACACATCTGTACTGAAAAGGAAGCTCCCACACCTCGTGTATGTAACTGTCACCCAATAGTTCATATCTACCCACCGGAATGTGCTTCAAACAAGAAGTAAATTGCAGAGTGGAGATAGGCAAATTAATAACCCCATGAATCAACCACTCAGCTGACGGAATCTCAGCCACCGTAAAAGGCAGTTTCTCCAATTTTTCAATATTCAACATAACATACGTTGCTTCCTTCTTAGCCATCAATTGTTGTTGACGAGTTAAATTAAAGGAGATAAAGATCTCTCTGGCACGAATGTGCTGCCATGGAACGCGAACCGCCTTCAAGGTCTGAAGAGTCCAACCCAGCTGCATGATAGATCGTGTCTGACTCTGCCCATGATATAAAGAAGACATGTCCGATTTTATAATGTCAATAGCAGAAGAGACAATACTGTCAATCGTGTAAACACGGTCAGAAAGGGTATGCATGCCATTATCAACAACAGACAAAGTCTGCAGCAGATTTTCTTGATCAATCTGTCTTAACCGGGCTGCAGCCTCCTGCTGGGAAAGTTTCCAAAACTCATTATACACCTCGTATAAGAACCTTTTTCTCCATGGCACCTTGGGACCTGATAAGAAATCTTGTAAATCAGTACCATTAGACAGTAACTTGAGGTGTGACTTAACTGCACCCAGCGTGGAGTACTTCAACCATTGTTGACAAAGTTTTCCCACACTGTATGTAGTTATTATATCAGCATGTTCTGGTGAAATGTAACGAGGGTCTGCCCTACTAGTCCTGAACCCCCCCGAAGAGGTAACAAAACGTTGATGACACTGATTAGTGTCTACAGGCCACAATAACCACCCGCCCGGATGTAACGAGGAAGCGTTAAGCGTACCATTCTGGACCCAATACGTAAATTCACTAAAAGTAGCATTCACATAGTGCTGCCAGTTATTTAATTTAGAAGGGACAGGTATACTAGGCAAAGTCAATTCTCTAATCGACGCCAAGCCCAAACAACTAGTCTGTTGTACTGTGTCATTGAGGAAAATCATTTGCACAGGGATAATGCATGCTCGAAATAATGTATCTCTGCCTTGCATCTGCCAATTTTTTGTACCCCAAACACTTTTCAAGTCAACAGTTTTCAACCAGTATTCATATCCTTCGACCGAAAGTTTAGATACAAACGAATTAGAATATAGTAATTTAGCATCGGTCAACAAAATTTGCTTATTAGAATACGGTGTCACTTTAAAATAGTAAGACTTAGCATTTCGCTGATCATGCCCAGAAAAATATGCAAATTTATCATTATACGTTTTCAAACTCCCTTGTGGAGGAGTCGAGCAATGTTCCCATTGTACACAATTAAAGATGGACTTAGGGCTACTCGCTTTGTGAATAAAGTGGTGTCCATAATGAGTGTAGCAAAACATATCACCATGATTATCTCTAAATTGGTAAGCATCTTCATCGTCATAGACAGTATAATATTGCAAATCTTTTAGCACAGAATCTACTGTCTTCACATCCCAATCATCAGAAACAATGCCGGGAATAACAATATCATTCATTGATAACTTAAGGACATACGGTATTTGAATCAATTCAGTGGGACCATATATATCAAACATTACTTTATCCCACACAATCCCATCCGGAATCGGTATTACAGAAATGTTCACATTGGACAAGTCTCTCCGAACCATATGAGACGAAAAATGTGGTCTCAACACAGTCTCCACGTGCTCAATGTCTGATCGATCAGGAAGAAAATGACCATGTATTACTAGAAAAAAAGTAACCACAAATCCCAACCACAAAAAAAAAGTCATTACAGCCATAAAAAGCCACAAATAGTTCCAAGGAATAACAAAATATGTACGTTTAAGCCAACTGAGTAGCTTACGCGGACCTCGGATTGAAGACATCGAAGACGAAGAGCTGGATACAGCCGCATTCGCGTCGTTGAAGCAGCCAGAGGCAGTTCTTGCAAAAAGTGCAACAGTGAACAAGGAAGCTGATGGAGGTTCTCTCCTAGGTACGCTATAAATCACATGTTCAGAAACATCAGTAGAACGTACAGCAACTTGAGCAAAAGAATCGATATCAATCGTTGACTGTGGAACAATCGCAAGATCATCTTCCACCCTCCCCAAGCTCGGAGAGGAAACAGGGTCGGTGCAAATCACCTGCAGCGGGACTTCTTCCCCAGTAGTGAGAGGGATGCCGGAACTACTGGGTGTCCCTCTTGGTCTGCTGTGCAGAATCGGCCACATGTTGTAACTTGACATTATCAATGGAAACAAAACGATTTCCTTTGGCCCCTTGCAGCGGCGGCAAAATCACAGTTCTCGTGCCGCTCAGCCCCAACACCGGGACAGGTGTTCGATAAGAAGGACCAAATTCTTTCTTTACTGCGACCTTTTCACGCACTAGATCCCCAATCCTGGGTATCCAACCAGTAGGTGTTACTGGCTCATCCTTAATTCCAGAGGAGGCAGCACTTGCAGAAGAGTTATCTTCACGGAATTGTTGTAAATCCTGCAAAACAGTGACACGATCATTTATGTCAAAGGGCGTATCTGCCGCCTCCACACCAGGACCATCTAGATCAGGAACATACATTCGTGTTCCGAACAGGCACTCATATGAAGTACGACCCCCCAGTGACCTTCTAGGCAAGTTATTAAGTGCTCTCTGTACTCCATACAGGTGGGCTAGCCAACTACGACCCGTACCTATAACCCTGGCCGTTAAGGATTGCTTTAAATCACGATTTAAACGCTCCACGACAGAATTTCCCTCGGGATGAAATGGAGACGAGAATTGGAGCTGGACCCCCAACGAAGCCATGGTGTCCCTGAATGCCTTAGAGGCAAAAGCAGGGCCCTGGTCCGAATGAAAAGCCGCAACTGCAAATGTATCGACAAAGATACGCAAATCTTTAATAACAGTCCGAGCGTCAGCCGAGCGCTGTGGCCAGACCCACACAAATCTGGAGCACGAATCTACAGCAACCAAGATGTATTTGTATGCACTATCCGGTGTCAGCGGACCACAATGGTCCAAGTACACACACTGTAATGGTCTGTTTGAAATCAGAAGAGGCGTCTGCTGCGGGCGTCTAGCCGACGATGCTTTAATTTGTTGACAAACGTCACAACAAAGGTCATACTGCTTAGTCTCCTTATAGAGACCAGGCCACCAATAACGGGCCTGTAAAAGTGAAATCGTGGCAGCCACTCCAGCATGCGCAGACGCCACCCCTTCATGTGCCGCAGAAATTAATCGAGGTCTCTCAATCTTATTTGGTAATTCACGTAAACCAATGCCTGGAATATTAACAACAGCATTTAGTGCACCATTCAAGCAGTAACTATATTTAGAAGGAAAGCATTTAGGAAATGGCGTGCCATCAGCCGTAGCTTTTATGGCAGCCGAGATCTCTATGTCTGGTTTTGAACTCGATCGAGTCACTGCGGCTACAGTGGCGATAGCCACTGCCGACTCTGCAGCCTCATCAGCCAAAGTATTCCCAGCAACGTGTATTCCAACGCGCTGGTGTCCAAGTGTATGTACAACATGGACTTTAGGAAGCGTTTCTTTCAGACCCGCAACCTTACCCCACAACAATTTATGTTTAATGGTGTTGCCTTTAGAATCTCTGAACCCATTCATTTTCCAATAGTACAGATATTCATTGAAGGATTGCACACAGTAGTAGGAGTCACAGCAAGGTCAATATCGCCGGCTCTGCATGCTCCAACGCCAACAAAAGAGCTTTGAGCTCAGCCAGCTGCGCCGTGCAATCTCCCATGGTTTTAGTATAAGTATGTCGGGGGCAGAAGACTTCCCCCTCCATAGTCCCGCTCACCACCGCACATGCAGCAGAATACTGTTGTTTAGTCCCAACCGCCGGTTGCGCAGAGCCATCGGTATACATGACCACTTCATATTGATCAATAGGCAATGTGCCAGCAGGAACTGGGTACTCTATTTCATATTGAAGAAATTCTTGTGTCTGCAGCTTAGGGTCAAATATGTAATCCACATCAGTGGCCGTCAAAGACGTAGCCCATTGTATCCACCGCGGGTGTAAAGCTTTCGAATTAGGAACACTTGCTTTTGTAACAGCCTCTAAGGCCGGAATTGGGGAAACGACAATAATGCGTTGGCCCTGGGCTAGCGGTCTTTCTTTGATCACAGCCATCTGTACTGCAGTGAGAATTTTCTCAGTCTGTGCAAAACGTTGTTCTGCAGCAGAATACAAGTGGGACTTGTATGCTATCGGGACTGTCTCTCCTTCATTAAAGGTGACATACGTAAATCCAACAGCCCCAGGAATCACCCTGATGACCAAATGAGTTTTATTGTCCCGTGTGTGTAAATGTTTAACCGCTAAGAGATCATTCTGCAACTCTTGCAGTATGTGTGTATGCTCAATCGTCCAAAATCTACTTGAAAAATTTGGGCGAATCAGTTCATATAAAGGTTTTATACGTGTAGCATATTCAGGAATGTAAGTTCTGCCAAAATTCAGAAACCCCAATAATGACTGAAGCTTCCGAACCGTATTAGGAGGCTGCAATAAAGCACATTTCTCCAAAAAATGTGGTGCCAGGCTCTTGCCCTCACTCGATAACTCATATCCCAGGAAAATAACACTGAGGAAGGCAATCTTTGATTTCTTAAAATTAAACTTATAGCCAATATCAGCAAATCCCACAACAATGCGTGATACGCGTCTGAGATGTTGTAGAATCTCATCGTCTGTCAAATATATGTCATCAACATATGATAATGCCTCAGGGTCCAACTCGTGCAGAAGTTCAGTCACACGAGCCGAAAACAGTCCTGGGCTATTCTTATACCCCTGAGGTAAACGACAAAACTTTATCTGAGAGCCAAACGCACTGAAACTGGTATAGTCCCGACTTTCGGGTGCTATATTCTGGCAGAAAAATCCATTCGAGATATCCAATGTTGTTTTGTATTTTTTACGCACTATATTATTCATAAGCGCAGCGCTATGTGAATTCTGTATGGCATATGTGCGTGTATGACTATTCAAATGTCTGTAATCCACCACTATCCTATAGGAATGGTCCGGTTTAGCAACCGGAAATAAGGGATTATTCATCGGCGAGACACAAGGCTCAATCACACCTTGGTACTCAAATTGTGTAATAATTTTCCTAACCGAAGCCCTTGCCTCAAATTTAATATGATATTGCGGCTGTGGCTGAGGTTCGCCTTTAATTGGAATGACATGATAAGGTGATTGTTTATCCCACCCCACATTATTTCTATATAGGGCGGGGGCTTGTGCTAGAGCCCATGATTTACTATAGGACTCCGCTAGTTCTCTCGGACCAAGTGGTGAAAAGGAAGGTGAAATAACCTCCTCCCCAACCGGACAGTCGCGAACAAAGTCAGGTGGCCAATCTTGTTCGGCCAACAGGACATCATATGATTTTACCATATGGTCCCAAAAGATGGCGTGTACAATGCGGTCAATGTCCCCTTCCAATCGTAGAGTCACAAGATATACTTGATCAGGATCAGAGACTCGCATATCTGCCGTCTCGACTTGTATGAAGTCATCAGTTGCTTTCGCCTCCAGATGCTCTAGAAGACTCCGGCGAACTATTGTGACCTCTGCCGCGCTGTCTAACAGCACTAACGCCCATGTCTTGTTCGTCAAGAGAACTCTCTTCTTGAGCGGCATGTCTAACTGAGACTGCTGCCACCTTCTTCTTTTTAAATTGCTGTTTTTGTTGCAGCGGTTTCTCTTCTTGTTTAATAGAAACCTCCGCTGAGCGTTGTGAATCCTGTCTCGGTTTCACGTACTCCGTCCTCCGCTCTGACCGCCCACCTCTCTCACTTCTTTTCTCCGAGGAGTCCTGAAAGGAACGAGATTGGCGCGTATCAGTATATTGATATCTATCAGGCGTCTTCAAAGTATCCCTATTCCTGAGATTATACTTATTTTGTGGGGTCTCCGGTTGCGGAGACTGCCCACCATCTTTCTTAGGTATTTGCTGTTTCTTATCCCAGCGCTTTTTCGCACCCTCAGGTTGCTGTTGCTTAGAATTATCCTTATTATTTTTACCCTGCAATTGTGGCTTCTGCGGTCGAGCCCCTAGGCTATCACGACCAATACTAGAATATGTTTCAGCTATTATTCTCGGAAGTTCCCGCTCCTGATTAATCTGCGGAACGTCCCGAAGACGCATTCGCACTGCTAGTGCTACAGCCTCCCCCTTGAGATTACTCAAAATAATAGAAGAAACCGCATCAAAATTACCCATCAATTGCATGCCTAAATCTAAGGCAGGGGCAGCCCCATATTCATCCTGAATTTGTTTAAGCACCTCCGGCAAATTAGCCAAAGTCGGTGTACCGTGTGCTGTAGTATAGAGTGCGGCAAACACTGTGCCCCAAGTATTACAAATATCCACCGTAGGAACCATCCCATACGGCAAACACATCGTCAAAATTCTATGCTTATCCTGAGGTCCCGTATGGGGAAATACTGCTTCCAGCGTATTAATTTTTTGCGCCAGCCAAAATGGAGTCTCCTCACGTTTAGCCGGTACTTTGACCATTACTGAGTGTACAGTGGCCGGATTGATCCCCTGTACCACCGCCTGTGGATGTGCTGGAGCAGCACGCGCTGCATTAGTATTTAATGTCTGCATCACAAACTGAACTAATCGTCTGTATGTTGCAGTTAATTCCATATATAATCGACGCACTTCAGCCACTGCCACATTTGCCACTCCAGGATACGGTGTATATGTAGCCAATAAAGGCCAGGTCGGACCATCATTACTTAACGGACCTAACCTTACTGGTGTTACTGAATGTGGGAGGGCGCCATCAAGCCAATTATGGTGTTCTTGATAAGATAAAGGTATTTCTAAGTATGCATAAGCCCTGTATTGTCCAGGGACATTTGCAACAGTATATTCGTGAAAAGTATTTGTACCCCCATCAGCTGCTGGAAATACGACCCAAGAATAAAAAAGTTCTGTTCTATAGGCTGCATGGGCGTCCACCACAAAAGTGACCGGACCCCCCTGGACCGTCAGTCCATGTGCTATCAGATGACCCGTGAGCGGAAATCGCATACTAAGCGGTATATTTACTACAACTGGATTCGCCATTAGTATAACAAAAAATAGCTCTGGGACAGAGAAGGCACACCAATATCGGGGTTCTTCCTTTCAAAGTTCAAGCTTGAACAACCAACCACTAAGTAATAGGATGTACCCAACCTGTGGTGGCGGAAACCCTCAGCCCCACGGACGTCTCCACATACGGAACCGAGGAGTCAAAATATATACGAGACCGAGAGAGTCAGTCGGACCCAAACATTAGAGCCAGACCAAACGTTGGCGGCGCCATGTCGCGTGGGCTCTCATTATCCTGAATGAGACTACTGGATTTCTAGGCAGCAGGATCGATAACGGTGTGGGGGACTGAGTCTGACCCACTTGTAAGGAACTCTGTCACCCTAAATCCGGTTGTTGCTCCGGCTAACTAGCAGTGCCTCATTTCTCCCATGGGGAAGAAATGATTGGGCAGCCGAGCGCATGACATCTTTGGAACTTCTCAGGGAAGTCGTGGTCACTCAGATCCAAACCAACTCTCTCATTCACAATATGGTCTCATATACAAATGACAAAGACAGTATAAGTTTTATATAATGTTTTAATAAAACGACTGTATTTTAGATATGAAGGCGTGAGCCCCAATAACCAGAACAATACAACATAGTAGGATTGATATAGTAACCAGGAGAGTAAAACATAGAAATAAAGCTATCATAATTCCTAACCATTTCTACTCTCCCTCTGCTTGTTCTATTTAGAGCACAGCATGTTAAGCTTCTAGCTTGCCTTTCTGTAGCACTAGGGAGACGGACACACTCATACCTGAGCAAAGGCCTGTGATCTGGTTCAGCATCTGCAACGAGGCAGTCAGCGTCTAGTTGTGGTTCCCTGGTCGGAATCTCCCTCTTGCATGTATTGGGACAAGGAAGTGATTTTATAACTAACATGTCATCGTGATCACAAAATGTCCCTACGCAGGAATGGCAAGTCTAGACTCCTACCACGTCTATCGGCAATGTACCAGACTGTATCCTTGACTGAAGCACAGAGTGAATATGTTATGAAGAACTCCAGTGCTGAAGTAGGCAAAACAGTGTGATATGAATAAAAAACAACACCGTAGAACTGGCTATTCTGAAAAATAACAGTACGAAGCCTAATAAAAAGCATTTAGAATAAAGGGCACAGAGGCTCTAAGCTGTTAGTAAATGAATAAAATATATTTAGGGCAAAGTGCACAGAGGCCTAAAGCCTGAAGCTAATGCGCAAAATATACGTAAAACTGACCACACTACAGGGGCATATTGCTTATGCAGCTATACCCTCACACACAGTATGGTGCATCCTGCCTTAGGGCTGGAAGGCCTGCCAGAGAGGTGCCTTAAGCATAACATACGCAGTGTAGGGTGGAAATGGCACACAGAGAGTGTGCCATGTTGAGTTTGTATTTTAGGTTTGCACCAGGGCACTCAGCCTACTATGGCAGTGCTGGGTGCAGGGCCCTTGAGGGTGGCACAATCAGTGCTGCTGCCCTCAGGGGTATACTCTTAATATCTCATGCCCTGGATACTGGGGTACCCATTTACTAGGGTTTTATAGTGATATTTAAGAGTGTATCCAATTGTGCCAAGCATCACAACAGATTTAGGGCTCTGGCCCATGGAACCTGTTTAGCAGGGGCCCTGGGCACTACCAACTCCTAGAACATACCAACATCAGGCAAAAAGTGGGGGCTAACCATGCAAAAAAGAGGCCTCCTCTCACACTTTCAAAAAGATTTTCTCTGTATTTGAGGTACCTTAAAGTGTCATGTTGGAAAATGAACCAGCATTTAACAGGAGAGACATTATATAGTTTTTCCACATATATGGATTTTCATCACTGCAAGCACACACTATTATGACCTTAGGCATAAGTTATCAGTGAACATTTATGGGCCTACTGACAAAGGCGTTGGAGATAGCTATGCCAACTAAAGATGTCCTCTGAAAAGATACTAAATATCCCAAGACGTACAACTGGGAAGTTGCTTGCTGACTGCCATTTGGAAGATGGCTCTACTCTCAACCTGTTCAAGCCACACACTCATCAAGGACTGATCAGAATGGCATGAGGCAACATAATCTCAAGTCATTCAGACTGTCCTGGGACACTGTGCTTAGCTCGAGCTATTATCTGTTTGACTAATAAAACTTTTCTCTTCCTCATCAGTCGTGACTCCGCCTGTTGTGTTCTTTGCTGGTGAGAGACCCTGAAGGCTTAGGGTGTTCCCTCCACCGCTGGGAGAGGTGAGCCTGCCTTTCCCGGTTCTTCACTTGGGTGGCTACAACCACTACAGTGATCAGTTCCTGTGGGAATGGTCACTTCCCTAAACCTCACTGGCTGTTTTCCTCCATTTCAACATGGAGAAAACTGAAATGAAGGGTCCACTTTGCATACAAGCCCTTAAGGGTGGTGCATGCTCAGTGAGGCCACTCTTCCCACCCTTTTTATGGTTTCCCGCCTCTGCTCCTGCCAAAAGTGGGGATTTGCAAAGGGGGGGAGCCATCTGCTGCTAGCAGCAGGCCGAGACGCTTGAGTTTCAAGGGTAGTAGCCCTTTGAAGCTCACCGCCAAGGTGTTGCACATTCCTGAGGGAGGGTGTGTTAGCTCCCTGTTTTGCTTTACTTTTGACTGTGCCAAAATATACACACTGAAAGGAGTCGAAAAGATTCTCTGGAATGCACTTCTTAATCTGAAGAAGCCATTTATTATAGCTTTTTGCAAGGTTCATGAAGGAAGGCTTGAATAGTAAAAAGTGTTCTCTCAAAATGTGAAACAATGAAGTAAAAACATGTATAAAGAATCTTCAATCTATAAACAGCAAATATATACATGCAAGGATACAAACACATATTGATATATGTATATATATTCATACACAATGCAAAGCAAATAATTAATAAAAATGCATCACCGTGGGGCCTGTCAGGTGCTTCATCTTTCTCATGCCAGCAAGACAATGACCCCATTCGATTGCGAGAAAGAGAACTCTAACCTCACGGAACATATATCAGGCATTCGACGTCTAAAATCCTGACTGAGGTCTTGGAATCTCAACTGCCGATCAGGGTCATCTTGTATATATCTTAAAGAACCAGAGAAGGAGCTTTCTGGAAAACCCCTCTCATCAAGGAATATTCAAAAATGCTGGCTAGTTTAGGTAAGCTTTGAAAGAAACAGGTTGGGAATAGGCCAAAATCCCAAGGCGTCCCTCCCAAAGTCAAACCGTTCTCTGCTGTACCATAACCATCAGTCTAGTATGTCCTTATCAAGCTGACTGACTAACTCCTCCATATTATGTACTAGCTCTTGGTGAGAAAGAGAACACGCAGAAATAGAAAACACATTGCATAACATGTTTGTACGGAAAACTACTCGCACCTGTAACGTGGCAGTGAGGCTAAGCTGAATACAAAATGGAGTCTATAACTAGTGACCATTAAAGTGACGGTGGGCAACTAAGCCAAGTACAAAGTGGTGTGACACGAAGTCAGTGGTCAACACACAAATATCACTACACTCCTCTACCCAGGAGGGGCATTGTTCCCAAACCAGAGAGCCTGGGCTCTCCCCCAAGGTTTGTGGATTGGCTCTCTGGAGGTGGCAGGCTGGATGGAACCAGTCAGCAACCATGCCAGTTAGGTTAGCTTTTGCAGGGGGCACCTCTAAGTTGACCCATGGGTACATTTAGAGATAAATCCAATACTGGTACCAGTTTGGATTGATCATTCTGAGTTGTTTGATATCAACACAACCCAGGGTGCAGAGTAGCCATCATGTACAGGGAAACTCGTGTTTGACCAGTGTCCATTACATGTATTTCAAATGGCTTTTCTGTTCACTCACTATGTCTTTGGTTTGGCAAGGACACAGTGGGGGCATATTGCTTATGCAGCTATACCCTCACACACAGTATGGTGCATCCTGCCTTAGGGCTGGAAGGCCTGCCAGAGAGGTGCCTTAAGCATAACATACGCAGTGTAGGGTGGAAATGGCACACAGAGAGTGTGCCATGTTGAGTTTGTATTTTAGGTTTGCACCAGGGTACTCAGCCTACTATGGCAGTGCTGGGTGCATCTGGGTGCAGGGCCCTTGAGGGTGGCACAATCAGTGCTGCTGCCCTCAGGGGTATACTCTTAATATCTCATGCCCTGGATACTGGGGTACCCATTTAATAGGGTTTTATAGTGATATTTAAGAGTGTATCCAATTGTGCCAAGCATCACAACAGATTTAGGGCTCTGGCCCATGGAACCTGTTTAGCAGGGGCCCTGGGCACTACCAACTCCTAGAACATACCAACATCAGGCAAAAAGTGGGGGCTAACCATGCAAAAAAGAGGCCTCCTCTCACACTTTCAAAAAGATTTTCTCTGTATTTGAGGTACCTTAAAGTGTCATGTTGGAAAATGAACCAGCATTTAACAGGAGAGACATTATATAGTTTTTCCACATATATGGATTTTCATCACTGCAAGCACACACTATTATGACCTTAGGCATAAGTTATCAGTGAACATTTATGGGCCTACTGACAAAGGCGTTGGAGATAGCTATGCCAACTAAAGATGTCCTCTGAAAAGATACTAAATATCCCAAGACGTACAACTGGGAAGTTGCTTGCTGACTGCCATTTGGAAGATGGCTCTACTCTCAACCTGTTCAAGCCACACCATCATCAAGGACTGATCAGAATGGCATGAGGCAACATAATCTCAAGAAGAGAAGGATGACGATATATGGCAATAGAAGAAGAGTTAGGCCATTATGTCTCAGAAACTCTCCCATTCTGACAACTTCAACCCAGACCCTACCTGTCTGTTAAACTCTTTTACCAATTTCCAAGCTATGAACGCTAGTCTTCTCGCCCTATATCAAACCCTACAAAGACATACTACTATGATGGACTAGCTCACCAGAGTTAATTGTTTTGGAGAGAAGGGGGTGAAATGTAGCGCTGTCAATCATTTGCATAGATAGCAGCACTTCTGTTGCAGATGTGCCAACATGGTACTTGAGCATGGCAAAAGCCACACTGAATCTGGTTAATAGGAAAATGAATTAGCCGAGTACTCACCACACAGGCTCTTCTACATGCTCATATCTTCATCATTGAAATGATTCAAAAATTTTCAGCTGAAATGCTTATTGTTACATATATGTAAAGAATACAAATCGTGTGTTGAACATGCTTGTCAACGTTATTAAGGGCAGGACAGTTCACTCTCTCTTGCAGACAGCCAGAAAGATTATCTAGCTTTGTCTTTAATTTGTATTATTTACTTTACCCCCTCTATTTCGAATATTTGTGTGCAAGTTCTTAAGTCAGATGGCACTTCTCACAAACACCATCACCTTTCATACATTAAATGATGCAGTTGGTATCCTCTGCAGGGTATTATACACAGCCTGCTGTATGTGACTGTCAATTTACTAATATTTAATTGTAAGCTGCAGTAACACATTGTTTCAAAACATAATCTCTAGAATGACGGTTTCACTAACAATAATCTGTGAAACAAATATATATATATATACCTCTCAGTTTTTCGGACGAAAGATTCCACAATTTAAAGTTAATGCTGTCCTGTGTCCTTTCGCAGCTATCTGTGGCACTGTTGGATTTGTTATAGAAGGTCTTAAAACTAAAATTTACAGGATCAAGGAAAGGGTCGGACTGGCTGCGTTCGCATATGGTGGTCAGAAATACTGAAAACAAAAGCAATAGAGCTGAAAGATTAATCATTGTACGTGGTTTTATATTTCAGTTTGGAAAAATAGGGCACTCTTGCTGTGCAATCCAAACCTAATGACGGATCAGTGGCTAAAAAGATCCCTCATGAAGCCTTTTGAAAAATAGCACATGGACACTTATACTAGTGCTGAGAGAAGCAAACAAAACTGGAAAGGGAAGTAAAAAATGTATGTTGAAGCCCATGAAAGCACTGAACTATGGTGTTTTAAGCGCACCTTACTAAGGAAAAAAAACCTGGTAATAATTATAAATATAATAATAATGCACAGTGGAGGGGGTGCAGAAACTGCAACCAACGACTCCGAGCCAATGAGATACAAATAATGCAAAACAACTGCTAGTCGGACAACGTTATCCCAAGATGTTCCCAAAGAGGAATCTGAATTTATATTTCTAACCCTTCATGGACGCTCAATAACACTCAATCTGTAGAGAAAATATATTTTTTTTTAATCCTATTATAAAAAGGTACATATTAAAAATATATTGCAGGGTTTAGATTTCTTCAGGAAGAACGGTATCCTCCCTACAAGGAAATCAATACAGATGATACCCACAAGCAGGAATTGAGTGAGTGCACATCACACCTTAGACAAATCAGCTTCTCTATTTGCAGCAGGGGAGCTCGAAGGGCAACATCCTTGAGTCAGTGCCGGACCTACCGGGTATTCCTAGCTTTTTGCCGAGCTGAGCCCTCGGGTAACCACTTTCTTCAATTCAAAATCACTATTTTTTACCCTTCCTAAAAATACTTGGAGAATTTTTAACTTCCCCAAAATATTCCTGGGCTGCAGCTATAAATATTAAATAAATAAGTCTCTTGGAATATTTGGGGGGGAAATTTACTTTTTCCACAAACGCTCTAGGACTAGGCGCAGTTCCGGGTCTCTTTTAAGGAAAATGCTCCCAGCTTTGATGACAGGAATGTTTGTTTTTGTTTTTTTAAGTTATCGTCCGTTTCGTTTAACTCGTTTTCGAGTTCAATATATCTCAACGTTGTAAAGGGAGAGGAGATTGGCGGATGGAGAAAGGCCCCCAAATGGTTATCTAGTACAAAAATGCATTAACCGCTGTAATTCTCATTGTGCGCTCTTTCAGCGAGAAAAAAAACACACACATAACCTGGCCACTTCCAATTCAAATTAGATTTAAAGTGTTGACGAACTGATCACACATTGCGTCTATCTCCGCGCTCCTACGATCCTTGTTTAGGCTATCCTTGGTTTTCACTTCCCGGGCACCCTCAAATTCCAACCACTAGTGAGGTAACAACAATCAAGAGAAGGAACCTTCGAACAGGGTGCAGCCTTCTTCCTGCCCCGGACCTAAAAAAAAACACATACGCAGGAATGCATCCGGGGTGCGTAGTTTCTAACCTCGGGTTACGCGTTTTCACCCCGAACGACAAGAAAGGAAATTATAACTAACACAAAAGAAAGCCTAACCCACATTAAAAAAAATCATACAGATTACATCTGAGGTTATACATTAATTCGTACACTTTTGGGGAACGTTATACTACCATATTCTAAAATGAGACTCGGCGAGGGAAATGTACTGTCGATGTATGTTTGGAATCTGACTTGCTCTGCGTTTCTTAATTTCATAGCTTCTAGTGTAAAACAGTCTGAGAATATATTTTTGAGGTTAAGGAATGCAATTGTGTACGTTTTTGAAAACAGATTTCAATACCTAAAGCTAACTGAGCGAATGAAGATAAAACATTGTGTTATTCTTCGAATGGTACTATACCAATCAGACCTTCCAAGATGGCAACTCCAATAATAAGTTAAGGCTTGCCAGGCCACCAGACTGGCTTGTTCCTCTTCTGTTTCCATGTCCGCGGTTCTGTACGGCTGAAGATGGCTTGGATATGGCAGCGGTGTGGTTGCAGAGTTCATATGCTCGAGAGGACATTCTCATCTATTGGTTCCTTGGAATCCGGCAGGGACAAGTTTTTCCACCGTAGGCACGTGTCCATTTGGATTTCAGCCTGCTGTCCCGTTCGTGGACGTCGCCCTTTAGAGGTGAGGAGAGAGAGGTGAATAAGTGAAGGAAGGTCATTCAGTTCGGTAGGGAAAGGGTCATATTGGTCCAAGAGAGCTAAGACTGCAGTTTTTTTCCGGTGTCATGGACCATCTATTTCTGAGTCCGAGGATCCAGGTGCTTTCAGTAACAAGTGTCTACAGTCCGAATTTGAACTGAATTTTAGTCCCCTGAATATAGGGGGGAATGGCTAAGCAATGACTTAAGGATTAATTAAAGCAGATAATACTCGTTTTTCGATACTAAGGTCTACACGTAATTTTCCAACTCGCGCTTATTTTAAATGAAGGACATGCACTCCACGAAAACCGTTGGTGAAATCGGGTCATAATACCCTGTTTATTTTACTTGGAATGTATTTTTCTTGACAATGATTTGTTTGAGTATAATAATTGGAGAAATTTGACCAAAGCTAGCAATTAAGTGAAGTCTGAAGTTTTGTTTATTTGTAAAGCGTATAGTAAATTAAAACTATTACACTACTAGTAAAAATGCATGATTAACAATAAGATCATTATGTTTTAAACCTTTCACATTTGTTTTCCTTAAAGAAACCTTAAGGTAGAATTACATTCTAGAGTGTTTATAAAAGGTAAAATTCGTTATAGAGTTGAACCAGTGCTTGGGCGGGGTGTTCCAGCTCTTAGCTGTGAGGTATGTGAAAGATCTTCTTCTGGCGGTTGTTATCTGGATGCATGGGATGGCAGCTAGCGCCTGCTGGGCGGAGCAAAGGTGTCTGGCGGGGTTATGGAAGGAGATGCAATGGTTCAGGTAGGCCGGTCTGATGTTGTGCAGTGCCTTGTAGGTGTGGGTGAGTAGTTTGAAGTTTATTAATTTCTCTACTGGGAGCCAATAGAGGGTCCTCAGATTTTGGGAGATGTGTTCTTGGTGGGGAAGGTTCAGGACGGGTCTTGCAGTGGTGTTTTGGATAAGTTGTAGTTTACTGATGTTCTTTGTTTGTGGTGCCTGCACAGAGTGCGTTGCCGTAGTCGAGCTTGCTAGTGACTAGAGCGTGGGAGATTATTTTGCAGCAATTGACCGGGATCCATTTGAAGATTTTGCAGAGTTGGCAGAGGGTGTGCCAGCAGGAAGAGGTGACTGCGGTTACCTATTGGATCATAGATAGGGAGGAGTCAAGGATGATTACTAGGTTGCAGGCGTTGTCAGTCGGAGTAGGTGGTACGCTGAGCGATGTGGGCCACCAGAAGTCGTTCCAGGCTGAGGTTGTTTTTCCAAAGATGATGAGCTCGGTCTTGTCCGAATTGAGCTAGAAGCAGCTCTCCCTCATCCAGGCGGCAACGGCTTTCTTCCCAGTGTGAAAGTTCCTCTTACCTTTGTCCGGGTCTTCAGTGAGGGATAGGATGAGTTGTGTGTCTTCGGCGTATGACATGATGTTCATTTCGTGGTCTCTGACGATGGCTGCCAGCGGGCCCATGTATATGTTGAAGAGGGCTGGGCTCGGAAGATCCCTGAGGGTCTCCGTTGCTGACTTCTGTTGGTTTGGATATGAAGGGTGGTTTCTGTGGTCATCCGGTATATAACCACCTTTCCCCAACACTAATGTGTGTTTTGGACTACTACAAAAAGGAAGGGGAAAGATACTTTAATCTGTTGTTCAACTCTATCCAATTGACTTGTTATAATAGTCTTCTGCCGCATCATGAGGGCAAACTGTAAAAATAAGAAAAAAAAGGCAGGGTACCTGGAAAACCTCTTGTATGGGGTGTATTGAGAAGCCTCTCGCCATAAGTTATTCTCTTTAGTGCCACTAATTCTCCAAACAGAACAACACATTCATGAAGAAAAAATCTGTTTAGCACCTTTTTGATGATTATGCACTTTGATCAAGCTGCTACAATGTGACTCTAACGATATGGAGTCCCTTTTTCGGTTTCATCTGCACAGAACTTGCGCCATGTTTGCGAAGTCTCTTGAATTTGGAAACAAAAATCTAAAAAGCCCCAACTTACCCAAACTTACAATTGATTGATTCCAACATAGCTCAATTTTTTTTACATGCTTCTGATTGGCCAGCATGTCATCTTCTTTCGCTTCCTGCTCTTTTTTGCCGTCTACCCCCTGGTGTGGAGCTTGGATGACTCTCGGCTTCCAGTCACTGGCTACTGGCCAGTGCCCTTCTTCTGGCTACCACTCTTAAGGTACTTTTTTTTTTTTTTTGCATTTCTCATCAATTACTTCATGCGAGTGCATCTGCATGCTGTCTTCTCTCCTCGCTGCTGTCTTCTCTTCTCACTGTATGCAATTTTCTGCCCTCCTTCCTCTGTAGCTGTTCCTCCTCTACCCACATGCTTTTGTTTATTGTTACATAACCTCCTCAACCCTCCCATGCTTTTTTTAAATTATTTTTACGGTGGGCAGTCTGTGCCTAATGCTGTCACTGACCGTGCCTAGAGCACAGACTGTCCCCGCTGCTTGCGTTCATTTCACAGAGCCCTTGCACAGATCTTGCTGGAGGTGCAAGTCCACATTTCTTTCTTTCTTTTTTTTATTTTTGTTTAAGTTGTTTGTAGTTTTTTATTACTTTAAGCCATGCACACACACACACACTTTCTGCATGGCAGGCAGCACTGTAATCATGCTTCTATGACAAACTGACTTCAGAAGAGGGGAGGGGCTAGAGAAGATAATAATATCTAATGGGGTCGGGGTGTTTGCTTCTCCAACTTCCAACACCTCTATTCCACTTCTTGTGCATTTTTGTCCTCCATTTTCAGCAAAGCTCAGTGTTTGAGCACAAAGGAAGGCATGCTTTTCTGGCAGCAACTTTCATCCCTTTACCACTGATCGTTATCAGGTCCCGTTGAGATTTAAGAAAGTGGATTATACGGAGGAATGCGGGAACTCTATTAGTCATTCTCCCATGATGGTTTACCATCCACACCCCATTGGAAAGACTCTTTAGGCAATTCACAGCACTTCTAAAGTGTCGATGAATTGCTTGTTTACATTTCTGTTTATTTCCCCTTTTGCCACTGAGTGAAACATTTGGTTACCCCCTCCTCTAAAAGACGTCTGTACCCTGCAAAGCAACTTCCTCCTATTTCTTTAGCAGATAAATTAAACACTGCTCAGAGCAGCGCAAGCTTTACAGTCAATTATGCTGGTGTAGAGTGCATTAGCCTAGAGCGCAGTGGCATATAATTCAGAGGTGCGCAATGCAGCGGTGCAGAGTGGAGTGGCGCAGTGTAGATTAGTGTGGAGTGGCGTAGAGTGAAGTAGCTTACAGTGGAGTGGTGTAGGGTACATGGGCGCAGAGTGGAAGTAGCTTACAGCGGAGTGGTGTAGGGTACATGGGCGCAGAGTGGTGCAGTGGCATAGAGTACATTGTGTCAGAGTAGATTGAAGTGGCATGGAGTGGTGTAGAGTGCAGTTGCATAGAGTATCGGAGTGTAATTGCGTAGAGCAGGGTTCTGCAAAGTCGGTCCTGGAGAGCCGGGGCCATGCCAGATTTTTAGCATGTCCACATTTAGAATAATGTAGATTTCTGAAACATCTTTTTTCTAAATGTGGATATGCTTAAAATCTGGCTTGGACCTGGCTCTCCAGGACCGACTTTGCAGAACCCTGGCGTAGAGTAAAGTGCAGTGGTGTAGAGTAGAGTGGCGTAGAGTGGATTGGTGTAGATTGCCGGTGCATAGAGTGCAGTGTTGCAGACTAGAGTGCTGTGTTTTGGAATGGTGTAGAATACAGTGGTGTAAATTCCATTGGCATAGAGTACAGTGGCATAGAGTGCAGTAACATGGAGTGGTGTAAAGTGGACTGGTGTAGAGTAGAGTTGAGTGGTGTAGAGTGAAGTATGCAAGGTGTGGTGGCACACTGCCATTACAGATAACACATTTTCAACTGAAATTGCCATGACATTTGCACAAACATACAGTTCTACTAATAAAAGTATACAGCGCACAAATTATAATGTGGAAATGGCATCACGTAGTGTACTGATTTGTTTTAATCATAATAACGTATTTGTTTTCAACACACTTCAGAATTAACAAAACTGTGCTTCATTTATGCTTTCCTAATTCTGAAATACTTGCACAGTGTATTAATATGTTGTTGTGTGCTAGAAACAATCCTTACCTACCCCCCACCCAAGTGTCCAGTAAAAGTGTCAGGTAAATCCTCTCACTTTGAAGTTTGAGAAAGAAAAGTAAACACCAAGCTCCCTCAGAAGACAGACCCTGCTGTTTGACATCTATCTTTCAATGCACAGCAAATGCAACGAGATCAGAGCAACATTTACAGGCCTGCTCGCAGAAAGGAGCACTTGTAGAAGAATACGTGAGGCAGTGTGAAAAAGCTTTGATCCTTGGAGTGCATAAACTAAAGCTGGAATGCCTAAACCAAATGAAGCCAGCAAATAGAAAGCCAGAAAATGAAATGTGAGTTACAGACTGTTAGACACAGAGTTTCTGGTGAGTTAGGGTATGCACCTAAGCCAGGCAGACCCCACTACTGTAGTCAGGACAAGTACTTTACACACCAAAGATAACCTATGCTCACTCCCTGGTAGATTGGTGCAGGGCGGTCAGGCTTACCACCAGAGGTCAAGTGTAAAGCATTTGCGCAACACAAACCAGTGACCACAAAAGAAATTCCACATAGGATTGTATGAAAATATGTATCTTATATTATACATGTTTATCATCAAACCGAAATGACATGATCCATAAGAACTGTGCATGTGTAACTGTTACAGGGAGATGATACTTCCATTTCGGGTAATGCAGAAGTAAAAAAATGATACACCTTATGCTCGCAGGATACGAAAGATAATTATTGGGTTAAGAACATGAATTTTGTACGTCACCCACAACCATCATGACAGCATAAAGCGCCACAAATGCACCATTCATCAACTATCCACATAAATGCACCAGTACTGATGAGCCCACATAGGCACAGGGACCTCTGCTTTTCTAATAGTGGGGTTATGGTGCTTAGAGAGCCAGATGTACTTATGGATAAGAAGGTAGGGCAAGGGGGGACCTGCGCTGTGATTACGCTTTATAGGGTAATGCATTCGTACAGTAGGAACACTTGCATCTTTGCCAAGTGATTCGGGGAATACCACATTGCGGTTCTTAAGGTGTGCTCATAAACAACAAATAAAGTCACAATGTTGAGAAGGCATTCGGTGTTTGTTAAACCTGGAGCACAGAGGCCACTGCACTCTGATTAGAGTTTTTACAGTACCTATGGTGGCAGGTTCCCTAATCCCCATCAGGTGTCAGGACAGATGATTGTTCCTACCTAGAGGCCGAGGAAGTAACACTCCCTTGAGTCTGGAGTCCCTCGCACTCACGAGGAGATTAAGCATAGAACGGAGTGGCCCGAACGGAACTGCGGCACAACTCCTTCAGGAGGAATTCTGCAGGCGCTTCCCTTTGGGAAATTATGGTGAGCTTCTTGGCGAGGTGCTCCTGTATGTCCTTTTGGGAGCAGCCACCTCTTGTTGGACAGTGGGCGCGGTCCTCATTGGGTTCCACACTCTGAGGTAGTGCTGTTGTCGTTGGGCCTCCCTGTTGCTTTGGCAGTGCGATGTCTCCAGGAGAGCGGCCTGCAGTCTCTGACCGCACAGCCAGAGCAGTGCGAGTGAGGGGAAGACATGCATGTCAATGCCGGGTTAAAGTTTCCTACCAAAAAAATGCAGACGCTTCAGACCAGCAGGACACGCCATTTGCGCTGATCCCCAGTCAAATGAAGGGTCGGCTGTAAGCAAGAATGAAGCGCAGTCACCTTGCGCTGATTGGGATGATGGCACCCGCCCGTCAGTGCCTTTCCCCAGCATTGGGTATATGTTCCAAACCTGTTGGCGCTGCAGCGTCTGCCTTCCTTCTGGGCCTCATGGGCGACCCCTCAGTGCCTGTGTATACGTCTCCCAGCGAAAGGTGTGGGGAAGAAGAGGAAACCAAGCAGAGCAAATCCCAAGACAGAAGCCAATTGCAGAAATGGGACCATTCAGGGCCCTAGGCTTCCAACCAAACAGGGATGGTGAAGCAGCCACGTTGGCCCCTAGGAGAACACTGTGTGGATGGAGAGGGAAACAAGGCAGGCATCAATGGGCAGGTAGACCAGCACAACCAGTCCAGCAGTCTTCATGGTGATCTCTCCAGGTTGCCCCACAGTGCAATGTGCCACTTGCAGAACATAATGAGGGAGCAGCTAGCAGCAGGGCAGCAACCAGAAAAGCAATCCATTGAGTCCTTTATGCTACTCAGCAGGTAGCAGGGCAACAGAAGAGCAGTCCAGAAGAGTCTTTTGAGCAGTGCAGCAGTCCTGACAGAGGTGCTCTAAAACATGTGGTAAGAGCCCCTGTACCTATACACCAAAATGTCTTTGTTCAAGGGGTGACTTCAAAGGAACCCTTTCAAGTGTAACACAATCCCTTCAACCCAGCCCTGGCTTCGGACATCAGTCAGGGGTAAATCAGCCCATTGTGTGAGGGCGGGACATAGCCTATACAAATGTAAGTGTGTGCTGCCTCCCCCTCTCCCAGCCCAGGAATACTATCTGGATGCAGATGCCTCTCCTGTCTCACCCAGCACCTCCTATGTTGTGGCTTTCTGGAAAGTGTGCACAAAGTGTCGCTGTCATTCTGCCCTAGTGGTTTCAAGTCAGGCTGCACAGAGATGCCAATTTCTAAATGTCCTTTCTAAAATAGTAATGTAAAATCCAACTACACCAGTAAGCAGGATTTCGCATAACCATCCAGACACACCAAACCTGTTCATGAGCTACTCCTTTGAGATCAGAAATTACCACTTAAAAATATATAGGGGAGTTCCCAATGCTAACCTATTAGAGGAGCAACACTTGTAGAGGAAACAAGCATTTGCAATAGGTCTCGTGTTTGCGAGAGTTAGAGCTATTGGCGTTGTAAATGACAATGTTTTTTTACCTATGTGTTTTAGTTTGGAGTGTAGTGGTTGTATGTGTTGTGGAATTATATGGGTTGTATTGGATTTGTTAGTTGTGGAATTGTATGGGTGCAGTTGTGTGGTGTGTAGTGTATTTGTGTTGTGAAAGTGTGTGGTTAATAGATATTGGCGAGAGCTTGAGTTGGCATTGTATATGATAATGCCTTTTACCCATGTGGAGTCCAAACTTTTCAAAACGCACATTACGAAATTATGAGAACAGAAAAAGGGCACCATTTTAGACATTTAATATCAAAAGGAAAATACAGTGAAAGGAGTTGCATTCCTTTCTATACAATAGAACTGTGGATACTACTTGAGGTTACTGCTTGAGTTTAAGTAGCAACCTTAGTAAACAGTTTTTCACAAATATGGGGCCTTTATTAAAGTAAGAATCAAGCTTCTGACACTAGTGGGAGATATAAAATGGGACATTGCGTTTACCAAGGCCAGAGATGGACTAGTAGCAAGTAAACAGCGAAAAGCTATACATCATGCATTCTTTATCACACTCACAGGTGCTGAATGCCAAAGATAAAGCCGTCTTTTCTGCTAACCGGCAATAGACAAGGTATTTACTGTGTATAAACATGGTAGCAGGTAGTTTAAAACATTACTACTCAAAATGATCGCTTATGTGTACAATGACTGTTCTTCTTGAGAAAACAGTGATTATTGGTGGTACCAGCCTTATCATAATACTGCTGGGTCATTTCTAATTTTTACTGTCATTTCTATCTGACTTGTTTGTGCCTTAAAGAGGTGCTTGGAGGAGATGAGGAAAACTAACCAGATGCCTGGCCGTTTCCTTCGGGCAGTCTAAAGAAAGGGTACAGGCTAGGCCCAGACAGACACAACAGTTCGTTCCCTAGAAACAGGTTAGCACACACAGAGGAAAGTCGCAGAGAAGTACAAGAACCCTGCCTTAAACAGAAGTCCGAAAGTTTGTCAAATGCACATATTTGCAGATACTTACAAATGCATTTACAAAGGAGTTTTTGACACGGAGAGCCGGAGTGAAAAATCAATGACCAAAGGTCTGTTTATTTTTGCTGCAGCAAAGAGGACAGGTTTACCACTGGCATCCCAGGCCCGAAGTAAAGTGTGCTAGCATAAAGCGTTTAACAGTGATATTTATACTCATACATCAAAGGATACATAAAATGTGTAAATAATGATATACGTCATACAGATATTTTAAGGAGTTAATCAGTTTCCACACACCGGTTCCATTCCCAGCTTTGTCCTTGCCTCCCCTCTGCAGCTGCCTGACTCCCCACATTCTTGAGACCCTTCAAAGGATTACGTGGTTCAAAGGTATAGATATCAGCCTTTCCCTCCCCAAAATACCACAGCCGAGGTCAGTTAGTTATTTTGAACACACAATTATAATGAGTACAGTGCCCCAGTTAGGGAAAGAAACCAGCTGCAAGCCCATGGCGTGGAACCAGGCTTATTTTACTTAAACAAATATACATAAGATAACATATGTGATAGACAGTGCGTTCAGAGACAACAAAAGCTCAAACTTACACGTGTAAAAGAAACGAAGCAATTCAAAATGGATTCTAACAAGTTAAATAGCTCCAAGCGCATCCAACCGTGGCCTATTGTGAATAACCTGAAACCAAACCAGCTCGAGAATAACTGAGCATGCTCACAGATTAACATCTCATAGTTCATTTCCAGGGAGACAGCTCACTAATTTCTTTTTGCACACACTCAGTAGACACACACTACTGTATGATGTCCCTTGAGGAACTGATAGATTGTTGGGAGCACTGCAGTACATAAGTGGAAACTGCGCTGAATACAAAAATGGCAATGTAATTTAAAGTCTCTAACTGCGTTCCAGGGGTGTGGAATTTATTAAAATATCTACTTGTCCAGGGGACAGGTTGCTTATCAAATCTACTTGTCCTGTAAAAAGATCTACTTGTCCCTTTGGTGCCATGTAGTGTGGCGCCAAATTATGGCAGCAATCTCATTATGTAAGAGCTCTGATAATAGCCTCTCTGATTATGCCAGGGCTACTACCACAGTAGGGCTTGAATACTTGCAGTTTCAATCCCTACTGTAGCAATTTCCTTATTTTGCCACCTTTCTGCAGATCTGCATACTGGGGCTGGAGGAAGCAGTAAGCAATAGTTCCAGGGCTGGCATGCCTTTGAGTCTGCAAACCTACTAACCTGCATGTTTTAAAGATTTTCACCAGCTTCTCTCTAATATTTTCCCATAATAAGAAAGGTTGGACATTTACTCCTGACGATGGCAGAATTAGAACTTCTTCCAGGGTTGGCCCTTGGGGACCCCTTCCCTTTTGCGAAAGTGTTAGCACCCATTTGAAATGGGTGCAAACTGTAATTGGTTTGCGCCTGCGTTCGCAAAAAAATCCTACATTGCACTGCGAGTCGCAATTAGGAAGGGAACACCCCTTCCTAATAGCGAGTCGCAAAACTGGGTTTGTGCATCGCAATGTGCTTTTTGCACGTTGCAAACAGCGAAAGTCGCTGTTTGCGACATGCAAAAAGCTACCTACATGTGGGTCTTGGTCCCTAATTAGGTCTGGTGTTAACAAAGACATTTTGTTTTTATTAAACTTCTATCTCTCTCTCTTTCGGCTGGCTTTACTGTGAGTGATCGCATTCTGCTCTTCCACAAGGAGCATATTGGCACACAAAGTAGTTTTGTTCAGTGTCAGGAACTTCAGTGACGTAACGAAACTGGAGGGTGTCCCTTTGCAAAGAACATGGAGGAGCCCCCTCTCCAGACTCACTCAGGGCAGGTGCTGTGCTGAAGGGGCCCCCTGGAGGGCGGCTGCGGGGCCTTCGTTATGCCACTGGTGGAAACGTGTGCTTTTAGAGTTCAAAAACGTTTTTTGTTTTTTTTTGCCAGTGTTTGTTACAATGTTGAGGGCCTGGTAGCTCCCACAACAATAAAGTGTTACAAAAGCCATGTCAAAACAAGACACGAATTGATGAAACTAAAAGACTTATAAAAATATGTCAGATCAGTTGGCTTTGTCAGTGTTTGTTTATTTTCATGCTTCCCATAATCGTGTTGAAAATGGTTACACTGATTTTCCATTAGAAATATTTTTGGGAAATACTATCATGCATCAAAACATTTTACTAAATGACAGTTCATTTGCATCTAATCAGAGAGCATTCTGGGAGCATTATACTTAGCCTCATAGCCTAAACTTTTCAAACATGTGTATACACATTTTTTTTTTTTGTACTGCAACCAACGTCAGTAGTGAAGTGTGACCTTAAAACATTTATTTACAGCACTCACCCTAATAATGAAGGCTTTCAAATAATGAACCATAAATACAAGTTCGAACAGCATTATCTTTTGGAAACACATTACCTCAACTGCAGAGAGTTCCACTCTCTGTAAACAGGCAGCCAAAGGGTTTGTGCTGCAGAGGGTTGGTCCTACCTGTCCCAAGGACAAAGTAAACATAATAACTTGTTGCCCTTGACCCCAAACAAGATGTCCCGGGCGTCGGGCGATAGGAATTCCACATCCCTGCGTTCCCATACATATTTTGTCCTTCGCTTCAAACATTCGAGAAAACATAGCCCCATTGATTGAACCTACACTACTTTGAAAAGCATAAGCCTTGTGAGCATGCACCGTAATCTCTCTTAAAAGCGTTTTGAACAAGTTTACAATTTAACCAAAATACATGAAATTAGCTGATCCTAATGTGTATCGCAGTAGACATGACTGACGCAAATAAAATACAGCGTAATGAATAGTGAAAACCCGGTAATGTTACAACGGGTCCTAAGACACATATGCATCTATTTTTAAAATTAACAAATAGTTTTGGCACATGGTGAGAAACACAAAAAGCTACTGGTAGGGATTGTGTCCCCAAACCAGCCTGAACCAGTGCTGCACCTGACACGCCTCTGCATGCAGCCCGAGGGAAGCGGACTTTGTGAAACAGGTTATGTGTCAGAAGAGGTTTATGGCCACATCCTATTGGGCACAATTCCTGTGTCTCGGGGCTCGAGGGAGGACATCATAGTGAGCAAACATATCTGTTTTATATTTATTCTTAGCATGTGAGCGACTGTATACTCCTGAATCCAGCCTGGAGGGCTCGCACCAAGCAAGTAGCGTGGTGGGAGAGGTGAGGGATGGGAGCACCAGGCACAAGGGGTAGTGGGAGAGGCTACAATGCCAGAAGGAACTTACTTACGTTCCACATGCTACGAAAAGCAGAACCATGTCTAACTAAACTCCGGTGAAAAAATGAGGACGTTAGAAAGAACAAAACTCCTGTAAAAAAAAAAAAAAAAAAAAAAGCATTTGCAATGCAATCGGGCTCGCATTCTCACATTAGAGCTATTAGCGCTGTAAATTCTTAACCGGACTTTTCTTGCCACTTAAATTGAAAAAGAAAAGTAAAACAGTTGACATAAGTGAGCCGATTCAAAATGCCATGACCGCCATGAGCATGAGCACGAAGGAGAGACAAAAAAAGACTAAGAAGTTTGCTTGCAGTCAAACTTATCCGCAATCGTGAGGTTATCCGTGTAACAGGGTCAGTCTGCAAGGGGGTAACAAAACTGCCCCAAGGAGGGACAAATGTAAAGCATTTACCAATGATAACAAAGAATTGTTTGAAGGCAAGCCCACAAACGAGTGAAAGTGATGGACGTACGGTGGGTATGGTAAAATCCCACAATACTTGCAATAGGTCAAAGAGCTTGCGCACTTGACCGATTGATAATGCCACAATTGAAAACACCGCCCATTCCCAGACTCGTGTCCCCACTCCTGCCATGTGTAAGTGTACTAATGGAAACATACCTGAAAAGAATCGTAAATAACGTATTACCAAACCATCCAAGATGCTGAAAGTTAATTAGAATGCCCACCAAGACCCGCGGTGTGCACAAGCAGCCTAGTATGCAAAAAGGAGGCTATCTAATTATGCTTCAGACAACCATGCATGGTGATAAACCATAGCATGACCCTTGTAAAATATATCCAATACCTGTGCCAAGGTTAGAAAGTGTCAAGAGTGCACAAAGTTGCTGCGAAAATGTGAACGACTTCAGGGAAAAAGTGAACACCATGTATTCGCTGCAGTGTGACTGCTAACACAAAAAAATATAGTTCCACAAAGCACATAATAAAGATAACTAGTTGAAAGAGATTGTACTTGGTCACTGCGCCCGGGGAGGGATAACCATGACACGAGGCATGACCAATGCATGCCAGAAACAAATAGAAACAAAGATTACAAGAGTGACAAAGGAACAAGCCAGTCACAAGCCTATGGGCGGGCATAAAGCCCACAGACTAATTACCGCATGTCAAGAGACAGCGCTTGTATGCTACTAGGCTCGACCTAAGAACGAAATAGGCAGTTTGTCACTACTAGGACATGTAAAGGTACAGTCAGCACTGCAGGCTCACTAACAGCATTTAATTTACTGCTTTACTAAGCTAGCCCATGGGGAACCCTTCTCCTCACTTGTGGAGCCCATAGGTGAAGCACCTAACTTTAACTTGCTCACAGATGCATACCCGTAGGCAGACAATACCACCATGACCAACAAACTGATGTGCCCCACTCGCCCCCAGGTCTGACTTGGACCCTGACCACCAGAGGCCACTGATAGCAGTTGGTGTCAAGAACCAGGAAACCAACCATCTAGGGGTCTCTGACCTCTGTGGCATCTCAAAGTGGGAGGTAGTAGCCCCAGGTGCAACGCATCCTTTCTCCAATTCACCTCCTACCAGTTCAGGGGCAGTATTCTGAAACTGGTCTTCCAGACTAAGGTCTGTACCCTTAGGCTGGACAGGAGCCAGGGGTGAGACTTTCCTCCCCCTGCCCCTTTTTCTGGGGTTCTCTAACCTCCTCCTTTTGGGAGTGGTACCCCAGAATCCAGAACTGTCAGGGTGCTTGTGTCAGCCGTCCTACTCACCTCTCACACTAGTTCGGTGGTGCTACCCTGCAACTGGTTTCCTAACCTGGGGTCTGCACCCTTGGGCTGAACCGGGATCACAGGTAAGTCCTTTCTCCCTCTGGCCCTCATTCTAGAGTTTTGTACCTCCCACCAGGAATGGTACCCCCATAAAACAAAATTGTAGGGACGATTGTGGCTGCTGCCCTTCCCTCCAGGTCAGGGGTGATACTGTGAACCTGGCCCTCCAACCCAGGGTCTGCACCCTTAGGCTGGACACGGTTTAGGGACTACTCCTTCCTCCTACTACCTCTCCATCAGGGCTTCTGCACCCTCCTCTTTGGAGTGGGATTGCCAGACACCATAACTGGTGGGAAGCTTGTCAGCTGCCCTCCCAAGTTCTCCTGACACTGTGGGCCCTCACGTTCAGTGTATGGCCTCCCAGTACAAACTCGATTTCCTTCTTGGGGCACTCTCCAGGCTCTGGGGCTGGGCATAGGGCACACTGGGATGCCTCCCACCTCCACCCCTCCTCCTCCTCCTCCTCTGAGAAGGGACAGGGGACACTGCCCCCATCCCACTACAAGGAGACCTGTCTGAGCTACTCTGAACCTCTCCTGCCCTCTGTTGGCGGAGAGGGGAGGGAGGAACCTGGACCACTCCCTTTAAGGTCACTCCAGAACAGACCTTCTGGTACTCACCTAGAGGTCTTCCTCCTTTGCAAGTTCCCTAGGGTCAGAGAACTTACCATCCAACAGGTGTTGGGGCAGCCCTGGAAAACAACAGCAGAACATGTGCTCTCTGACAAGCAGATTGTATAGCCCTTCAAATTTGTTTACTCTGCTACTCTTTATCCATCCATCTAGTGCTTTGCAACAATCCTCTACAAACTCCTCCCAAGACTGGCGAGACAGTTTCCTACTGCCCCTGAACTTCAACCTATACTCTTCAGGGGTGATACCATACCTTGCAATCAGGGCTTCCTTCATAGGGCGTACCTCTGCCTTTCTCTCCCTTGTAGGGCCAGTCGGTTAGCCCTCCAATATCGAGGAGTATAACTCCCCAGGCCAGTTTCCCCAATCATGCTAAGGGATCCTGCGAACTGTCAGAGCCCCCCATACTTCTGCAGCCACTGACATATGTCATCCTCCTCCTTGAAGCTAGGGCACCAAGTCTGTGGGTATGTGGATAGTATTTCTAACACTAGACTTCAAATTTCTGCCACTACTAGACTCCACCTGCAATGCTAGTAAGTCCATAACACTAACACTATTTTCAAGGATCAGTTTATTTTCCTCAAAATCAAGCTTTTCAGCCTCCGACTGTCAGGGAGACCAGATCCTCGGGGTCTGTGCATGTTCCCAACATGTCCACCACTAGACAGCTCCAAGACTCGGATAGATAAAATCACAGAGCCTGAGAGAGTCCAAGCGGGGGAAAAGGGGATTAGGATGGGAAGGAGACCTGTAGGAAGCAAAAGGTTAAACCACACAATATCAAGATTATATCACATTGATTTTCACTAGACTATGATTCTAAGCATTGTCATACCGTAACCATGGATAACTTAAGAAAGGACTAATAACTGGGACTCAAGACGTCTGGGTACCTGGGAAGGAATCAAGAATGATTAATACAACTTCTCAATGAAACTTTTCATGAAATGTTACACATTGTCTAGGATTATAAGAACCTTCTAGAATTATGTTTTCAGAATAAACATGGTCTTTTTACATGAGGACAAAAAGTAATCTGAACATTTCTTGGAACACAATAGGAATTGTATTAAGGACTTAATATGCACATATAATGTAACATCTTGAATTTTAACACCTAGTTTTAAATGCGGGAATGGATCGCGCGTCTTGACGATTCGAATACCACCATGTAAATGCCAAGAAATGGTCGCGCACAATGATTGTCAAAGTTTTAATGCAAGGAATTAATTGCGCGTCTTCCCGATTCGAATGCCACCATGGAAATGACAAGAAATGGTCGTGCACAATGATTATCAAGGTTTAAATGCAAGGAATGAATTGCGCGTCTTGCCGATTTGAATGCCACCATGTAAATACCAAGAAATGGTAGCGCACACTGTTGCCGACCCGAATCTCAAAAGTCAAATGCCAAGAATGAATTGTGCGTCTTGCCGATTCGAATATCAACATGTAAATGTCAGAAACCAAGAGCACATTCACAAGCACAAGGAAAAATCTTCCAAAATGAAAACCAGGCCCAAAAACTCAAATGCCTTCGAAAATGGGATCGGGGGCCCAGCCCGACTTCCGTCTTACCGCCCTGATCAAGGATCACCAATACAATGAAGGGCAAAGGCCTGGAAGATCAAAGGTAGGCCTCCGGAACAGGAGCTCAGGAAATTGCTGCTGCTCTGCACTTGGACCTCTTAATAGTGAGCATGTGGAGCTGGGCTGGCTCCCTTATATAGAGTCTGGCCCAGCCCACAAACCACACCCAGTCATGCTGCAGAGAAAGCTTCTAGAAGGCCCTGGAAAGGGAACCACACCCTAACACACTCTGAAAGCCTGCAGCAATACATTGCAAATGAACAGTATTTACAAGCACCTTGAATATAAGTCTTCAGGATTAAACTCTGCAATGCAAAAGGTTAAACAACAGCTTATCAACATAATGCATGAATTACGTTATCTCATAAGGGCTGGGTTTTTGCATTCCAGTCGCCTCTAGAGCGTGCACTGCCCTGATGTTGACACCGACATCCTCTCCTGCGCTAAGGCCCTCTCGGCCTCTGGCCTTCTCTGTAGCCAGCTTTACTAGCAGCACCCTCAGGTCCCTCTTAGCCAGTCTATCCTTGAGCTCCTCAGGGGACAGGGTGTGGAAGGTGACACTGCTTCTGGCACTAGACCCAGCAAGGGACTCCCTATCTATGGGGGTCCTCTCTCTCTCTACTGGCATCCCTGCCCTGTCATTTTCTCCCTCTACTTCAAAATCTTCGGGGTCACTGTCCCCTTGGGGTGTGGGCTTGGAACCCTCCATCTCAGAATTCCTCACTACTCATGGGGGTTCTCCTCAGGATCTTCCTCAGAACTACTACCCTCTTAGTCCACCGTCGCTGTTGACTCCCTGTGTTCTGTCCAGAAACATACAGGGTGTTCTGAAGGTCCCACTTGTTGGATTCCTTGCTCACAGCTAGTCCCTTCTCCCTGCAGAATCCCTTTAACTCCTCCAAAGTGTAACTCCCACAGCTTTCTGAGGTTAGAAGTAGATTCTGTTTTGCCCAGGTGAGTGCAACTAAACACAAGTGTAAACAACAATTGTCCCAAAAACAAGAATATGAAGTAGGGGTAATAAATAAAAATGCCTAATGAAAGAACAAGGAGAAAAACAATAACAACATGTAATGGTCTAAGTGCAGAGTTTATAGTGCAACAATGAGTAACCATGGTATCGTGCAAGCCCTATCTTCACTGTTGATCACCAGTGTTAGAAATGGGGTTTCTGGTTGGCTAGGATATGCACCTAAGCCAGGTAGAACCCACCACTATGGTCAGGACAAGTAAGTTACACTTCAAAGATAACCTTTGCTCACCCCTTGATAGCTTGGCACAGAGCAGTGAGGCTTATCTCCAGAGGTCACGTGTAAAGCGTTTGTGGAACTCAATCACACACAATCAATACACCACAAAAGAGACGCCACACAGGATTATATCAAAATTATATTATAAATATAGATCATGAAACCAAAATGGCATGATTCATAAGTACTGTGCACGTGGAACAGTTATGGGGAGATGATAATTGCTGTTCAGGTAATGCAGAAGTAAAAAAATGATACATCATATGCCCTCTGGATAGGAACATAAATTTCGTAGCTCACCCGCGGCCTTACGCTTTATATGGGAATGTGTTCATGCAGTAGGAGACGCTCGCATCGTTGCCAAGTGATTCAGGGCATACCACCTCCCATTTCTTAAGGTACGCACATTACCAACAAACAAGGTCAAAATGTTGAGAAGGCGTTTGTTAAACCTGGAGCACAAAGGCTGTACCTATGGTGGCACATTCTGTAATCCCTGGTAGGGGTCAGTACGGGCGATTTTTCTTTTTTTCTACCTGCTTCGGGGCCAAGGAAGTAACGCTCCTTTAAGTCCGAAGTCCCTCTGCTCTACTCAGTCACGATGAGATTAAAAATAGAACAGAGTCACCCAGACACAACTGTGGTACCACTCCTTCAGGAGAAATTCTGCAGTGATCCCCTTTGGGAGATTACAGTGAGCTTCTGGACGAGGTGAGCCTGTGTGTCCTTTTGGGAGCATCCTCTCATCAGACAGCGAGCGCGGTCACACCCTGTAGGGTTCCGCGCTCGGAGGTAGTGCTGTCGGAGGAGCTCCCTATTGCTTAGGCAACGCATCTCCTTGAGGAGAGTGGCCCACGGATTGCGAGCGCACTGCCAGAGTGGTGTGCGTTGGGTTAGGCGTGTACGTTGATCCAGAGTACAAATTCACTACAAAAAGGTTCGGCCGCTTCAGGCTCGCATGATGTGCTGTTATCAGCTGGTTAAGCACTTATGGCTGGCCAAATGAAGTGTCGGCTGTAAGAAAGAATGAAGATCAGTCACCATGTGCTGACATTCAATGCCTTTCCCCAGGGCGGGGGATTATTTCCGAACCTCTCATCAGTGCTGCGCTGCACGCCTTCCCCCCTCTGCCTCATTGGGTGGTCCCACAGTACCCATGCATACTTCTCCCAGTGAAAGATGTGGTGAAGAGGAGGAAGCCAAGCAGGGCAAATACTAGGACCGAGGCCATTTGCAGATATGGAACCCTTCAGGGCCCTAGGCTTCCATTTGAACTGGGGGGGGGGGGGCTAACCAACACACTGGGCCCTGGGAGAACACCGGGGGAAACACAAGGCAGACAGCAGTGGGCAGGTAGACCAACCAGTCCTCAGTCCTGATGGTGATCTCTTCTGGCGGTGCCACAGTGTCCTTGCAGAACAGAGTCTGTGATCAGCTGGCAGCAGGACAACAAGCAGAAAAGCAATCCAGTAAGTCCTTTATGCTACCCAGCGAGTGGCAGGGCAACAACAGAAGAGAAGTCCAGATGAGTTCATTGAGCAGCACAGCAGTCCTTCTGATAGATGTTCAGTCCCTTCCTAGTGACATTTTATGAACAGCAACGAGGAATTGTTGATGACTTCCTTTTTTAGGTCAAGCATAGCAGTGCGCAAGCGCTGATTTTCCGACGTGTTGGTATGTATCTGGGCTTTTAACAATGCCCACTTCACGCCCTTCACTACCACTCGTTCGTGGGCTTGCCCTTCAAAATCCTTTGACATTGGTAAATGGCTCACGTTTGTCCCTCATTAGGGAGGTTTTGTTACCACCTTGGCTATCTCCACTGTTACATGGCTAATTGCACTTTTGACGATTAAGTTTGACTGCGAGCGAACTTCTTTTTCCTTTTGTGTGTCTCTTCATGCTGATGCTCATGGCGGCTGCGGTGCTGTGAATCGGCTCGCTTGTGTGAAGCTGTTTTACTTTTAATTTTCAATTTATGCGGCAAGAAAAATCTTGTTAGTTTACAACGCTAATAGCTTTAACTCGAGCAAACGTGAGGCCCGTTGCATTGCAAATGTTTTTTTCTACTTCCCACTCTCCCTATTCTTCCCCTACCCACCCCCTCCTTCCTCACCTCCTAGTTATTTAGCACTGTTTGTTAATCCCACCAGACTGTGGTTGTTGGTGGATGCATGTTGTATAAACCTGCCTTAAAACAATAAATGGATTTAAACCATAAAGTGATGCAGCTGCAGTACATAGAATATAACATGATGTTGGCGAAGGTTATATGCATGAGAGCTGGGGTGCTTGTGCAGCCTTGTGCTAACTTGTAACCAGTTCAACCTTTGTGTGCACCAATGACTTTTCAATGCTTTTATTGAAATCGTTAAAAACTAAACTTTATTTGCATGAACACAGCTTGCTCTTTTAGGTGATACTATGTCAGTGACTTTCATGGTAGGCACATCTACACTGTCACTCGTGATTTGAGGAGTAGTGCCACTTTTTGGCACTTCAGTGTTAATTTGCAACTGGTGCTTTTTGGAGAAAATGCATGTGGACATACAAGAAGGGTTTCTGGAAGTTGCATCATCTATGAGAAAGTTCCCTGTGTTTCCATCTGTCTTTTTTACTTGACTTATTAGCAATTCAGCTCACTTGTTTTGAGTGTTTTTGGAGGTTGATTGTGGCTTTTATATCTATCATAGGGATGTTCATGGTGAAAATTGGCATAATCGATTCATGTCAGTCTGGAGAAATAAATTTGTTGGTTTTATTGGGTTTAAAAAATATATATATATAAATCACTTACTGGCAGTTGTCAGTAGGCACTTATGGTTAGGACCTAGTTTCCCTAGAAAAAACGTTTTTTGACTTGCCTATATCCCTGGCACCGTTTGACGAATCTTCCCATTGTTTTTTTTCCAAAAATTTCAGAAAGTGCCCTTTAGAATCTTATTGTGCATGGAAAGTTTCAGAGTGAGTTGTCAAGCAGGAGAAAAAGGGGGAAGTCAAAAAGTGTGTTTCCCATGTTAATTCCTATAGACTCTTTAGACAAGCTGCAGCCTAAACCGCTGAACAGAATTACACCAAATTTGTCAGGAAGGTATCTTTTGGTCCACAGATGAGCCTTTTTAGGTCGAGTGTGCAAGCGCTTTGATCTGTTGTAAGAATTGTGGGCTATAACCACGCCCAGCACTTTCACTCGTTTGTGGGCTTGCCTTTCACAAATCACCGATCATTAGTAAATGCTTGACGTTTGTCCCACCTTGGGGTGGTTTTGGTACACCGATAATTGCACGATTGCCAATACATTTAACTGTGAGCTACCTTTTTTTCTTTTTATTTCTCCTTCAGGCTCATGATGGCGGTGGTGCTTTAAATCGGCTTGCTAATATCAACTAATGTTTAACACTTCATTTTCAATTTATGTGTCAAGAAAAGTCGAGTTAGGAATTTACAACGCCAATAGCTCTAGCTCGAGCAAATGCAAGGCCCATTGCATTGCAAATGCTTGTTTTATTTGGTGTAAGTTCGTTCAGTAGTTTAGGAGAAAGGAAATCCAAATTTGTATATCTAGGGTCGAAACAAATTTGCTAATACTGCCAATCTGCTGATCTCGTGCAGAGATCTAATTGTCTGCCAACATTTCAACCAGTGTTAGCAGACATTTTGAGACTCTGCATTTGGCCGAGTATTTAAAAAAAAAAAAAAAAAAGAAAAGGGGGCAGGCACTCTAACCCTGCCCTCCCACCCCCAAGCGCCCGGACTATAATATGTGTGTATATATATATATATATATATATTTATTATTATTATTATTATTTTTATTTTTTTTACATCTCTGCAGAGGATGTGAGGCAGCTGGGACCTCGGGCCTTGAGGCCCCCCTGCGGCCCCAGAGATTAAAAAATATATATATATAGATTTTTTTCGAGATGGAACTACAGATCTGCAGTTCCACCTTGAAAAGTCGTCCGAAGAAGATGCTTTAAGAACATTCACTTTGTCAAAGTTACAGACACACAAGGTCACTGGTCATCCTAATTTCTTGCGCATAGTCAGGGCTAAACAAGTGCTTTTACTCTGCTTTCCATCTTGAAAAGTTATCTGTAATCCTTGATGGATGTTTTCGCATCCTCGCTTTTTGAGATCAATATCTCATGTAGGGACTGACAAGTGGGTTCTTTCTTTTCTGCTTTTGAGGCCCAACCCCAGCCTCCGTGCACAACGCAGGGTTGGGTGGTTATAGGGGGGGTTGATCACAGGCCAGACCCTGCAGCCAACCTCCACTGGCAGTGGTTGGATTATCGTATAGTAATTAATATTACTTTACGTAAAATAAAAACCTGAGAAAAATCACTGAAAAAAGAAAACAAAGGTTACAGGGACATTATAGTTAGGAAATAGAATTAAAAAAAAAAAAAGCATAGAAATTTACTTTTAAGAACCAAAGGTTACAGGGACGTTCTAGTTAGGCTCACATTTTAAACGTACAAAACCATAGAAATGTACCTGTTCTAGTTAGTTATTTCTAGTAACTATAACTTGAGCCCTAAGGTAACTATAACTCGGACCCTCACCATGCACTGCTAATTACCTTAGGTATTACAGCACCTATGACATCTTTTATAACATCATTGATAATATCACTGTAACATTTGCTGTAAAAATATTTATAATAAATTGCATGGCGGGGGCGCACGTTATAGTTATTTTAGGGCACAAGTTATAGTTACTTGAAATACCTCTTAACCATAACAGGTGAATTTGGATGTTTTTGTATGTTTTAAAATGTGAGCCTAACTATAATGTCCCTGTAACCTTTTTTTTTTTCAGTGATTTTTCTCAGGTTTTTTTTAACGTAAAGTAATATTAATCACTATACGATAATCCAACCACTGCCAGTGGAGGTTGGCTGCAGGGTCTGGCCTGTGACCAGCCCTGTGACCAAGTTAGTGCTCGTGTCAGGGAAGGTCCAAACCCTGTATACAAGTCTCCACAAGTTGACAAGTAAAACACGGCACTCACAGGAATCCTTGAGTTTCTTCTTTATTTGTTATTCAATGATCGATTTACCCAACACCAACGCGTTTCAACCAACAAGGTCTTGCTTGATCACGATGTATATGTGTGTGTGTATATATATATATTTGTATTACCTTAATGTGAGAAAATGCCCTTTTTTTGCTTGGCTACTCCCTTTGTGCTGAATTGTATTGGTGTTTTTTAGAATACAGACACTGGGGCGCTGCCATCCAGTGCTCAGTGAATACATTCTGACCCCTACACATAAAAATTGGCTAAGCTTCATTAACATATTTACCTCTAATGTAAGAACATAGAAATTACACCTTCGGCATCGGAAGATAAATCTCACCAGTGGCCTGCAGCACTTTTGGTGACAGCCACTAGTATGACACAGGAAAACTTGGCTTCAGACCTACTATCTAGCCTGACTGCTGCAGTTGACCACCAACCTAGTGGAAGAGGACCTGGTCTCAGGATCAGTTTAGAGTAGCTTACAAGAAGGGTCTACTCATTTCCCTAAGCACCCACCTTCCAGGCAGTCAAACTCCCTCCAAGGACAGAAGTGGTCCCACTTGTGTCCAGGACGAAGTAGTGAACTCCAAGGTAGGAACTGCTCTTAAAGTTCCACTGAGGACTTCCCTCAGCAGTCCCAGCCCGATCCCGATGTGACCCCAGAGAGACACAGGCTTGTTAGATACGGTTGTGTCAAGGTTGGTTCTGCATACACCGGGCCTCTGTGGGTTCCACCAACCTCCGAGCCTCTGTAGCTCTACCCCCATTTTCTCATCTTTAATACCACTTGGGTCCCTGTGCATAATCCAGCGCCTCTGATGTGGGTGTAACTGTCGGGACCACCCCGGGTGCCTCCTTGTGCTTAAGGATCCTCTTCCATGGTGACCACCTATCTTTGCTCTGCTGCAATTGAATGCAAGGTCTGCACCACAGGGATTGGAGGTACAGACTCTACAACATTCAAGGGCCCATCATACACGGCAAAAGGTCCTTTTCGGTTTCTGTTGTCTCTTCACTCCATGTGGGTTTTATTGCAGGCTCTTGCTGAAATGCTGAGCTTTGCTCTTTGTGACTGACGTATTGCCAGGTCCTTTCAATGTGCTGATGTCTCGTTGGCCAGTGACACAATTTCCCTTGTCCCTGACTCATGCCATCTCACTCCACCATCATCACCCCTCTACCTCCACGCAGTCGATCCGACTGCCATATTGATTTCAGTGCCTGCTATTGCAGGGGTGCTCAAAGTAATCTTTTCAGGCCTACACTGTTTGTTCAGAGATGTTTCCATCTCCTGATAGCCCACATGTTCCTGCTTCTCCTCACTATTTTCAGCATGGCTTGTGCCTCTGTGTCCCAGGAACAGAGAGGATGTCAGAGATGACCAGGGGCCTTCTGGGCTTAGCTCCTGTATGCCATCTTGTCCTTGTATACCCAGTTTTGTCCAAAGTGCAATAAAACTACTTCCTTTTATTTTTCCTCCTTCGTTATTCTTCAGCTTTTGTATGACTGCCCACCAAAAACAATCAGGACTTTACTTCTTTTAAATGATTGACAATTTTGGTGATGATAGTTGCCGTGTGTGTGTGTGTGTGTGTGTGTGTGTGTCAGTGTCAGTGTCAGTGTCAGTCAGTCACAGTCACAGTCACAGTCACAGTCACAGTCATGCCCAGGCTGTTTCTTTTCTTTTGGTTAGATACCCACACATCTAGTGTCTTAGCTTCAGAAGGCTGTGTCCACACGCAGCATGATTGTAAGGAAAATAACTCTATACAGGTAGTTAATTCCACAGGCATGATTGTTCCAAGATATTTTAATTTGTCCATTTCATCTTGGCATGTATGAATTTCTCCATTCCTTTAAGAGTAGTTTTTTTTGTATCACTCACTTGAAAAATACTCCAATGCTTGATAATGATTTTCTTTATTTTGTTTGTGAGGGGATTGTTTGCAAATCCAGTGGAAATCCTATCTTTTTCCTTCACCTTCCAACTAATTAGTTGTCCCTGTGATTATTTCTGACTTATTTACAAGCCGTTTTCACAACCCTTCTAGGTCTCTCTCTCTCGGGGGATATGATTGAATCACATCCCTGGTTATTTCTGATCAGTTTCTCCTAATATGAAGAAACTATCCAAAAGCAATGTTTTCCTAAAAAGTGAAAGGTTGAAAGACTCGGAATGAAATAAAGCAAGTCTACTAGTTTTCTTATGAAGACTTTTATCTGACGAACTCCATCTCTGGCCTTTATATCCAAATCAAAAAAAGAGGTGGATTCCCTACAGTGACTTTCCATGAGTTTTTGAGGACTTAGTAGGTTTAGCCACTTCAAAAAATCCTTAGGCTCACCTTCCATGTCTGTCCAGACAAGAAAAACATTGACATTATATAGTTTCCAGGTTGTCACTTTGTCTTTGGAAAGACCGCCATCCTTTGTAATTACCCTTTTGTTCAATGTCGATTGCAAAGAAATTAGCCACAACTGGGCCATAGATGAGTCCCATTGAGAAACCTCTTGTTGGCAGAAGAAGTACGTTAGGTGCGAGCACACCTATCTCCACAGTTCTTGTTAGGCACTGTATGACAGTCGGTTGGTATTAAGACAGAATTCTGTATATCACAGTGATGGTAATGTCCTACAGTATGCATTTGTATAAGGATTCAGCAGCCAACCCCCCACTATCATTATAGTAGGATTGCATGTTACATTCCTCAAAAGGTTCATCTTGCTTTATGAAGGTAGGCATCTGTCTAACAAATCATTGTAAAGAGAAATCCCCAGATCTTGAGAGACGTTCTACTGAGGAACCCACTTTTGAGCCAATTGGCCGCCCCGAGCAGAGGAAATGTTTTTTATTGATCTCCTGAAGCACGTCAAAGGGGAAACCCTCTGATTTACAGTATTTGGCAACTCCGCTTTTAGTCTACAAATCCATACAGCCTTTTTCATTCTTATTTCACGTCAAATTGTTTGTGTGATCATTATCCAGGACTAGATAGCTGTTACAATTTTGAATGCAACATTAGGACCTTATTACAGTACTCATCTTGATTCAGTAGTCTCGAAGCACCCCATTTTGTCAGATAGTTGTATTAACATTCCTCACCTTTTGACTAATTCAGCTCTTAAATTGCTAACATTGTGTGCCCGTTTTTTTGTCAAATTTTCAACATCTTTTTGCAATGTACAAAAGCTTTTTTACAATTTGGATAAGTTGTTCTCAGTGGGTGAAACCTTTTACAGTCTCTCAAAAATCGCAAATAGAGAAGTGAAAGAGATGCCTCTCCTCCTGTTTGGGGTTCACAATGGGATGTGTATTGATGGTATGTGATACAAGGACCCTTTGGGGAATAGCGTTGGCAGCCTGCAAGGAAGATGAGTAGTCCAAGAAATCTCTGCATGCTCCCCAAATGCCTTTCTAGGATGTCAGAGAAAGGGTGTGTATCCCTAAAGTAACTACACCCCCACCATGCACAGTTTTTTCATCAAAACGTTTACTGTAGATATTGCATTGATATTATCAATTATGTTATCAAAGATGTAATGAGTGCCGTAATTTGTGGGGCAATTAGCAATGTATGGCGAGGGCGTGAGTTGCAGTTACTTTAGTACATGGATTATAGTCACTAAAGATAACTATAGCAGGTGAATTTCTATTGTTTTGTACGTTTAAAATGTGAGCCTTACTATGATGTCCCTGTAACCTTTTGTGTTTTTCAGTTACATTTTTTTTTTTTTTTGAACGTAAAGTAATTTTCATTACTATACGTTTATCCAACCACCTCTGTGCACAGCCTTTGGCTGTATGCCACATCGGTTGGCCGCAGGGCCTGTGGCCAACCACCTATAACCACCCAACCTTGCGCAGAGCAGGGCCTGTCATGTGGCCAGTACCTGCGGCCAACTCCCCTAACCACCCAACTCTGAGAGAGAGAAAATGAGAGAGAGAGAGCGATTTAGAGGAAGATTTCACAGATAGAAATTGAGAGACAGGCAGAAGAGTTTTTTTTAGGCTTTGGTGCATGCTATACTTAGAATGAGATATTTCCGGACAAATCGAGAAGAAAAATGTTTTCGTCAATTAAAAAGAGCAAGATCACCTTTCAGTATGTAACTCAAATATTTATAGTGAAAAGAAACTAAAGCAGGAAATGTCCACAGACTCCGATAGCCTGGAACGCTTAACCTTCAGTGCACGTGTCCGAGACCTTAACCACTAGGCCAGAGGTTACTCCTTCCAGTGCAGTGTCCAGACTTAACTATTACCTTCAACCCACAGATTTTTAGGGGAAAAAGACTTTGATGTTCCATCACTAGGAATGTTTAACAGTCAAAACACTAGAGAATAAACCGACACACTGTCATGAGATAATAGAATTTGAACCTTCAGCCTACTGAGTGACAGTCCAAGAGCTTTACCATTAGGCCAGAAGTGACCATGGTCTGCTGTCCATCAAAACGTAACTATAACATTCTTACCAAACATCTTGGTAGTCTGAATCTTTGAAGTCATTGTATAGAGAGAACTTTGCAATAACAATCTCTGTCTCGCTTTTCCATCCCATTATGAGAGAGAGAGAGACAGACAGACAGACAGACAGACAGACAGACAGACAGACAGACAGACAGACAGACAGACAGACAGACAGACAGACAGACAGACAGACAGACAGACAGACAGACAGACAGACAGACAGACAGACAGACCGAGACCGCGGTGGGAGTCTCAAGGCGCCTGTGGTCCTAGCCAGCTCCCCACGTCCTACAGGAGCCACCATTACTCCCACAAGCAGGGAGCTGTTTTAAATAGCACCTCCCTGCTTGCGGGAGCAATGTTTTAATCTCTTTCCCTGCACGCCTATGTGCGTGCAGGGAAGCAGATGAAAACTCGGCTTTCTGCAAGCAGGATCTGTTTGACAGCTCCTGCTTGCAGAAAGTGAAGTTTGTTTGCTTTTGCCTGGTGGGAGCATTCAGCTCCCACCAGGCAAAAGCAAACAGCTATGTACAGGGGGTGAGCACACCGGGGCATGGAGGTCCCCAGGGCCATCATTGGCTCCTCGAAGGGGCCCCCCTCTAAAGTGAACTAGCCGCAGGTAGGTGGTGATCCCTGGGGCCAGGGGTCTGTGACGGATCCCCTTTCTATTTTAAATTCAGCACCAGGGCGGTGGCACTCCCCGGGGCTGCAGGGGGTGGGAGTTTGGGCGGTATTCGTGTTCAAAGCTCCTATTGGAATTAACATGGGAAAAGCAAGTTTTTTTTTTTTGCCCCTGCCACACCCCTCCCCCCCCCCCCCCCCCCCTTTTTTTTTTCTCGGCCCCTACTTGAACTTCCCATGCACAATAAGAATTACCAGCACACTTTTTTCTTTTTTTTTTGTAAAACTTTGCAAAGATTCGTCAAATGGTGCCAAAGATATAGGCAAGGCAAAACACTTTTTCTCTCAAAACATGGTCCTAACCGAGTACCTAATAGCGACCTCCACTAGGCTTTATATATATATATATATATATATATATATATATATATATATATAAAAATCTCTCCTATTGGTACTCGCCAGAAAAAGTGTTTTTGACTTGCCTATATCTTTGGCACCGTTTGATGAATCTTCACGAAATGTTCCCAAAAAAGTACGAGTAAATTTAGAACCTAACTATAACATCCCTCTAACCTTTGTTTTTGTTTTTTTCTTCAGTAAATATTTAGGTTTTTTTTATTTATTTTTATTTTTTAAAGGTGCAATTCGAAGAGGGTCTCAAATTCGACCTGCTTTATCATTGATGAGGGAGAAAGTTTTGCGAACCTCTATGAAGACACATTTTACAGTGTGACTGATTAGTACATCAGTTGCATCGTAAAATGCTGGGCAGGTCGCACTAGGTTGGTGGACCGTTTTCACATGCTGTGTGGATTCTGCTCATTGATACATCAGGCTCCAAGAGACTCACTCCCTCTGCCCCCACCCCAATCCGTCCATGTGGTGCAACAAAATGACAGGAACAGTATTTCCATATAACCCCTCATGCAGTCTCATGACAGAGGGACTCACTGTGTTATCTGATCCTAAATCAGCCTGCATGCCTGGCCTTCCATGTCGTGTGTGTGTGTGTATATGTGTATATGTGTGTGTATATATATATATATATATATATATAATTTTTTTTCATTTTTTTATTTTTTTATGGCGGTGAAAACTGTTGATTACATTCCGTGCCTCCACACTGCCGAGAACTTAAAAATCGTTTTACTTCTGAAACAGTGCTTGTGTCTAGCTTTTTAATGAAACACTACGGACACCGGTTAAGCGCGTAAAGCATTCTATTTTTAGTCTTTTTTTTTTTTTATTATTTTTATTTTTTTATTTTTTTTTAAGTAACCATGTGACACCTAGGTCAGTGTCCCTGCTCGGTCGATTTGTATAAAATATTTCATGTATTTTATGAGCAAATACTAATTTGCCAAGTATATTAGCCTATTATTCTTTTTGTGGGAATAACTACCTTTGAATACCAGGCTTAGTTATGAATTAAAATATCAGACACCTGGTAAATAAATAGCTACCCTTGTAATGCAGTGCGCTCCTGTGTATCGACCTAAAAATATTCAGTGGATGGCCCACAGCGATTGATCATGTGCCTGACTTCCTGAGCCCTATATAAGCTGGGTGTCTGCTCCAGTGTGCACCACAGGCTAGCACATCTGCACCTGAACGCTTCCTGCCACCATTCACCATGCCTGGTTGGATTTCATTGCCTCGTCTTATAACATCAAGCCTCACAACATGCACTATACAGGTGAGTGTTTACTAGCTTAATTCGTCTCAAATATACGTTCTCTCTGATTTATTTCACTGCGAGGTGGGGGTGGGTGGGCTTTCAAAATAGATAATCTGTATTCCTCTGTCTCCCTTTAAAAAGCTAACCTCCCTAAACACCAGGACAGGCCGACAGTTTAGGGTCACCAGAATTTTTCAGTAAAAACACGGGACATTTAATAAACATGGACTACATTTTTTTTTTTTTTTTTTTTTAATCTTAAACCGAGCGCGCAGAATGACAATTCTCATCGGCTTAAAATTAAAGGAGAGGCAATAAGAACATCAACAAAATGCAATTTTAAAGCCAGTATCAGGCCTGTTTATCAGATTGCTTTTTCATTACAGTTCCTAGCTATCCCTGGTTTGGAAAGCCTCAAAAAAGGCACCTCCCACAGTTTCCAGTCGACCCTCTTTAAAAAGCTTGACATGAGCCAAATTTCCCGAAATGTGCCTGGACAGCTGGTAAAAAAAACGGGACTGGACTGTCCCGGCAAAACTGGGACCCCCTGGCCACCCTGCAACAGTGCGAGTTTGTCATTTCACCACCCAGGCAGCATTCCTCTGTATTCTAGAACATAGAAATGCTTAGTTTTACCGAGCCCTAGGGGGACTATTTCCCCTAATTTAGGTCCTCTTTGGAGGTATGTAAATTACCTCTTTAAGACATCCTGCTCTCTTAGTGGGAAGTTTGGGCATCAGGCACGCTGTACATTCCAAGAAAGGTAGTGGAGTTGCGCCGAGTGTGGCAGGCTCAGAGGAACCCTCTCTTCTACGTTATTCAACATCATTTGTGCATTCTTTACGGTCCCTTGCATTCTTTTTAGAGTGTGTGAGTGAAGACGGGACCTTGCTACTGTTCACTAAACTGTGCCATAAGTGGAGCTTTTGTTTTGGTTACTGTGTGCGTGTCAGGTGCTCCCTGTCTTAGTGATAGTGATGTGCTCCCTTTCCCAGGTAACTGTGTAGTAGGTTCCCAGGAGGCTATAGGTGCAGACACGCCAGTGCTTAATTTGTAAATAAAAACGTGCCGGTGCCCAAAGCTCTCCTCTTAAACACGCGGCTGCTGCATTTAAATGTGCGACCACGGAATAATGAGGCAGTGTAATTCGGAAGCCATCTCGGGCCACTTCAATCTACTTAAAGCCACTCCCTGCCCCTTAAGCTAACTCTGGCAGCTTTCTGCTTTCTCCCTTTGTGACGCTTTTTCGTTTTTCTCTTCCTCTGTCTTTCCCATATGTGTCTTTTGCTCTCAGCAAATGCTTGAGGCAGAAGAATAAGCCCCAGACCTAAAAAATAAGTGCTGGTGCTCAGCACCGGAAACAACAAGCACAAATTAAGCACTGAGAAGCGCACTCCCTGTTAATCTCTGTAATTAATACACTCGCCTGCAGAACAGAAGCTTGAAGTCAGGCGCAGCCTGTCCTTTAGGGTGGAGGAACCACCCCCACCCCTCACCATTTGCCCCTCATGAAGAGTGTCTGTCAGGCTGAACAAGGGTCAGCCTGACAGACACTCTTCATGTTCAGGTCAGGCAGCCAGGAGCAGACATGCGCAGTTTGCGCAGACTCCTGGCTGCCTGAGCTGAACTTCGCTGGGCTGAGGAGGTCACGGCTCCTATTGGCGTAACCTCCTCGGCTCAGCAAAGGTGCCTCAAGGCCCTCCCCTGGGTGTCGAGGAAAGCGTCACCCATTGACTTTGGCCTGGGCGCTTCAGGTTTAAGACCTGAAGCGCCCAGGGCGAGTGTCAATCAGTGACACTTCATCACAGACTGGAGTCAGCAGTCTCACTGACCCCATCCCACTCTGTGACGAGGCTGGGACTGCTGCCTTCCCTCATTGGCTAACCTTAGGTCAGCCAATGAGGGAAGGGAGCAGTCCCAACCCCCCTGGGACCTCCGAGGCTGAAGGTAAAAGTGTGTGTGTGTGTGTGTCCTTTTAAAATGAATGTTTGCGTGCGTGCGTGCATGTTTAAATGTTATGAGTTTTGTTAATGGATGTGCATGTGTGTGTGATCTTTTAAAATTAATGTTTGGTATGTGCGCGCAGTGTTGTTAATGGATGTGCGTGCGTGTGTGAAACAATGTGTGTGTGCTTCTCGCCCGCCCACCTCCCTCCTAAAGCTGCCGGACGCCACTGCTTGAAGTAAAGGTAATTAAAGAGGAAAATTGAAGACTGCCTATTTTCCAAAAATGCCATAACCTTACAGAAGGACATAGAGTTGCAAACTCAACCTGTCTTTCCTCCTGTATAAAGAGTAGGAGTGGGATGGGCTGCCTGTATGGAAGGACGAGCAAGTTGCTGTCCCTAGCATATCACGTAGTCCGTTTCAGTGGCATCAGTGTTCTGTTGGAGTTTATTGTCTTAAGTTGCATCCTCAGGGCAGCAGAAGATTTTGTGGGCTCTGGAATGGCAATTTAAGTATTCCAACGGCAGTTGTGGAATATTTGGGGAACTTTCCTCAAATAGTTCAGGAGAATTATTTACTGTTCTAACTGCAGCCATAGAACTTTCTAGGGAAAGTTAAAAATTCGGAAGTATTTTTTTTTTTTTTTTTAAAGGTTGAAAAAAGGTAATTTTTAATTGTCTGGAAGCGCTGCATGAGAATGCTGGTCAAGGCAAAAGATTAGGAATGCTAGCTTCATTTCAGGTGATGCAAAGACTACACATGTGCACATGTTTGCTTTGGGTCTGTAATGGCACATATACGTAAAATATAGCGGAATGCAATGCAGCACAGCGTGATTACCAGTGACTGAAGTTAATTCGAACATACCGTCCTACAATTTGTGTTGCTGGAGGGAGAATTTGTGCCACGCTCTGATCCCAGGCAGGCCAGGCTTCATGTGTTCATCTTTAACCAAAAATGTGCAGTTTCCTGTAAAGGCATAGGGTGTCTGTCTGACTGTCATGGTACATTGATAGAGCCTCTAACTTTGTTAAAAAGCAGCTAAAACAATACCCTAATATTCTACAGATTTGTTGTGAAGAAGTATGAATCTTCTTACAGAAGACACATTGACAGTAGACTAAAATATAAAACCCGACATGTAAACTCTGAGACTTTACAGGAATCGCGGAATTGCGACTCCCTCCATCTGCTGCTAAGCATTTTCCTGATTCGGTTTTGAACATCTCCCTTACAGCAGGTGGCCTTAAGGAGGAGGCGCAATGCTGCATTAAGGCCTCTTGTACCTCGAGGCAAGGTTGGTACCTTGGACTTGCCTTGTATCCTACCCTCCCTCATAGAGCTCTGAGTGCCCCTCCCTAGTGTCCTTTGGAATGTCCAGAGAACTTGATCTGAGGCTGAAAGAATTCCACCTAGTTAAAACATGTATTTTATCATTTTTTTGCAGACCTGAGCCATTCATACAGTCGTTACTCCTCCCTAGCCTTCCATCTAAAAAAACTGAGTTTGCTTGGCGGACTATAGCAGCCTTTTGGCATTGCTGCATTCACACCCCTGTGTGAGGTCTTTAGCTTCCCGGTGAGTTCCTAATCCTGTTTGGGGGACGCTCAGTGGGTGGTTTTAAAAGTCTAATGCAGTTAAGTCCAAGAACTCCTGATTCATAAATTGGGCTGTTATCATCGTGTGAACATACATGCTTCATATCAAACTAAAGTATTTTCACAGACCATACAGGTGTGACATATTTTGCACGAAGTGCTAAAAAAAAAAAACATAAAACCTTTAATATTCCAATCCTCCCACACGCCAGGCACTTGGGCATGTGTATACAAAGTGGTGGTTGTAAGGGAGGTACTTAGCTGCCAAGGTTTCAGATTGCTTTTGTGTGACATTTTCATAATTTCAGTGTAATTATGAATTACGTTTCAACAACTGAGTGATGCTCTCTTGCAAGCAAAAGGAAGCAATGAGGATGAGCACGGTTGCATTGGGAAAGGCTGACTCCGGGAGGCACTCATTTAGGTCATAGGCAGGCAGCTTATTTAAACAAGCATTTGTAATGCAATGGGTCTCGCATTTGCTCGAGTTAGAGCTATTAGTGTTGTAAACTCCTATCCGGACTTTTCTTGTCACATAAATTGAAAGAAAAAAATGAGCGCAATTGCGCTATGTAAAACCCAGCGCGATCACGCTGCGTGGAAAATCAAAAGATAAAGTAGTGCAGAAAGCAGGCTGAAAACATAGAGCCTCATATGTTTTCAGTAGTTGGCCAGTGCACTCGAGGAGGACTAAACACCAGAAAAGGCAGGACGTATGCATGCCTTTCTCTAATGAAATCAGGTGGATTTTAAAAGGCAGGCCCACAAACCAATGAAAGTGACAGGCGTGACATGGGCGTGGTTAAAAGCCCAAAGAGAGATTACAACAGGGACGGAGTGCTGGTGCGCTCGGCCCTAAACATAACAAACTCGCTGGTGCTAGGAAGATCGTTGTCAGTCCGGGGTGCTGAACAACGATCTCCCCAGCACCAGCCACACTACAACCACACAAGCAGTTGTACAGTCAACCACAGTCTAGTCAGGGGCTAGTAGTAAGTCACACCCAAAACGACTCGAGTTAGTGTGCTGGTAGCAGCTAAAAAACTGAGCAGAGACTGAGCAGACAAACTGCGTGACCGTGTACAAGGGTGCAGGCAGCTCAGTCTAGTAAGAGCCTGATAGCAAGTTAGCGCTACATATTGTGTCTCACTGAACTGGGCACACTTACAAGTAACACCATGTCCCCGCAGTCTATAGACAGCCTGGACATGATGACAAATCACGGTGGATAGCCTTTTATTCAGTGTGTACGGAAGCCTAAAATAGGACCCTGTAAGATTTTTTTTTTTCTATTCATGTTTGTATTTTTGGTTATGTTCAAAGTTGTAATTGTCTCAGGCTCAGCAGCTGACTTACCAGAGTGCGTGATATTTCCACTTTTCATGCGTTGGTGATGTTGCTAGGGCCTGAGCGTGGCTTTGCTTTTATTGCTGGACGTGTTCTAGAACTTAACAGGTCTTTGTTTTGATAAAGCCACGTTCGCGGAAGTAGAGCACCTTATCAAAAAGAAAATGAGAATGCAGAAACCCAAACACTATCCCATTTATAGAGGCGTGGATTGACCTTCTTAAAGCTTTACGTTTTGTCATGTTGCTGGTAATTCAGGTGTAATATGCCTTCTCAGATCAATTTAACAAAAAATATTGGTAAAGCCAATAAGGTTGATCCCAGAAGGCTAATGGAAGTGTTGAATGCAAACTCGACCAAAACACCTAGATACCATTCTACCGGTTGTGAAGAGCAAGAGTTGGCTTTCAGTCCAATACATTAATTTAGTCTAATACATTAAAATTTAATAAACCACATTAATCGCAATTGAAAACTGTTAAACTTTTTCGATATTTGATTGTGAATTAAACAAAATGTATTAAAATATATTTTTAAACATTTGTTCTAAGGTTCAAATCATGAAAGCTGCTTAGACAGAAGGTCCATAGCTTCCAATGACAACTCAGTGGGGATTCCTGGATTCCATTAACTATTAAATGGTGTCAACACAAGCCAAAAGGTTAAGAACCGCTGTTCTGAATGTAAATTCTTAGCCCATAACGGGAAAGGAATTTAATAAAATCTTGAATTTACGACGGAATCCATAATCTGCCGCATATTCTGCAGATTTAAATAAACTTTTTATTTTTGCTTGTAGCTTAAACAGTTTCAAAGTTATCGAACACGGGGTGACAGGTGTTGCTGCACAGTGAAGACCCTTCACTATGGTTAACTGACCACCTTTCTGTTGCTTATTGATGTATTTGGATGTCAAACTGGTACTAACAAGGTCAACTCTTTGCCCAGATAGAGTTAACACGTGACAAGCACTAGCAAAGCGAACAGGCCTTAATTGTGGGAGCTGTTGGCTTTGCCAATGCTTTTGGGTGCTGCTGTGCAACATTAGCAAATCAGAATGTCATGGTGCAATACACAAATACTGTGTACCTATTATGACACTACTGGTGCTGCATCATATAGTAAGTAGGTGCCCGCATGCACAATAACTCATGAGTATGCACCACAGGTCTACTTAATGGTGAATGCACTGTTTATTCACTTATTTATTTTTTAATGAAAGATGGCAGATGCCGCTTGGAATGATAAATTAAAAAAACAAATTACCTGCTGGAAACTGAACTTATTTATTTGTTTTTAAAGTGGAGCAGGCCGCAAACAAATGGCAGCTCTGGGGCCCTCTAAAAATATATATGTATTAATTCCCTCAAGAGTGAGGGAGCAGTGAAGTAGTGTGTGGAAGAGAAGCAAGCAAGTGAAGCATTTTGGGGCCTGGGGGGAACATGGGATGTGAGCAAAAGACTATGATGGGGAGCATTTCTAAAAATCCATTTCAGGAGCAGAGGCTTCGGATTATGGATGGTTCTTTCTTCCAGGGCTACATTACCCTTGAATGCCTAAATCCACGTGACCAACCATTGAGCCATAGCCCTACAAAATCTCCTTACATCACACTAGCTTACTTTTTATTTGCTTCTCCAGCAGCCTAGATAAGTGCCCATTTTATTATCATTATTGTGTTGTTTTATTGCTTACCTCTGCAGGAAAGTGCAACCTGTGCACATTTAAGTGGAGTGGGACCTCCGGAGGCTTGGCACGCTGTTTTTTCACAAGAGGACACTCCTTTCTCGATTGGCAATGTTGCGCATGCACGTTGAGCCGCTTCAGAAGTCTTTGCCTTCCGATCGCCTCTCCATACATCAAGCAGGCACATTCAAGGTCCTTAGAACACCCGATGGGGCAGAACAACACGTTTTAGGGCCTGGCCTAGGGGAATCTTATTCTGTGTCTGTTACCAGTTCTATCTGGCAAAGAAAACACTCTTGGCAGGTGGCTCCCTCCGCAACAAACATTTAAGGGCACAGCAGTGTTTGCACTGTTGATCATTACTTTGTTGGCGCACCTGCTTTGGGGCTGATTTCCCACCCCCAAACCTCTTCCACTTATCTGCCTACTGGCAATGGCATATTATGCTAATGATGACGATGACCAGTAGCAGGGTGACACCGAGGTGCCCCATACACACCAAATAGAACAGAGACTTGTGGAGACACTGGGGTACCACATGCAAGAGTCCCTGAATCGGGCTCTGACCAAGGCCCTTAAGCCATTTACTTAGACTCAGGTCAATTTTGGCAGACGAGAATTGCTAAGTGACTAGAGCCCTCAAATGATTCCCAATGCCTCGGATCCCACCCCGAGACAGCGTGCGAGTGGATCTTCCTCAGCAGGTATACTGGTGCAAATGGCTGCATTGGTACTGCACAACCATGTATTTGAGGACTCTGCTCCTCAGGGAACCCTAGATGTTTTTATCACAAACCTCACCAAACTCAAGAGGTTTCTTATGACCCTTCTTTCTCCTCTGATTCTGAAAGGTCACTTCAGGGGTCACAAAAAGATCCCTCCCCCCCCCCCCCCCAACCCCTCAAAGAAAAAGCACAAAGTGCACTTTCTCTTTTCTGACATTCTGGGTGCTAGAGGTCGGAACCTATTGTTTGAGCCGTAGAACATTGTTTACCCACAATCCACAGAGTGAGTCCCTTGTATGGAGGTTGCACCCTCCGATTTGAATGCCCTCGCCCTTCCCTCTTTGGGAAAGTGACAGACACACGATAACTGGGTCCTAACATGAGGACCTTCTTCAGGAAATTCACTTACGATCCTAAGAATGGTTTGGACCACGCCTGGTGCTGGTATCAAGACAAGCTCATAGACCTCTATGGACCCCTTGCGAAGTTTCTTGATCTGGCATTCCAGGCTATGGAATCTAATTCTCCCCTCGATCCAGAGGTCATCCTGGAATGGGTGCAGAGGGCGATATGACTATTAGGAAAAACAGACTGTGCAATGTCCACAGAGCGGAGACTGTCCTTTCTGATGCGTCCCTACCCCAAACTAGCAGAATTCGCCTCCACTGAGACTGGTACCTGGGCCAACGTGAATTAATATGCGGCCACCTTTGCAGCCTTAGACAAGGCGCAGCTCTCCATCAAGAAGGTGTTCAACAACGCCCTTTTTGCCAGGGCTTGGCGCTTCAGATATCGAGCATCTGGCCACAGATACTACCAAGTTCCACGAGCAGCTCATCAGAGAGGCAGAGGAGGAGCATATCGCAACTCCAATTTCTATCCATCCTGCTGTAGAGGAGTGCAGCGGGTGTGCCTCCAGAGGAGGATATTGAGGCGGAAACAACAACAACACTTCCGACGCTACCACTACAGGTGAGATTAAAACCCTCCTTGGCGGTGGTTTTAGGGGGATGAATTTGCCTCTCTATGGCCAAGTGGGTAAGCATTACACAAGACCCGTGGGTCCTTTAGACTGTGCAGGTATTTCGTCTATAGTTCTATTCTCATCCTATTCAAACGTCCCCGCCACTCTCTCTCCATTTTTCCCACTCAGAGCGTACCTTCGTAGGGAACAAAATTCAAACGCTACTTTGCAAACTGGCCATAATGGAGACTTCACCCATTTCTGGGTCTTCTTAAGCACAATATTCTTGGTGCAGAAGAAAGGCGGGGATATCAAGCACTTCAATTCATGGATGGTGCATCGCCATTTCAAAATGGAGGCATTAATTTACTCAGATCTTTTAAAACAAGGCAATTGAATAGCGTGTCTTGCTTTTAAGTCTCGTACCTTTTGGTTTCAATTTACACTACCTACAGGAGGTTTCTCCAGTTTCAGTGGGGCTTTTGTTACTACAAGTATGCAGCCCTTCCATTCGGTCTATCCTCTGCCCCTTGGTGTTTCACTAAATTTTTGAGGCATGTGGTTCAACATCTCAGGGAAAGGGGAGTGAGATTAATTATCCATCTAAACGACGTCCTGATAAAGGCTCAGGACAAAGAGGCAGTTGTCTGTCACTTCTTGTGGTCAGTTCCGTTGCTTCAAGACCTAGGTTTTGTTATCAAATCAGACAAGTCCAACACGTTGCCTTCTCAGCTACTGAATTCTTACATTTTCAGATAGACTCTATCAAGCCGCAGCTCCTACTACCAATTTCCAACCTGTCCTCTGTCAAGAAGGAGCTGAGGAGGGCCCTTGCCTCTCTGAGTACATAATTGAGGATCTTAGCCTGTCTGGTGGGACTCTTGGTGTGCTCCATTCAGGCGGTTTTTCTGGACCCCTTACATTATCGAGCCCTTCAGTGTTTGAAGATTTTAAATCTTCAGAAGGGCCTGAAATATTCAGAGAAGATTGTTCTGTCAGAGGAGGCCAGGACCAAGATCTCCCGGTGGCTCTTTCACATGGATATCTGGAACGGCAGGGCGATATTTGCATCTGTTCCAGTGGTGACCATAGAGTCAAATGCTAAACAGGTAGGGCTGGGGTGCATGCTGCGGTCCGATGGAGATTGTGGGGGGTGGGGCAGGTTGTTTCCAGAGGAACTCTGATAGCACACCAATGACCTGGAGCTGCTGGCCGGGAGTTTTGCGATCATATCTCTATTTCTGTGGTGAGCTCAATGTTGTATTCTGCTCAAGATGGACGACATGTCTGCGGTCAGGTACATCAGCCATCTGGGGGGACACCAGATCTCGTCTGTTGGCAATAGCAAAAGATTTCTGACATTACTGCCTCAAACACCAGATTTCAGTGGTAGCGGAGTGCATCCCAGGCAGGACCTGTGTGATGCTGGACTCTTAACTTGCATTTCCTCCGCGACTCCAGCGATTGGAGGCTTCTGCCCAGAGTGTTTCAGGTGCTGAATCTTCGTTGGGTGTCATGCACAATAGACCTTTTTGCCTCTCGTCTGAACACTGTTACCAACATTTTTCAGCTGAAGACCCTTTCTCCAGCCTTGGTAGCAGGTCCTTCTATATGCATTTTCCCTATTCTCAATGGTCCGGAGAGTTCTCTCCCAGCTGTAACGACAGTTTGTGGAGATGGTCTTGGTGACCCCATGTTGGAAAGCTCAACCATGGTTTCCGTCAGTGTTGGCCTGGTCCTGGTATCTCACGGTACAGACACCATTCTTCTAGGACCTTCTCACAGATCCCATGGGCCATCAGCACCTCTTGATAGCTCAGGGTTCTTTACCCCTCATGGTGTGGAGACTTTCCGGAGACTTTGGCACATGCAGGGAGTTTGGGACTCTGCAGTGTTTTTCATATCGCAATCCTGGGTCCCCTCTACTCCTAAGCGATATGACCCGGCCTGGAGAAGATGGGCTCATTGGTACAGTGATCAGAGTGTGGATCCCATGGGGACAGAGGTTCATGTCATAGTGTATTTCTTTCAGACTTCGCCACTCAGGGCTTGGCCTATAGGACTGTTAACAAATTTCGCTCAGCTATTTCGGCTAGGCATCCCCATGTACAATGTAGACCTGTTGGGGAACATTCATTACTCTGTAAATTACTTCGAGGCAATAGAATGGTGAAACCGCCTCAACATTCGTTAAAATGGGCCAGGAATGTGGTGTTCAGATTCCTTAGTAATTGGGCATGCAAGGAGGATCTGTCCCGTAAACAATTGTATGCCAAATTGATGATGCTTTTGTGCCTGATTTCTTGCAGGCGGGTTTCTGATGTGAAAGCCTTGGACATTATAGGTAGAGTATTTACTCCACCTGGGGCTGTCTTTCCATTTCAAAACATACAAAAACTACATCCCATAGTATTTCTTACCCTGCATTTCCTCATGATTGCCAATTGTGTGTTGCGCAATGTCTTAAAGTTTGAGGACTGTACATAATAATTTAGACCACATTTGAAGGGTCAATCTCTTATTTCTCTGCAGATAACTTTTTGCCCAGTCACCTCAGCCACGTTCGTCTGTTGGGTTAGATGGCTGTTAAGTGAGAAGGGTATTGATGTGACTTTCTTTGGAGCACACTCGGTTTGTGGAACTATGGCCTGTAAGGCTTTTTCCACAAGTTCACGTTGGGAAGATATAATGGATGCAGTGGACTGGTCCACTGATTCTACTTCTAAAGTGTTTTATCATAAACCCATTGTTGATGTAGCTTCTGAAGTGGTGAATCAGCTTTGAACCAGCATAACCCGAAGCCTCCAGTCCTGATGTAGAATACAACATTTTCTAGCTGTTGCATCAAGAATTTTAGATTCTATTAAGGACACGGAGGTGAGGATTATCCCACCCAGAAAGACAGCCAGTGTAATCATTACTATCGTAATTCTTACGCACAAATTATGATACGTAGATGATAATGTGCATTTATGACATTGCCACCCCGCCCCATTATATGCTTCTTCTACTTGAAGTTTGGGCTTACTGGGTTTTTGTATCCATCAGGGACAAATGCTACTTGAGGTTGTTTTCTGGCTCTCTGTAAATGAGGTCTTCCACTTCTGGGAGTGAAGCCTGTAGCTATCCAGTGTTGAAGTTCTTCAGCAACTGTTCAGGCGTTCGCCTTCGATGGTCAACCTCCTGTATGCTGTCAGGAATCTTCTGGTTCCAGTTCCATGATATCAGGTTGAGCTCTGATGTTCTAAGTTGTTGGGGGTCCTGTTGTTTCATGGCCTTGGACTGTACTTCTTTATGAGACTCTTTAGAATGGAGCAAAGAAAGCTAGTGTGATGTAAGGAGGTTTTATAGGGCTACTGCTCTATGGTTGGCAACATGGACATAGGTGGTCATGGAAAACATTTTGCTTAAGCATAACTGATTGATTAACTGACCCCAACTGAAGGGGATAAGTCTTTCAGCTCTCCCCTGCACGCAAAAACTTGTTATCCCACAGCAAGCAAGAGGACATTTGATTATTTTGGGTTTTGGTTTTACATTTGGGTCATGAGAGCTTATCTAACTCTCAAAATCGTCCCACTTGGAATGATGAGGGCTGCACTTTTGGACTTTAAGACGCTGTCATGTACAAAAATCCACAAACTGAAGGGGACGTTGAGTGGTAGGAAATTTTTTTGCTAAATTTGAGGTTTGCTGAGGATTCTGGGTAAGAAAACACTGGGGGATCCACGCAAGTCACACCTCCCTGGACTCCCTCGGGTGTCAAGTTTTCAGAAATGTTTGGGTTTGGTAGGTTTCCATATATGGCTGCTGAACCCAGGACCAAAAACGCAGGTGCCCAACACCCTCACCCCCCCCCCCCCCCCACACATACAAAAAAAAACACGTAGTTTTGTATTAGATAATTTAGATGTGTCCACATAGTGTTTTGGGGCATTTCCTTTCGTGAACACTAGGCCTATCCACACAAGTGAGGTACCATTTTTATCGGGAGATGTGGGGGAACGCTAGGTGGAAGGAAATTTGTGGCTCCTCTTAGATTCCAGACCTTTCTGTCACCGAAATGTGAGGAAAAGGTTTTTGGTTTTTTTGGGGGGGGGGGGGGGGAATTTGAGGTTTGCAAAGGATGCTGGTTAATAGAACATTGTGAGAGGCCCACAAGTCACCCCATCTTCGATTACCCTAGGTGTCTAGTTTTCAAAAATGCACAGGTCTGGTAGGCTTCGCTAGGTGCCGGCTGTGCTGGAGGCCAAAATCCACAGCTAGGCACTTTGCAAAAAACATGTCAGTTTTCCATGTGAAAATGTGATGTGTCCATGTTGCGTTTCCTGTCATGGGCATTAGGCCTACCCCCACAAGTGAGATACCATTTTTTATCGGGAGAATTGGGGGAACACAAAATAGCAGAACAAGTGTTATTGCCCCTTGTCTTTCTCTACATTTTTTCCTTCCAAATGTAAGACAGTGTGTAAAAAAAGATGTCTATTTGAGAAATGCCCTGTAATTCACATGGTAGTATGGACACCCCGGAATTCAGAGATGTGCAAATAACCACTGCTTCTCAACACCTTATCTTGTGCCCATTTTGGAAATACAAAGGTTTTCCTGATACTTATTTTTCAATCTTTATATTTCACCAAATGAATTGTTGTATACCCGGTATAGAATGCAAGGTGCAGCTCATTTATTGGTTCTGGGAACCTTGAGTTCTTGATGAACCTACAAGCCCCAAATATCCCAGCAACCAGAAGAGTCCAGCAGACATAATAGTATATTGCTTTCAAAAATCTGCCATTGCAAGAAAAAGTTAGAGTAGAACGTGAAGAAAAATGGCTGGTTTTTAAAAAAAAAAAAAAAACTTAACCTCCGTTTCAATATTTATTTCAGCTGTTATTTTCTGTAGGAAAGCCTTGTAGGATCTAGACAAATGACCCCTTGCTGAATTCAAAATGTTGTCTACTTTTCAGAAATGTTTAGCGTTCCTGGATCCAGCATTGGTTTTACACCCATTTCTGTCACTAACTGAAAGGAGGCTGAAAGCACAAAAAATAGTTTTTAAAAAATGGGGTATGTCCCAGTAAAATGACAAAATTGTGTTGAAAAATGTGGTTTTCTGAATCAAGTCTGCCTGTTCCTGAAAGCTGGGAAGATGGTGATTTTAGCACCACAAAAACTTTGTTGATGCCTTTTTCAGGGAAAAAACCACAAGCCTTCTTCTGCAGCCCTTTTTTTCCCTAAACTCTGGATACCTCAAGAATCCCTAGGATGTTGGGAAAAAAGGACGCAAATTTGGCGTGGGTAGGTTACGTGGGCAAAAAGTTATGAGGGCCTAAGCGCAAACTGCCCCAAATAAAGGTCTGACACCTGATGGGGAAAAGGCCTGGCAGCGAAGGGGTTAATACTGCATATACTTGTTTTCTTGCCTTCATATATTTATTTAATGGCAGCATCCTTGCCATGTGGAACATAATCTTTGTACAAAGAACACGTGGTACATAGAACAGGAAACACATGGCTGTTAAAACAGATTCCAGAATGAAGCCAGTGCAAATAAACATTCCTGCTTTTTCACAAAAATCAAATTGGTAATTCTACACTTATTTTATGTTTTTGATTTCAACCTAACGCAGCGTTTCGCCTTCTTTAGAGCTCCTCAAACTGATGTCCTTGGCATGTTCGAGTGTTTGGAGAATCAGGGGCCTGCACCCACATCACGCTGATGGGCCACAAGTTGTCTGTGATTGTTGAACATATTTGAGATGTCTTCTTTTAAAAAAAATGAAATAAAATTTCCCCAGCCGTTAGATTGAAACACTTTTTTCAGATTTTGCTTTGAATCAGTGAACCAAACACAGTGTATTTTAGTTTTTACAACTTTGCATTCTCAGTTTCAGCGAAAGCCCAGACCCTTGCTAAGCAGCTAGAGCTGGTTTTCTCCTTGAAGAGCGCTGTAAAAGTTAAACCACTAGCTCCTAGAAGCCTACTATTAGGAGGGGAGGGATTTGTAAATTTAGTCACTAAATGTTCCTTTTCGATTCCAAAACAATATCGGTGGTGTTCATATATATATATATATATATATATATATATATATATATATATATATATATATATATATATATATATATATAATATATTTTACCATTTTCAAGTGGTGTTGTTTATTTTTGAAGGTGGTGAGAACGGGCGCCTAATGAATACATCCCCAAAAAGTGCTTTTTCGAGGAAAAAAAAAAGTCCCATTCAATTCAAATGTGTATATTTATTCAAGGTTTTCAGCGAATCAAAGCACAGACAACACTTTCTGGCACAGTGTACAAACCTCAAACAGCCAACACCTCGGTATTCAAAATAAACCCATCGTGCCCAAACTTAACTCGGTGAAACTGCAGTTCGGCAAAGCCCTCGCAGGGTTTTCTGCTTTGTGGTTCCTGACCTAAAATGTGTTCACCCTCCCCCACAGGATATTTTAGAAGAAAAAAACTAGGCGTGTTTTAGTGAAATTAACTGGTGGCAAGTTGGTCTGCGTTTGAGCTTTGATCTTATGTTCTGAAGCTGGTAGATGTGTTTAGGTGTAACATAGTTAAAAAATGTATTTGTACATTTCTTAAAACCATTACGAACTGAATATTCTTGTGGCACTTTAACAATAGTCGTTATTATCTAAATGAACATTGCTCAAATTATCGAACACGGATGGGCAGAAGGCTGAGTCATCGCTTTTCGGTTTTTAATCTCTGGTTCATTAGGTATAGGAAGAGATAAATAGCAAACGCACTACCCACTGAGCTATCGTTCCGGGTCCTACAACGTGTACCAGGCTGAACCGATACAAGTGTATAATTTAGTTTAGTTAATATAGTTTGCAAATTATTATAGTGCATCGGGTTACCAACCAGTGGTGTAATAAAGCCCCCCGCCATGCGGAGGGACCATGAGCTCCAGGGTTCCCCCCCCCCAGGATAGTGCCCTGACCTGAGAGCTCCTTCGTGAGTTTTGGGGAGGCGTGCCCTCCTTGTACTTTGCAGGCAGGGGCCCCCTCAAGTTTGGTTACGCCACTGATATCAGGCGAAGATTGCTGTACAGTTAACCCCTTACCTCTTAAGCTCCCCCCACCCCCCAATAAGGTATTTATTACAAATTTGCATTCTTTAGTCTATAGAAGAGCAGAAAAAATGACGTGTTGGGGTGAGGGCAGGGCCTGATGTTACGATATTTTATTAAAAATTCATTCTTGCCATATAGTGGGCTTTTTTCCACTTCCAGGAGCAAATTGGGGGCAAACCTCCTGCCTGCCCCTAGGTGAGTGGGGTGGGGGTGAGGGGTTCTAAAAGACTGGTTTATACCTTTTGGTGTGGAATGTGCTCATGCCAGAGTGCAACACCCTCGCCACTTTCTTTGGCCCAGAGGCAAACTTCCTAGTGTCAGGTGGTCTTTCTTAGTCCCCCCCCACCCCAGGTTTATATGGGGCAGCCTCCCCAATTGGGACAAATCTACCTCCCCCCCAGGGGCAGCAGTAGACGCTATTGCCCCATCTGTTGCGCGGGTATGGCTGGATGCCAGGGCAGGCCACTCCCACCTTTTGTTTGGTTTGGTGCCGTTATGAAATACCTGGTGTTCATTTGGCTTTTTGCCACCCCGGTTTGGGGCAGAAAGGGGGTAGATACCCTGTCCAAACCCTTAACCCCCTTTTGGGGTCAGAAAGTATATTGGGCCTCGAGTTGGGGAAAGCAGAGTCTGTCAGCACATTTTTTGGGAGCGGGCATGGCCATGCCCATGACCGGCAACATCCACTCATATTTTTTTTAATAATAAACCCTGGTGTCTAATGGGCTTTCTGTCCTCTTGGGGAGTTGGCAGATCAAGTTGGGGGGGGGGAGGGAGCAGAAAGACTGACATTTTAAGGGGGAAGAGGGAGCACAAGCCCTTGCCCTCCAAAATCCTGGGTGTCTAGTGGGTGCGAGATATGCCCCCCTGAGCACTGACACAGTGAAAGTAAATCGAACCCTTTGGATGGATTTACTTTAACTTTACTGTAATGTCAGCGTGCCCTGTGCAATAATCTTCATCAGAAGGAAAAAGGAAAGTCTTGGGCTGCTTGGGAAGCGGTTTCCAATCAGTCTGATATTAAATTGGAATAGTGCAGAGCAGCAGAGGGGCCTTTATATATGTCAGCCATTGGCCGACATGCACACAGTGTAACAAAAAAATGTGTGACGTCAGGCTCAATTAATTTTAGATGCTGCTTTTTTAAATAAAAGGCACATAAAAGAGTAACTGTTCAATGTGATCCATACTTCCACCGAGGAGTTGGATGATACCAGAATACATCACACGGAAGAAGGGCATATGACTTGTATATGTCGCCGAAAATGGAATACTGGACCATTATATGCGTTGTAGAATCCGCGATCTCCCCTCGGTGATCAGGTGACCGTGGCAACCCTCAAAACAGAAAAAGAGTATATGAAGATCAGGGTTAGAAAAACAAATAATACAGTATACGTAGGTTTTCTGTGGAGCTGAGGACATTGCGAGGTGCACGTGTTTCAAGTGAAATGTGCCCATCACCAGTTGTACTGGCATGTCATGCTTCTTTTAGTGGTCAATACCGTGGGACTTTTCCTGTCCTTTTTTGCAACCCACCCCCTGGACTGTTGACTTGCCTGAGACCACAGTCCTCCTGGACCGTGGTTGGGGAAGCCTCAGCGTCTTCTGCCCTCTGTGCTTGCCAGACTCCAGTGTGTCCTCCGTCTCACCTTCCTCACTTTCTTCCTCCTTGCGTTCCTCCTTCCCTTTTCCCTGCTCGCTGCTTCATGGCTCGGCTGTCCTCCCTGTGTCGCACTGCTCTTCCTCATGGTTGGAGTCCTCGGATCTCCATAGTTTCTGCTCCTCTGTTTTTTTCGTTGATCATGTCGCTTTCTCCACTGTTTTCCTCGACTCCAACGTGGGGCTTTGGAGGAGTCTTTTTTTATCCCCTGCACCTCTCAGCTGTCTGGATGTCTTACCTGTGGTGTTCAGCTCTTAGAGGGACATTAATGGCGGCCATGTTGGAAGTGTCAGGCACACTCGACAGCGTACTGCAGCGTTCAAGTTTGGTATTTTTTTAAATTACATTGTGGGGGCAAGAAGCAACACTACAGACAACAGGAGGGACAGCAGGTAAAGGTAAGCAGCAACTCCACAGAACTCATGAGTTTTGGCGGGTGGGGGCAAGCAACACATACAATGGAGGAAGGTCAGGGAAGAAGTACACATGGGAGCTAGCAGAAAGACACATGTTGGTATAGAGATTAAATATAAAGAAAAAAGTAGTGCTTAAAACTGCGAGCAGTGGAAGGGCACAAGTAAAGTGTCCATGCTCAAGGGGAGGGGTCAACACACACAAAGGGCAAGGAAGCATACAGCAGGTGACAACAAAAGCAAGCAAACAAGATTGATTATGAAGCCAACCAATGGTAAATAAAACAAAGATCTCAAAAGCGATAGCACACGTGATGTCTTGGGTGAGATCTACAAATGACAAATCAGTTGATACTGTCACACAAAATATGCCACATTATGCTGCTTAATTTGCCTTTCTTGCCGCATAATTTAGTCAACCTTGCTGGCTAAGCAATTAATTATAATTATGGAAGAAATGCAAGCGGCCAAAGCAATGCAAACCTCCTAGGAAGAGTGTGGGACTTCTTTCTTTGAAGTTAAAGTCAGTAAGTCAGAAAATGTTTGAGCTCTTAGACCAGAATGTTATCTCCAGGCTGTTCTTGCACAAAATGTATATCAATCCGCCACAGTTATTAGCATGGTTGACAGAGTTGAGTGCCACCGTCAAACCAGTTCTCCTGTCCATGTTAGGAAAATAGTTGTCCCTCTGTTTCTCCTGATGGTATCTGCCCTGCAAATTCATGAAATCCTTGGCCCTCATTTAATGCATACCTTGCACTGTATCTCGTTCTAAATGATACTAACAATTCTTGTCCCATCTCTTTTCTTTCATATTTGGTGAACAGTCTAAAAAAAACTGGCCTGTTTACAAATTTAATTGAAGACAATTGGTTCGTTGGTGTTTTTTTAAGCTGGGCTTTACACAGGAAATACTATCCAGCTTGTGTTGCTATTGGTTCTGAGCGATCAGTGGTTTGTGGTGTTGGAGTACTAGTATTATTAGTTCTTTTTATTCCTTTGACACCATCCATTTTTCCATTCTTGTCATGAATCTTGGGTACAGTCGGTGAAACATACCTTTCCATAGAGACAATCAGTTGCACATCCACACTTTTTTATTGCAGCCCAGGGTTCTGCTGTGGGATCCTCCGGTGCCAGTTTTGTCCTCATGACTTTTCAACATCTGTGTGCACCGCCTAGCCAAGCTAATACCTCTGGCAGGTTCATGGATTTACATGTATGCTAATGACGCACAGCTAATCTTCAGATTAGGAAGATTGCAAGAAAAAGAATGAAACACAACAGCCGGAATCAATTACAAGCAGGCCTCGCACACTGGTGGATGTTCACACATTTGCAATGTAAAAATGTGTAATGTTATAACCACTTAAACACAAGTCATTTTCTTCCAAAGCAGGGTTTCCAGCTGAAGTAAAGTGTGCTATGTTTCTTGCCCTCAAGTGTCCCCTCAGGACAGCAGTGGGCATGGCTGATACAGGAAGGTCAAATTTACTATTCTAAGTAAAGTCCTAGAATATGTGGGGAAAGCTCAACATCCCCCAAATGTTCGAAGAGGCTTATTTACTAGTCTAAATCCAGCAGATAAACTTAACATAAATTTGGCAGCCAAACATTTCCCCATGCAGCCCCATGGAATAATCTCCTGCAGTATATCCACCCTGCACTCCCCAGTATGTATGTTGCAGTGCAAACCCTTCAAGTTGAGAATCAGATGGCTCTACTTGGGAAATTTCAATAGCATGAATACCAGTGAATTCTTCCCGCAGCCCACCTTGTCAGGGGAGTAGGCACTCATGCATTCTTCTACACCAAGTCCACAATGACTTTGGAAAGATCCAGCTGTTTCAAAAGGTTTTGTGGCCATTGAGGAGGGGGCTCGCACCAGTCCTCGTGTGATGAAGTGAAAGTCCAGGTAGTAACTGTCCATGAAAAATCACAGGACCCAGGTGACCATCATTGTTCCCTCCCAAATGAGGCTGAAATGAATAAGTGGCATAGTGTAAGGAAATTCTTCCTTGGCATGGTTACCCCCTGACTTTTTGCCTTTGCTGATGCCAAGTTATGATTTGAAAGTGTGCTGAGGCCTGCTAACCAGGCCCCAGCACCAGTGTTCTTTCCCTAACCTGTACTTTTGTTTCCACAATTGGCACACCCTGGCATCCAGGTAAGTCCCTTGTAACTGGTACCTCTGGTACCAAGGGCCCTGATGCCAGGGAAGGTCTCTAAGGGATGCAGCATGTCTTATGCCATCCTGGGGACCCCTCACTCAGCACAGACACACTGCTTGCCAGATTGTGTGTGCTGGTGGTGATAAAACGACTAAGCCAACATGGCACTCCCCTCAGGGTGCCATGCCAACCTCACACTGCCTATAGGTATAGATAAGTCACCCCTCTAGCAGGCCTTACAGCCCCAAGGCAGGGTGCACTATACCATAGGTGAGGGCATAGGTGCATGAGCACTATGCCCCTACAGTGTCTAAGCAAAACCTTAGACATTGTAAGTGCAGGATAGCCATAAGAGTATATGGTCTGGGAGTCTGTCATGCACAAACTCCACAGCACCATAATGGCTACACTGAAAACTGTGAAGTTTGGTATCAAACTTCTCAGCACAATACATGCACACTGATGCCAGTGTACATTTTATTGTAACATACACCCCAGAGGGCATCTTAGAGATGCCCCCTGAAACCTTAACCGACTACCAGTGTGGGCTGACTGGTTTTAGCAGCCTGCCACACACCAGACATGTTGCTGGCCACATGGGGAGAGTGCCTTGGTCACTCTGTGGCTAGTAACAAAGCCTGTACTGGGTGGAGGTGCTTCTCGCCTCCACCTGCAGGAACTGTAACACCTGGCGGTGAGCCTCAAAGGCTCACCCCCTTTGTTACAGCACCCCAGGGCACTCCAGCTAGTGGAGTTGCCCGCCCCCTCCGGCCACGGCTCCACTTTTGGCGGCGAGGCCGGAGGAGCTAATGAGAAAAACAAGGAGGAGTCACTGGCCAGTCAGGACAGCCCCTAAGGGGTCCTGAGCTGAGGTGACTCTGACTTTTAGAAATCCTCCATCTTGCAGATGGAGGATTCCCCCAATAGGGTTAGGGATGTGCCCCCCTCCCCTCAGGGAGGAGGCACAAAGAGGGTGTAGCCACCCTCAGGGCTAGTAGCCATTGGCTACTAACCCCCCAGACCTAAACACACCCCTAAATCGAGTATTTAGGGGCTCCCAGAACACAGCAAGATAGATTCCTGCAACCTAAGACGAAGAAGGACTGCTGACCTGAAAGCCCTGCAGAGAAGACAAAGACACCAACTGCTTTGGCCCCAGCTCTACCGGCCTGTCTCCCCACTTCAAGAAAAACTGCAACAGCGACGCGTTCCACAGGGTCCAGCTACCTCTGAAGCCTCAGGGGACTACCCTGCATCTAAAAGGACCAAGAACTCCAGAGGACAGCGGCTCTGCTCCAAAGAAGAAACATCTTTGCAACAAAGAAGCAACTTTTAAAGAACACACGTTTCCCACCGGAAGTGTGAGACTTTGCACTCTGCACCCGATGCCCCCGGCTCGACTTGTGGAGAACAGACACTACAGGGAGGACTCCCCGGCGACTGCGAGCCCGCGAGTAGCCAGTTGACCCCCCTGAGCCCCCACAGCGACGCCTGCAGAGGGAATCCAGAGGCTCCCCCTGACCGCGACTGCCTGCTTTAAAGACCCGACGCCTGGTAAGGACACTGCACCCACAGGACCTGAAGGATCCGACCTCCAGTGCAGGAGCGACCCCCATGTGGCCCTCTCCCTTGCCCAGGTGGTGGCTACCCCGAGGAGCCCCCCCCCTTGCCTGCCTGCATCGCTGAAGAGACCCCTTGGTCTCCCATTGGATTACATTGCAAACCCGACGCCTGTTTGCACACTGCACCCGGCTGCCCCCGTGCCGCTAAGGGTGTACTTTTTGTGCTGACTTGTGTCCCCCCCCCCCCGGTGCCCTACAAAACCCCCCTGGTCTGCCCTCCGAAGACGTGGGTACTTACCTGCTGGCGGACTGGAACCGGGGCACCCCCTTCTCCATTGAAGCCTATGCGTTTTGGGCACCACTATGACCTCTGCACCTGACCGGCCCTGAGCTGCTGGTGTGGTAACTTTGGGGTTGCCCTGAACCCCCAATGGTGGGCTACCATGGACCCAACTTTGAACCCTGTAGGTGGTTTGCTTACCTGCAAAACTAACAAACACTTACCTACCCCAGGAACTGTTGAAAATTGCACTGTGTCCAGTTTTAAAATAGCTTATTGCCATTTGTGTGAAAACTGTAAATGCTATTTTGCTAATTCAAAGTTCCTAATGTTCCTAAATGAAATACCTTTTATTTAAAGTATTGTTTGTAAATCTTGAACCTGTGGTTCTTAAAATAAACTAAGAAAAGATATTTTTCTATTTAAAAACCTATTGGCCTGGAATTGTCTTGGAGTGTGTGTTCCTCATTTATTGCCTGTGTGTGCACAACAAATGCTTAACACTACCCTCTGATAAGCCTACTGCTCGACCACACTACCACAAAATAGAGCATTAGAATTATCTCTTTTTGCCACTATCTTACCTCTAAGGGGAACCCTTGGACTCTGTGCTTGCTATTTCTCACTTTGAAATAGTGCATACAGAGCCAACGTCCTACACAGTCAGGACTGCTATTTCAAATCGGAGAAATGCATGATTTATGAGCTTCACTGGAACAAGCCCCTATTGGAACAAGGGGGAGATTAGCTGTAGTAGTGTCTGCATGCATATAGGAGGTCCCCTGTACATTTTCCACAAGTGTACATGTTCCTAAAACCTATGCACTTGTGTTTGATACTGGAATGCAAGACAGAGAAGATCCCCTTCCTGACCACCGGAGCATGGGCCTCAAAAAAGCTTCCTCAGCTGACTGGCCTGAGACCTCAGCATTCCAGTGTCGAATATAGATTTTCCCAGCTGACACCAACATTCAGCCTTGTGGCCCAATCTTAAATGCCAGCAAGAGAAACAGCCTGTAACTCATTGCCTGTGAGAAGCCTAGCGTAAATCATCACTGAACTGGAGAGTGGCTGTCATCTCTGGTAAAATACTTCTCAAGAAAATGAGTTGAATGCGCTGCATAAATGGGTGGTACAATTCAAACTATTGTACATCTTTTTTTTAAGTTTGTTTCTACTCTTCGGTCCATCTCTCTGCTATCAGAAAGAGAACTGTCTGCTAGGCTGGGCAGTCTGATGTCTACAATCAAAGCTGAAAGAAGGTCCTTTTAGCTCTTAGCAATATTAGTAAAGCTCACTTCTAAGGATTCTTTTAAAAGATTATCCTTGATTTTCTGGTTAACAAAAAGAGAGGGCTATATTGAGTCGGGAGAGGCATATACTGAGAGAGGCCAATGGGTATGTTTAGGAAGAACCAGGATATTAGTAGGTGAAAGAAGTATGGTTGTCAGTGTTTTCATGTCATGCGTTATGGTTAACGAGGTGCAGTCATTGTGTTATGGGATTATGCGTCTTGTGATGTAATGGGTGAGGGTATGTGGGAAATGGAGGTGTTAATTGTAATCGGGGCTAAGCATTTAAGCAGCTATCCAGCACCATCCTGGCCACAAGGGCAACATGATACTTTTTTGTATGCACACCTAAAAAGAGTGGTGTAAAACGAGAAGGACAAGTAATTCATCTGGCAACGTGTGCTAGGCAAAAACAGTGTTAAATGAGTAAAAGGATAACATTTGGAATTGGTGACGTGCGGTAGCCATGCTTCTTTTTTTGTAAGATACTACCTGCTCTTGAGCGAAATAAACTCCGTGAAGCAAGCGAATAATGAGCCAAAACTACACCCAGATTTTATCTACTCCTGCTAGACCAAAGGAAGTTAAACTTTTGAGGAGGGGTTTACTCCCCAAGAGACTCATGCTCTTTATTTACAAAGAATGCATTCTCCTGACCTAGGATGTCCTCCAAGAAAATGTTCACTTTCAAATGACCTCTCGGGATTTATAAAATAGAGACAGTGTTATTAGAGGAGACTTGCCCTGCTTCCATTGTTTCGACTAGGACACCAGTGTAGCACAGATTTGGTAGTTTTCGTTTTATCAGCTCTTCTTTCACATGTGAGCCTGGCATACAGATGGTACAGATGTTAGATGGAGCAAAAGGGTCCGATAGAAAAAACTGAGGAGAAATGCAGCACTCTGATTGGGAAGAGGACAGTATAGAGAGGAGGAATGTAGGAAGAGGATATTGGTTAACGTTGAGTGGGTGTAAAGGGAGAATGAGGTTTCGAAGGAAAGGAAGGTGGCAATGGAGAGGAGGACATTAAAGTTGGAAGTGAAAATCGTGAGGAAGAAGGTGCGGAGTGGAGAATGACTGTAGAGGGAGGAAGGCAGAGAAACTTCATTTGGAGAGAGACAATACATAAGGGGAAAGAAGTTTATTTTTAGTAGAATTGTGGCTAGCATGTGTTTTTGGTTAACAAGTGTAATAATCACATTAGCTAGCATAAACGAATCACATTGGCTTGCAAAAACTAAACCCTAAATGTACCACAGTCTAAAAAGTGCAAGAAGTTGTAAGAAGAAAATGTAGAATTACAGACTTTGCACGGATCTATTTCCACTTTCTTGAATTTTACAAATGTGAACAAATCACTCTCTAGCCCTCAACATTAAAATCGCAACCAACAGAAGGTATCAGTTGTTGCTAAACATAATATTCCGGTATTTCATCCCTTTTTGCATATTTACTCAAATGTGAACTGCACTTCACTTTAATTCTGAGTTTAAAAGCATTCATTTCTGCAGTTTGTCCTCTCAATCTCACAACAAAATGTAGAAATTGCAAAGTCTATCAACTGCATATGTTTCCTAAATGCAGAATCAAACTAGAAATGTAACAATGGCGGAAGTTGAATTTTATATTGACTGCAGTTTTGTGGTCAAGAACATATTACTACGAGATGTAAGATATTTTGATTGATAGCATCCATTCCTATGCAGCATAAATGCTTCATGTAGTCTTTGCTTATTGTAAGTTTACTATTCGCTGCTTATAGTAAAGTTTACGACTGAGGAACTGCTGGCTTGCTTTAGCACATAGAAACAATTAAGATTACTACAGCTCATAAAAATATTGATGGTACAAGACAGCTAGGCTCTTTCTCTTCAGCAGACTGTATGTCAGACCACTAACTTTTAATACGTTTAAGGTCGTTCCAGTGTCAGGCTTGCATAAGAGCATTAGGTTTGGCATAAACATTACTTGCCACTAAAGCCTTTAGTACATTTCTGCTCAAACTAAATAACATACTGGCTTTTGTCAAACGCCTGTGCGGTTAAAAGTTCATGGTCTCTAAAGCAAATGAGAGAAGATTTGGATTTTGCCTATAACCTTGAAATAAATAAACCATTTACTCTGAAGTTGGGGATTTCCATTTGGAGATTTCCATTTGGGGCTGCACATAGATTTGTATATCTTAGAAGCAACATGACGCGCCTGACCTCCCTGGCTGAGAAACATAATCCATGCAGGTTTGTGAAGAAGGTCTACTTTTACTATCTTTGTTTTGATTTTCAGAAATTCATAATAATCTAAATTGGAGAGTACTAAGCGCCATTGGCACAGAGCCTAAGTAATGATCATAGACCAGATTGGTTCCCTTTGCTGCCCATGTCCAAAATGTGTTCTTATTTGTTTCAGAACAAATCGTTCCTTTATTAGCTCAGACCAAACTTTTAGCATCACATTTACCCCATTGAACTCTGGCAAAACTATTCAAAATACTATTAATAGATTATGATATCGGTTGGTCGTGCAAAGCGGCCCGAGGCGACTCAAAGCACTTTTTTCAGTTGTAAATGGCTGATCCATTACTGGGATAAAATCGCTGCTCAACTTAGTTAAATGTTCAAAGCTGATATTGCGCTATATTTTCACTCAATTATACTTGTCCCACGTGCAGCCCAAGCTCACTTGAGTTTCCAGATTGAATCTCCTTCTCCTGGACCTCTTACTAACAGCTGCCATCAAAATCATTCTCCTGGAATAGAAATTTGTGAATCCTGTATTTTTCCATGTATGGCGGGCATGAGTTGACTACCTTAAGTGCACACAACGCTCAGTCAAAGGTTTTTGGGAAACCTGTTACCACCTAGAAAGCATGTACGACACTTGATATATTAATTCAAAATTCACTGGAACATTAACAATATCTCTATGTACCCGACCTTCAATGGGGTTATAATGCTGGTACGCTACCTGTCTCCTGGACCTCATGGCTCTGTACCTTCCTCCAAAACCCCCACCTCAGACTAGTATTTTCAGAGGGAAACCCTAGTTTAATCTTACATTTCTCACTTTTGTTTTCACTACCTTTCTTGTTCACCTGCATCCCTTTTAGTCTTATCGTTTTGATCTTCTTTTCCCTCCAAATCTATACACGTTTTCATTTCAGTACTGTTTGATTATGCACTAGTTTCATCTGTGTTTTTGGAATGAAGTACCAGACATGTATTTTTGTGTTCAGTTGTATGATTTGTGAAAATCAATAAAACTCATGAAATTTAAAAAACATCCTGGCCCATGTAATATCATGCACCTCATTTAATGCCCTGGCAAGACCCAGTATGTAGGAAATCTATATCACAAGTCTCTTATCACATGCTGTACATGACACATGACTTTACTATGTTGTTCACCAGCAGATTGCTAGACTCTGTTGAGTAATTGGGATCTACAGAAGTAGTGACTGTATTTGTTTCCCCCAAAGTTCAAACCTAAGTGGGGGGCTGTTTACTGAGCTCCCAGTTGCAGCTGGTTCCAAGGGCATCAGTGTGTAACCAAGAAAGCCAAACTGCCTGTGAATCATGCATGGACAAAAGATCTGGTTTGTCATTGGTGTCAAGCAGTGATGAATCGGAAACCTAGAGCTTGAGAAGCACTGTATAGTAAGCAATATGCTGAAATAATTAAGTTGTTTAGTAAAGAATGCAGAGGGACATTACTTTGGTAAAGTTGGTCTGTGACTACATATGAGTTGAGAGCAGCCTGCAATATAAGGCATGCCAAGCATGCTAATTAACTTAAGTAGGGGTTATTAGCTGATCCCCTATGATGGATAGATGCCCATGCTGAGGCTGTATTACTATGGATCCTCAGAAAATGGTCCGCCCTGTAGTTTCCATCATATTTAGTTGCCCATCTGATCCATACTCCAATCAGTCTAGTAGCCATGCATCTGTAAAGTAAATACTGTAGTGTTTAGAAAGGAGTTAGTGAAGGCAGAGCTTCAGAATCTCCAGTTGGTGGAGAATCAGTTTGCAGAAGACAGGCAAGCTGAAGAGAAAGTTTATGGTACAGAGAGGGGAACAACAGGCTTGGAGGAGAGAAGCTGCTTGCCAATGCTGTTCTATTGCAACAGTATCTCCTGTTAGTGCTGTTCAGCAGAGTAATACTTCACCACAACCACATATCTCCAAGGATTTAGTTTCCAGCTACTGTTTAGTGGCCGATGTCACCTGGATCAGTGGGGTTGAAGTGGCTCTGGCAGTGCATAATCGGAATAATTTTGAGAAAGTGGTGACTCTGCAGAGTAGATTACCACCTGGGCATATCAAAGCTTTCCTAAAGTTGAATTACAGCAACAGTACCAAGTCTGAATGTAAGAAGCATGCTGTGATTAGAAGACTTGGGCTGAGCTAAGCTCAATAGTACATGAACCTTAGAAGTAGTAAGATGCCGAATATGAACTGGAAACATTTGTGCATGACGTTCATAGATAATAGAATGGGTATGTGAAAGGAAAAATTGTCACAGCCTTTGAGCAGATGTTTAATCTCTTATTATAGCAATGTATGAGCATTTGTCCAGTAGTTTCCAGACACTATTTGGCTGATTTACAGATCACCTATCTCAAGGGACTAGCAGCATGTACTGACAAATGGGCAGTGAATCAGGTAGGCCAAAAACTGCAGCATTGTCCAATGGCATAAGGCGATGGCGACGAGTACCTGGCACCTGGTGCAAACCTATAAAAGTAACCAAGTTGGACACCACAAGGAGAAACGTTCAGAAGAAAGGATCGCAAGAGTGATAATTGTGAAGGTAGCTGAGAGGCACCCCTAGACCAAGCCTGAGAATGAGTGTTAAGACCGTGTGAGACCAAGGCACATCAATCATAATTGCCCACAAATATTTCCAATACTGCAGTTATCTAACTATCTTTGGAGTCTGGCTCAAAATTGCTATAGTGGCCCCTTCAAAGTACTACTAATTTGTTGGAATAGCTGGGGGGGGGGGGAGGGGGGAATCAAGCGTAGAATCACTTCCACCATCCTATACTGTCTGAAACCTGTTTGGGGTGGTAGCACCAGGTTACCTGGCAGAAGAGACACCACTGCTATGCTTGTTCTGAAGATATTCCAAGGGGGATTCCTGGAGTCTGTTGCCTTGGGTGTCTAACTGGTGTGGGCTTCAATTACCCAGTTGCAAGTAAGTAGCCACAGATAGGAGGGACAAGATAGTGCCTAGGTATCCAAAGAAATGAACTGTGGGTGGATTATTTGGTGAAGAACGATTTTAGACTTTGGATACCAGTGGAGGCTCTGAACACAGTAGCACAGTCTACCTACTACTAAAGCATCGTCAAAGGAAGATGAGATTCTCCAAGGACAATTCCACCCAGAAACCCAGAGACTCACAGGAGCTGGGACTGGACTAGGGAAAACAGTTGCACTATTTGTCCAGCCAGACCCATCTACCTTTTTGGAAGATAATTCAGTGCTACCAGCATTGGAACTAGTACTAGATCTGTGGAACATTTCTAAAGTATCAGTTACCTGAGGCTGGAAGCTGTGGGAAATCTGAGTTAATGAGAGAGCTTAGTCAGTGTCCAAGGTCCTTAATAGAATACAAGCTTGAGGAAAGGAAGTTAGTTTCTTCAGTTACATTGGAAGATGTGAACCTTCTGATCTCATACCAGAAGAAGACTAGCTGTCCTTAGACACACCAGAACCTCTTTCTTTAGGCAACAGGACCAAGAGGTTCCTTTGTCTGAAAACATCAGGGTAAAAAAAGATTAGGGAGAGGATTTTCTCTACAGTATTGCTGTAAAAACTGAACTCTAATGCTGCTTTTATCCCACTTACAAGATGTGTGGCAGGACAAAGGGTCCCTAGTACCAATCCCAGTGGTAGATGTCTCTTTTCAGATGGTAGGGATTGTTTTAATTGGTCCCTTAGAACTATTCAGAATAAGTATACAGTGGTGGTAATGGGATCATATGGCAGGATAACCAGAAGCACAATTAACCCAGTGGTAGACTTGGAAAGGCCCTAAAGGGCTTCTTTTTGAGGTTGGATCCTCCAGGGAGGTGGTTACTGATTTTGAAGGGCAGTTCATGATTATCTACATGAATTGCATGTGGGATGAAGTGCATGTCTTACAAACTTTCCATCTCCTACTATTCCCAGACCAACAAATTGGCTGGTTTGGTGGTGGTCCTTATTGGAAAATGAATTTATTGCCGGTGTTAAATGTGCTCCCTGAACTATACCGCACCCCACTCTCCAAGAGTAAGCCTGGTCATCTCCACTTGGTTTTTCTTTGAAAGTCAAAGCCTAAATAGAAGGTGCTTAGCTTTTCACCAACATCGCAGTGCTACAGTTTTCTTCTCTTTCGACGATCATTGACAATACTTGTCACAGAAATTGCTTAACTGCCTTTGAGTCGTGCAGGCAACTGGAAAATGGCATGATGCTCCTACAACATTTTGTATGTTATGTGGAAGAGCTAGTATGATTATCAGTTTAAATAAGTGAAGAGAAAACCAGTGTTTTCTATCTAGACTCATTAAATAAACCTGACCGCACACACTCCTTATTGAGCATCTCGCTGTAAGACCTTGTTTTTATTGTGGAGGACACAGACTCTGTGTACTTTAATAAATGTTTATTGATGCAAAAATAGCAGCTGTCTCCCTATGTCATGCTGCAAAACTTGGAAATGATTGCCACCGAATCTTGGAAGGGGCATGAATAACCGACCATGGTGCTGGATGATATTCTGAGAATTATCACAGTTTTATTCAGTATTAAAATTGAATTGTTTTATCAATAAGATAGTGAGGTATTTGGATTATTGATTTCTTACAATTGCAAACTAAGAGTTGGAATATGAGGAACAAATGGAGGGGAAATACATTTCTACACATTACATTTCTAAAGTAATTTATCACCACTGAAGATATCTTCTTTCTTTAATTGCATTAGTTTGTATTCAACAAAAAATGTAATAGCAACTGCAATTGTGAAACATAAGAAATGTTTAAACTTTCAATATATTATTCCATTTGCAGCCCTGGAGTTTTCCCACGCGTTCAACATTCATACTTACGAAAAATTATACCTCACTGCTGAGGTAAGTTGCCCATGCTTAATCTTGTATTCCACCCATGTAATAGTTGTATATATTTTTTGTTATCCTTTGAGATCTAGATCTTAAAATACCAAGGCTTCCTCTTGTAAAATGAAATGTCTGTTCTGTTTCCAAACCTAGATGTTTGAGGAAAAAGTCGCTCAAATTAAATTTAGATTCTTATGGGTCTGCTAGTAGAAAACACTAACCGTAGTGTCAACTTGAGGAGATTGGATTTTTGGCCCAGACTGTAGGACTGTGTTCATACAGTAGGTATTTGACGGTTACGTAGCAAAGTTAAGTAAAGACACAAAAGGGGTCATTTTGAGTTTAGCAAACTGAAAACTCCGTCTGCCAAACTCCAGACAGGGTGGCCGCCTCACTGGAGTTATAAAGGGTTTCCCGCTAGGTCTGCAGGCAGAAACTTAAGTTTCCGCTCAGTGGCCTAGAGGGAAACAGTCTCCAGCATTACGAGCTGGCGACAATGCTGTAGCCAGCAGGGTGCGCTAGCACCCTCGCAATGGTCACTGTTTGCATAGCAGACAGTGAACATTGTAAGGGTGCTGGGTGGGGGGTGGGGGGCCCCTACACTGCCCATGCCAAGTGCATGGTCAGTGCAGGGGCCCCCTGCAACTGTTCTCTGCCAGCCTTTTCATGGCGGTGTTACCTCCATGAAAAGGCTGGTGGAGAACAAGGTCGTAATCAACCAGGGCAGTGCTTCTTGCAACCCTGGCGGGTTAGGATCTCCGCCACTGCCAGACCGCTGGGATCCAAGGTTCTGGCACAGCTGGCGGTCAGACCGACAGGGTTGTAATGTGGCGGTTGTAAGACCGCCACACTCGTAATGAGGCCAAAAGTCTATTGTGTTCAGTGTGTGGTCTCACAGAACTCCTTCATTCCTAAACATGTAAGCTGAAGTCCCAAGTTTTGTCTCTTTAGGGTGCCCATTTTATAGTGGGTTGTACTATAATGCATCCTTTCCTACTTCAGTGAATGAAAGGATTTCTTTCCAGCTTTGCTGCATGCTTTCTTCTGCTGATCGTTGAAGTGGTCTGCTGCTGGGTGCAACAAGAGTATAGGCCCAGTTCAAATAGTCTTAAAGACCAAGATACCTCTGTCTACAAGGTGCAATGATTTTTGTGACTCTTTATCTGCTTCACAAAAACTGGGCATATAGGTGCATTGACTCTGGATTTGAGAAGTTACACATGTAAGTGTGGCATTCTCATATTTGTCTGCATATGTCTGGCTTCCAGAACTCTGCATGTAAGCATTTCCTACATATGTGCAGCTAGGAAAATCACGACATCATTTTATTTATTCTAGTAAAAGCCTTTAACAACTTGCGTGTGTGTGTACGCATATATAATTTATTTATTGATATATATTGGGGGGGCTGTTTTATATATATTTACTCCTAACTGCCCTTCACCACTACCGACCCACCATCCCTAAAATTACTGCCCCTAAAGCTTAAAATTACCCTTGCCACACTTCACCGCTACCTACTCCTAAACCATAAAATTACTCTTGCTACACTTTACTTATCCATCCATAAACCCTACTTTTCCCTTATCACCCTTTACCATTGCCCACCTTAAACCTCATATCAAAGGTTACAGGGCCGTTATAGTTAAGTGACATTATAGTTAATTTCTGAATTTACCCGTATAAAACCTTAGAAATTCAGCAGTTATAGTTAGTTATTTGAAGTAACTATAACTTGTGCCCCCACCATGCACTGCTAATTACCCCCGATATTACAGCACTCATGACAACCTTTATAACATAAATAAAAATGTCCATGAAACATTGGAAGTTAAATTATTGAAGAAAATACTGTGCTTAGCGAGTGCGCAAGTTATAGTTACCTTAGGCCATGAGTTATAGTTACTTGAAATAACTCTAGCTACAGCTGCTGCATTTCCAAGGTTTTGTGCGAGTAAATTCAAAACCTAACTATAACGGCCCTTTAGTTTTTTTTAAGTGAATTTGTATGATTTATTATTACTATTAATTTTTTTAACGTAAAAATATTTTCATTACCACACGTTAATCCAACCACTGCCACACACGACCTTGGGCCCTGCATGACTGAAGTTGGCCGCAGGGCCTTGTCTGTGGCCAAACCCCTATTATCGCCCAACCCTATGTGGCGCACGGCCTTTAGCCGTGGCCGGTGGGAGTTGGCTGCAGGGTCTGTCTCACTGGGTGTGAGAATATGTGTGAGAGGGTGTCTCTGGGTGTGAGCGTGGCTGTGAGATTGTCTGTCTGGGTGTGAGAGGGGCTGAGTGGGTGTGAGAGTGTCTGATAGCGCTCCAATAGATAAAAGATGCATTCACCTCCTTGAAACATTTCAGATTGTTTTTTAATATGGAATCGCAGAGTAGACACACTTGCTTTGCCTTCGCTGAGCCCAAGGGTTAAGATTATTTGTCCTTTCAAGAAGTGGAGCATCAGCTGAGGCACCTGGTATGTTTATATTTGTAAGTGCTTCCTGTTGAGGTTTATTTTCTTTGAAATTAGCATAATGGCCAGAACAGAAGCTCACCTGCTCGTTTATCCAACAAGAGTCCACAGTTTTGCATGAAATGTCTATCCAACTGGAGCACTTTCTACTGGTTAGTTAGTTCGTAAGTTCTACCTTGTTGGTTCAAGGTCCAGTGTGGGGGAGGGTGGACCCTACCCCCGGGGTCCAGCCTTGCACTAATAATTTTTTGAGGGAGGGAGCACGCGGCCACCTCTCACAGCAGATTTCGGCCCCAGGGACCCCATCCCCCTGGGCCCGGCCCTAATGGATTTACTTTGTTTTTAAGATAGGGGAGGGGGTCACGGTGGCCCCTCTTCCCCATCCTATCACGGCCCTGGGGACCCCATCTTCAGTGGCCCAGCCATCAGTCCTGGGTGCCCCGCAGAGCACCTAGAGTGCAATGGGACCGCAGGGGGGGAGCCTGAGCGGTCCCAGCTTCCTCCCTACATCCTGCGGGAGCCAGCACTGCTTTTGCACACATGGAGAACCCTGTGTGCATGAGCAACGGTTTCCTCTGTCTGTGGGCATGGAAACAGAGGAACCCTCTGCCTCCAGCATGCGTGTGCTGTTTGACAGCTCTGGCTTGCTGGAACCGGAGTGTTTGCTCTGACTTCGCGGGAGCTGTCAAAGCTCCCGCTAAGTCAGAGCAAACAGCTTTGTTCCAGGTGAGGACACTCCAGGGCCATTATTGGCTCTACAAAGGGGCCACACGGCCCCCTTCCAACATTGTATTTGCCACAAGGCGGTGGTGGTCCACCTTCATTTATTTATTTCAGCCCCCGGGAGGTGGCAGTCCACAGGGCTGTGGGGTGAGGCCGTATGGGCCTCCCCCATTTAAAATTGTTTTGCCTCGGGAGTATGCTATGTGCCACCCACACATACCTCTCTCATCTCACCCTTGGGAGGTGGCAGTTCATGAGGCTAATACAAGCCCTGGGGAGGGGGGCAGTGCGCCCCCCCTTCTCTTTCAATCCCCCAATACCCATGGGACCTGGCCACTGGGTAACATTTTGTTTTTATAAAAGGGACAGGAGACTGCCCCCCCCCCCCCCCCCCCAAATAATTTTGGGAAAATCTGCAGATTTCCCCGACATTTGGGGAGGGGGGGGAGTGCTTTTTAGCATTTTCATGGTTTGTGAGGGGCCCCTACACCAAGGCTAGGGACTCAGGATGGTCCTACCCTGGCCCCTTTTTTTTCACTTTCTTTGTGGGACTTGGCTGAAGTTGAGTCTTAAGATGGCTTCCAACACTACTTCCTTGTTGAAGTGTTGGCAGCCGATCGGATATCAGCATGGGGACAGTTGGATCCATGGAGAATCCCCGTCCCTGGATATCTATATTTTTTCAACTCGAATATCTCTAAAACTACTGATGGGATTTACACCGAATCACAAAAAGCATGCATTCTGGACCAAGAGCTTGTTTCCTACAAAATTTGGTGTAATTTTGTTCAGTGGTTTGGGCTGTAGTCGTGTTCAAACATTTGAAAAATTCCTTTGACACAGAATGGGGAAAAAGTATTTTGGGACCACCCTTTGTCTGGCAACTGCCAGTAGGTAATTTATGTATATTTCAGGGCTCAAAAAATCCACTGGACCACTGGCATTGGCGAGTCTTATTTGATCAGGTCGAGCTATTTTTAATATCTTTAATACTTACTGGTCCCTTCTAGCAAGTTGACAATGAACAGGTGTTCTGTTCAGTTGAAAAGTGGAGGGGCAATAAAAGATGCCTTTAAATCTTGGTCTTCTGTCAGATTTGCTCTGTGTTCACAGACAAAGGTCAAAAGTCAGTTTTTCTTACAATGAATTTTTCTTCTGACTGCAGAGTTCCAGGACTTTGTAAGGTCAACTGTGATCTGCTGCTTAGAATGTAAAATAAAAGGATATAGGGTGTCAAGTTTTTCCTAACACAACATTTAATGACTAAGTCAACTGTGCAAACATTTCAAACTATATTTCAGTAGTTGGGAAAGCCCTTTTTATATTTGTGTGATGAAATAATATTTTCATAGGATGAAAACAAATCAGAATACTTTACATGTTGATGTACAAAGGATATGTTTTCTGAAACCCAATTTTCACAGGTTGTTAATACACTATATCGTTTTATCAGTAAAGCTGCAAGTTAGTGGAGAGGTTTTTGAACATTTCTAGGAAAGTTGCTGTGTGTAGATGACTATGTTACCACATAATGGTTTAGTAATATATTTATTAAAATTGAGTGTTTAAACAAACTGAGAAGCACTCCTGCTCTGATAGCAATGTTGTTAGTAATCTAAAAGAAGTCCTAGGTTATGTGGGCTAGACCTCCTGGGTATGTGGGTCATACTTTAGTCTACTTAATCAAACAAGTTTTTTTTTTGTAGTGCAGAAATGCTGAGCTCACATATTTGAAGGTGCAATCATATGTGAGAATTAAGAAAAAGGGACTCTGTAAACTATTTGCTAGTTTCATACAATTTGAGACCCGTTTATGAGTCAAGTACATCACATTTAGGTCAAGTAGATTATTTAAGTTACTTGACCTGCAGGTCTAGTAACATTTTTATGATTTTTCGAGCCCTGTATTTTTTTTTCCCTAAAGAGTGCTTGCCATGCATAGCAAAGGCACAAACACTTACCTGTGTTGTAAAGGCTGTTTTCCCCTTCTGCAACACATACATGAGGTTCATGCAGGTATAACTTCAAACATTTGGAAATATGCAGAGATTTAGGACTGTTATGTTGTTCAGTACATTTACATTGCATTTGCCCACCGCTTCCCTGAAAACGACCTCTCCAGGTATGGCCTATAAGTGTGAAAAACAGGGAATAATTTGCAGCACTTCTTCATTCGCAGGTGCCATTTAAGCTTGAAAAACCAACGTAGATAAGCCTGATCAGCTTTCCGTTTTGCATATTAAGTTGAAGACCTTTTCTTGTGACAATTTACTCATGCACTTAGAGAAGCGTTGTCACTCTTTGTCTTAAATATTTACAACATTTCTTAGATTACCTATTGCTATGAAAAACAACCTCACCGGGTTCAGCCCCTCCTGTTAATTCGAATTTGGTATGTCTTTGAAAACTGGGTACCACATTAATCAGTCCTTTTCCAATTACTTTCAGAAATTAAGCACTGGCATAAATATTTAATCAATGGTATGAATAGACTACCTCCTGCAGTCAGATGCCCAGTGATAGTTTCACACATGAAATGTCTTGTCATCAGGAGACAAACTACTTTTGTATAAACTATATGTATGATTTGTGGCCTTTATAATGTAGTTCGTATTTATATTGCCACCATTCTGCCATTGGTGTGGCATCTCGATGCCAACCTGGATTTACACCTTCTTTCCCTGCTTTCAAGGTTATCCTCACAGACTGGAATTTCCCGTGCACACGAGCCTTCACAATATAAACTAACTGGGGAAGTCTCTGTAAATTTGTGGTATTCGCACTGAACTGCAAAACAGTCCACCTCTTAGATTTCTGGAGGAAAAGGTAATTGGGGATGTGCAAACGACAATAGGATATTATCTGTTATCAAGCTGAAACTATAGGATCATCCGAAGAAACAAAATAAATTGCAACCCTCCTATGGCAATGAGGCTTTATGGTATTATTATTTTTTTGTATTTTGGCCAGTGCTACCACTTTACTGAAAAGTAGCAGAATACTTTTCAGCGTTCACCACGCAGACAACCTCATGTCCGGTTTAAGCTTATGGATATTGTGTCACTGTTCCTAGCCATCAAATCCAAAGTCCTATTCTGTTTGCTTTGAACAAAACCAATGAAAAATAGTAGTGTGCATTGTGTATTAATTGGTGATATAGCTCACATTTCTAGCAGTAACTTTCTTCTGCATTTATGAGTCTAAACCTTGTGATCATGTTTGATTGACAGTACTCCTGTGAGGTGGCACCACTCAACAAAAACAGCTTGCTGCATTAGTAAAACGCACAGTGAACAAAAGTATACAGACCCTTTCAAACTGGGACGGAAAGACTTAATTAATTTGTATGAGGATATCAAGAAGGTAAGTTGTTTAAAACAAATTTAAAGTCTCATCTTTGAATACTGATGTAATTGTTACAGGTTATATGATACTGCTACTTTTGAAACAATATATTACCATCAATTCTCCTGATCATTCTCAATTGTTCTGGACCTTAACAAGTGGCTTACAAGTTAGATTTTTGCATTCTCGATATATTTCTTATTTTTGGTATGTTGAGGTTTCACTGTAAATATGTTTTTACTGAAAGTGAGATCATTTGCATTTTAAAATCGGGCAGCACCATATGCCACCTAAGTGTGACTATTTTAAATAGAGATGGGTACTTAAAAGTGCGGACAGTTTACTGAACTAAGCTTGTATACCTATGTTTTTCCACAGTCTCTGGATACTATTTCTCCCCGGTGGTGTACCAGTTTTGATCATAGTCATGTTCCTATCTGATTTTCGTTTTTCATCTTCCATAGTTTACAACTGGTATTTGGTCAATAAATGACTTGTGGCTGTTTGTGCTGATAACAGTTCTTTTCTGTAGCCAGCTAGGAGTTCGTTTAAAATGAATAACCTCAAGTGTGAGACTCTGTCTGGATACTCTCAGGCAAGGCCTTTAAAAGAAAACAAGTTCTGGCAAGGTCTTCTCATAAAAAACGAACCATAAAAAGAAGTCATTTTTTACTTCGAGGAAATAGTCCCATTTCCAAGACGGGTTGAAGTCCTAATGCAAGCCGTTCCTCTTGTTCTGAGATTTTTCCGAAGATAGGAAAAAAAAAACACCATAAAGCCAAAGTATTCAGCTCCTGTCTGCTAGACCAGCACAGATCGAGGCCTTCCGGCTGGCCATGGTGAACATCTTCAGAGTGGCTCTGCTAAACTTTCTGTCCTCTCTCCAGGGTGAACTTGATCCTGTGGGTTTGGCCATTCTGGCAGTTCCAACTCTTGAGTCCATTCCTCCACAGACTTTGGGGGTTATTACAACTTTGGAGGAGGTGTTAATCCGTCCCAAAAGTGACGGATATACCACCAGCCGTATTACGAGTCCATTATATCCTATGGAACTCGTAATACGGCTGGTGGTATATCCGTCACTTTACCGTCACTTTTGGGACGGATTAACACCTCCTCCAAAGTTGTAATAACCCCCTATGACCTTTACATGACATCTGATGGAGTCTGTGGCTTTCAAGGTACCGACCATACCAGTAAATACTGCCCTCACACTCGGAGCTTATGCCAATGCTCTTTTGAAACCCTCTGAGTCAGTGTCTATTCTTGGACTTGCGTTGCACAAGTGGTCTGGGTATATCTCCAGAAAGGGACATGTCTTACACCTCTGGCTCTGCTTTAGAGGATATATTTTAATTTGTCATAATGATACGAAAAGCAGGAGAAGCACTTGAGTTGATTTTTGCCCACTACTCAAGACAAGGTTAACATTTTGACATAAGTACTGCAACTTACCTCTCCAGTTTCAGTTTCACTGAAGCGTTGTTGGAACCCATACAGACTGCCTGGGTGAAGCAGTTCCCTGACCAGGCGGTCTACACACAGATTGCTAGATGACACTGGCCTGATTCCTATGATCCACGTTTTTGGTCTTTACATCCCTCTCCAAGAGAGCCTTGTGGTACTAGCTTCTTCAGAGAAACTGAACCCAAATGTATTTCTGACTGCTCGTCCAGACTGAAAGTCAAAGAAACTGGATTCTGGGACCAAAAAGCTTTTACTTCTGTCTACCTTGCCTTAAGCAATGCAAATGCCATGTGTCTTGTGGGCCGATGTGTGTCTGCAACTGACATTCATCTTTTGGGCCATTTTGTGGTTGTTGGATGAAGTGACTGTAATTAATTAGCCTGAACATATGAAGAATGATTTAGTCAACAACTGTTTGGACACTTACAGATTCAGAGCTACAGGCTCTGCAGACAACCTGTCTTGATCCATGGGCAGAGCATTCACACTGCATTGCCTTTTTGTTTGTTTTTAAGGGCGATATCCAAGCAACATGTATGGTTGAGGCATTCCGGGGAAGGGTTGATCTACTTGTCAAACAGCCCCCAAATCCCCCTACCCCCACCCGGAATGCCTCAAGCATATCTGAGTCACACCATGCTCACTGGGCCTAGCTTCTCTGGCGAATTAGTATCTCCAACACTCACTGGTTACAAAGCTGACAAGCCATGAGGATAGGCATTACTAAAAGATGTGAAATACCACCTGGCAGAACTGAATGCGAAGCAAGAGGCTCACATGTAATTGGCAATAAGAACAAACAAACCAATAAAAAAATCTAATCTCACTAATAAAACCCCACTCATCTTGGCTGCTGAGCAGCTAGAAAAGAGTTTAAGTTCTTGTTAAGTGGTGCAGAACCATAATGCAAGGCAGTTAATATTCCACAGTGCCTCTGTGTAGGCAGTGGAACAGGAGCCACTGTTCCAGGAAAACCTGCAAAATACCAGTCGGTCGTCTACACAGTAGAGTGAGCCCCGAGACAAGCGTATTGTTTAGTGTTTTAGAATTTGAACCTAAATTTGAAGAGTGCAAATTGTCACAATGCCTTTGGGTTTAAGCAGGACAAATCTGGCCCATTTGAAGGTGGTTTGTTTTTGTAGGGGTGAAAATACTTGCAGACTGCTGATGTCTGTGCAAAGCTGTTTCTGTTTTCACTTTCTAAATCATACTTTCTCACCAGTGGATTCAATAATTCCCTGCCCTACTAACGGCGATTTACATAGTTCATTACTCTGCGAGGGGGCTGCACATAAATTATGCTCTCAATCACAATAGAGAGCCTGCCGTTGTTAGTGACCGCTATATAGTCATACTGGGGCACACACTTTTTTTTTTTTTTTTTTGTAACCTACTAATAAGTTTCTTGACCTACTTGTTAAAAATACCTTAAATCCTCCATTACTTGGTCCTTCACATCCTCATGATTGTGTGCACTGTTGTGCTTGTGATGTACATCTTGGGCATCCTGCCCTTTTGAGGGAACAGTACTTAAAGCAAAGATGTACTCTTCACTTATCTCTACTTAAGAGGTCAGCTCCTCTGGCAAAATAGAACTGTGCCAATGGTGCAGTCCCCAAATAGGTTTTTAGGTAAATTGGCAATAATCTCATCTAACCACTAGGTGACTCCATAAGACACCTTCCTTACACCACAGGGCTTGGTTAAACCTCTGAAGGCGAACTTGTGCATCCCCAAATGCAACAAATATAAAGCATACAGCATTAGTGTACTTCTGGAGTGTAGTCGTAGAACAGACCATGAGAATAGGCTCAGACAGTCAGTGTCCCTCATCAGCTCTGATGTCTCTTAAAGTCAAATAAGATGTCCAGAAATAGTCTGGTCACATGACAGGAATATTTGTATGTATTGAAGATGCTGTGAACTGCTGCTCTGAAAGAGATCAATGTTGTGGTGATGATGAGAGCGGATGTGTCAGAGTCTGTGAAGCATAAATAGATGTTGCGCCAGCCACAAATTCTCAGTGCCTCACAAGTCAAAAATGTAAGTCATATATTACTTTAGAGAAATTATTAACTCCTGTGTTGGAAACCTAGACTGCATCATGTATACGTAGTGCATTCCTAAAGATGCATTTCTCTTCATAACCCCATCACACAACTAATGCAATTACTATAAAATTATAACAATTATGTAGCCCACATTAAGCATGCAGTGCCTCCTCTTGTTGCATGTTAGTAAGAGGAAGGGCCATTGGAATGATTCAGTTCTGTGACTCTGATATATTCTGCAGAGAGGCAGATCCTTTGCAGAGGTCATCTGGTTACTTATTAGTTGCTGACTCTTGTGGTCATGTGTTAAACTGTTACTAATAAGGAGAAATCTTTGCTTGGACTATATGAATGTGTGTTAAATGACACATGCCGACTCAACATCCTGTGATTCTGGGCAAATCACTTGGGGCCTGATTACAATCTTGGTGGATGGGACACTACCCAACTGTGACGGATATCCCGTCCGGCGCTTTACATCTTCCATAGGGTATAATGGAACTTGTAATACAGCGGTCGGGATATTCCGTCATGTTTGTGAGTGTGTATCCCATCTGCCAAGGTCGTAACCAGGCCCTTAATTTCCCCCTTGCTGCCAAAAATTAATGTGTTGTTGTGTAATGTAACCGGTGCTCATATAAAGCGCTGTAAAACCTTTGCATGGAATTCACGCTAACTGAACTCAATTTGAAGAGGCCTAATTTACATCCAAAAGCTAGATGTTTTTTGCTATAAAGTGAAGTGCTTGGGTCTGGCGTCATGACTCCTTTTCTACAATTTTGGAGACAACACCTTATGCTATCTTCTTTCCTAGAACTAACATATGTGCTTGGTTGGCGACCCTTCTGAGGTTATCAAGAGCACTTGCTATCGCCTAATGTTAAGCTCTACTGAAAGTCAGTTGCTTAATGCACCCCCTGCAGAGTTCTTGACAGAACGAGAATGTCACAGATTACCACCACGAAAAAGCTTTTCCACCTCTGCAAGGTCAATGCAAATGAGTTACAGCAATTTTGTTTAGAAGTGCACCTGCTTTTCAGTGCTATGAAATGGCAGAATCTGTATTACCAAGCACTACATTAAAAAAAAAAAAGAAAAAAAAGTTATTCCTAAACTGCCTCAACACGCACCAGATAAAGAACCCTAGGAAAGAGGATGTTGTGAAAGGGCCAGCGCTTGTGACTTTGGAACTGGGCACTGTTCAAGCCTCTGTGCTGTCTCAACATCCTGTGATTCTGGGCAAATCACTTAATCTCCCCTTGCTACCTAAAATGAATGTGTTCTTGTGTAATGTAACCAGTGCTCATGTAAAGTGCTGTAATACCTTTGTATCAAGTTTGTGCTATATAAAACTGCAAAAAAATAAAGCGTTCCAATACCTTCGTGTTGAGTTCGCACTACTTAAAACTGAAAAAAAAAACACAAAAAAAAACCTGCAGATATCGCAAAGAAACAGCAAGATGCCGAAAAACAAGGAAGAGGAAGAAACAACGTATCGCCATAGAGCCAAAAGGAAAAATAGTGCGCCACACTAAGGTCCATGGTCGATCGTGCAATAATCTAGGTAACAGGGTCAGTCTCCAAGGTGGTAACAAAGCAGCCTTAAGGTGGGACAAACCTAAAGCATTCACCAGTGACATCAAGGGATTTTTGAAAGGCAGGCCCAGGAACAAATTAAAGTGATGGACATGAGATGGGCGCGGTTAAAGTCCACAGACTAGAGTACAGCATGTTGAGAAGAGCAGCGCTTCCGCGCTGCTATGCTTGACATAAAAATGAGGTGTGTATTTGTTTAAAAAAAAAAAAGTGCTGGAACACCTTGACAGTCCTCGAAAAACCAGACTTTCAATATAGTTTGTGCCAATAGTCACTCATTCACTCCCGGAGTGCTTGCAAACAGTGCTTCATATAAGTATTTGCAATGCAGTGGGTCTCACATTTGCTTGAGTTGGAGATACTGTAGTAAATTCATAACTGGACTTTTCTTGCCACATAAATTGGTCAACCCTGCATCATAATTTGGTATTTTCCTGCCACATAATTCCAGTGGCCCTGCATATAACTAAAGCACTTCAATTTACCTTCTTCCTCTATTTGCAGCCAAAAATGAAAATGTTGCCATTTAGCATCCTAATTTAAATCTGCCATTCTGATGTGCAAAGATATAAGGAGATGTGCAAGCTGTCAACAAAGACAATGTTCACAGCAGAGGATGCTGCTATCGATCATACAAACAAATGGCTCCTGTAATTGTCTTGTTATGAAGAACAACTTGCCGTAGGACTCAAATTCTGTCCCACACATGAAATATCAGCGATGCTTTGCCGCTGCCATACTTGGAGGATGACTGTGACAAGCCCCTACTTGACAGATGTGGCGGCTGATAAACTGTTTGTTCAAGGGCCATTGTAGCTTTCATTTCCTGGCCACAACACACTTCATTTGCAACAGTGGACCTTACGGGGTGTGACTGGCTCCAAACACATGGTCGCCCTACGACTGAGTAATAGGAAAGCCCTCCCAGTTGCATCCAACAACTCAGTCTACCAAGAATATATATTGCGGCTTTAATATCACAGAGGGAAAGCTGCTATCTGGTAATCACACTCAGACTAACAGCTCCAGGAAAAGTGGTATCTGCCCTTGTAATGTTTCCAGGACATATGTTGTAGGAAGTTGGCTCTGTATGCACTATTTCAAAGTAAGGAATAGTATGCACAGAGTCAAAGGGTTCCCCTTAGAGGTAAGATAGTGGCAAAAAGAGATAATACTAATGCTCTATTTTGTGGTAGTGTGGTCGAGCAGTAGGCTTATCAAAGGAGTAGTGTTAAGTATTTGTTGTACATACACACAGACAATAAATGAGGAACACACACTCAGAGACCATTCCAGGCCAATAGGTTTTTGTATAGAAAAATCTATTTTCTTAGTTTATTTTAAGAACCACAGGGTCAAATTCTACATGTAATACTTTGCATGAAAGTTATTGCAGGTAAGTACTTTAGGAACTTTGAATAATCACAATAGCATATATACTTTTCAAATAAAACACATATAGCTATTTTAAAACTAGACAGTGCAATTTTCACAGTTCCTAGGGGAGGTAAGTAATTGTTAGTTCTGTAAACCACCTACGGGGTTCAAGTTTGGGTCCAAGGTAGCCCACCGTGGGGGGTTCAGAGCAACCCCAACGTTACCACACCAGCAGCTCAGGGCCGGTCAGGTGCAGAGTTCAAAGTGGTGCCCAAAACGCATAGGCTTCAATGGAGAAGGGGGTGCCCCGGTTCCAGTCTGCCAGCAGGTAAGTACCCGCGTCTTCGGAGGGCAGACCAGAGGGGTTTTGTAGGGCACCGGGGGGGACACAGGTTAGCACAGAAAGTACACCCTCAGCAGCACGGGGCGGCCGGGTGCAGTGTGCAAACACACGTCGGGTTTTCAATTGGAATCAATGGGAGACCAAGGGGTCTCTTCAGCGATGCAGGCAAGGGGGGGCTCCTCAGGGTAGCCACCACCTGGGCAAGGGAGAGGGCCTCCTGGGGGTCACTCCTGCACTGGAGTTCTGATCTTTCAGATCCTGGGGGCGGCGGGTGCAGAGTCTTTTCCAGGCGTCGGGATCTGGGAGTCAGGCAGTCGCGATCAGGGGGAGCCTCGGGATTCCCTCTGCAGGCGTCGCTGTGGGGGCTCAGGGGGGGCAACTCTGACTACTCACGGTCTCGTAGTCGCCGGGGAAGCCTCCCTGAAGTGTTGTTTCTCCACAAGTCGAGCCGGGGGCGTCGGGTGCAGAGTTGCAAGTCTCACGCTTCTGGCGGGAAACGCAGTTGTCTTGAAGTTGCTTCTTTGGAAACAAAGTTGCAGTCTTGGTTGAACAGAGCAGCTGTCCTCGGGAGATTCTTGGTCCTTCTAGAGCAGGGCAGTCCTCTGAGGATTCACAGGTCGCTGGTCCTGGGGAAAGCGTAGCTGGAGCAGTTTCTTCAGAAGGGGGGGGAGACAGGCTGGTAGAGCTGGGGCAAAGCAGTTGGTGTCTCCGTCTTCTCTGCAGGGTTTTTCAGCTCAGCAGTCCTCTTCTTCTTAGGTTGCAGGAATCTGAGTTCCTAGGTTCTGGGGAGCCCTTAAATACTAAATTTAAGGGCGTGTTTAGGTCTGGGGGGTTGGTAGCCAATGGCTACTAGCCCTTAGGGTGGGTACACCCTCTTTGTGCCTCCTCGCAAGGGGAGGGGGTCACATTCCTATCCCTATTGGGGGAATCCTCCATCTGCAAGATGGAGGATTTCTAAAAGTCAGAGTCACCTCAGCTCAGGACACCTTAGGGGCTGTCCTGACTGGCCAGTGACTCCTCCTTGTTTTTCTCATTATCTCCCATGGACTTGCCGCCAAAAGTGGGGGCTGTGTCCAGGGGGCGGGCATCTCCACTAGCTGGAGTGCCCTGGGGCATTGTAACACGAAGCCTGAGCCTTTGAGGCTCACCGCTAGGTGTTAAAGTTCCTGCAGGGGGAGGTGTGAAGCACCTCCACCCAGAGCAGGCTTTTGTTTCTGTCCCCAGAGAGCACAAAGGCCCTCACCACGTGGGGTCAGAAACTCGTCTCTCAGCAGCAGGCTGGCACAGACCAGTCAGTCCTGCACCGAACAATTGGGTAAAGTACAGGGGGCATCCCTAAGATGCCCTCTGTGTGCATTTTCTAATAAATCCAACACTGGCATCAGTGTGGGTTTATTATTCTGAGAAGTTTGATACCAAACTTCCCAGTATTCAGTGTAGCCATTATGGAGCTGTGGAGTTCGTTTTTGACAGACTCCCAGACCATATACTCTTATGGCTACCCTGAACTTACAATGTCTAAGGTTTTGCTTAGACACTGTAGGGGCATAGTGCTCATGCACATATGCCCTCACCTGTGGTATAGTGCACCCTGCCTTAGGGCTGTAAGGCCTGCTAGAGGGGTGACTTACCTATGCCACAGGCAGTGTGAGGTTGGCATGGCACCCTGAGGGGAGTGCCATGTCGACTTAGCCATTTTCTCCCCACCAGCACACACAAGCTGGCAAGCAGTGTGTCTGTGCTGAGTGAGGGGTCCCTAGGGTGGCATAAGATATGCTGCAACCCTTAGACACCTTCCCTGGCATCAGGGCCCTTGGTACCAGGGGTACCAGTTACAAGGGACTTACCTGGGTGCCAGGGTTGTGCCAATTGTGGAGACAATGGTACATTTTAGGTGAAAGAACACTGGTGCTGGGGCCTGGTTAGGAGGGTCCCAGCACACTTCTCAGTCAAGTCAGCATCCGTATCGGGCAAACAGTGGGGGGTAACTGCAACAGGGAGCCATTTCTTTACACAAGCCCCCCCCCCCCCCAGCCCACAGGCCAGGAGACTCAGCCAAAGCTGGGAGAGTCTTCCTAGTCTGTCAGGCGAGGAAGAGTAGAGGAAATAGGCTGGTTTGTTGCAGGGCCTACTCTGCCTTACATCCTCCTGTTCAGGTCATTCCCTCTGGGGAACTGACCCACTTCCACAGTGATAGGACCTAGTCTGAATTGCCTCTTTTCTGTGTCTTTAATGTCTCCACCCATTCTCTCTATTTTGGGGTTAGAGGTATCCACCTCTGCTAATCTTATTTTAGCCAGGATCACCCCTAGCTTACCCAAAGAGGTTACCCAGAGCTGGAGTAACCCCACCATGACCAACAGGGTCAGGGGGCCTAGCTTGCTATTTGGCATGGGGTCAGACCACAATGCCAAGGATAGTTCAGCCATAAAGGCTAACACCCAGCAGAGGCCACTGACAGCTGTCAGTGCCCAGAACCACACCTTTAGCTCTTCACCTACAAGGGAAGGGGCGAAGTTACAGGCTTCTTTGGGTTCAGGGTGCCTGTCTGCTGTATTAGAGTGGGGGGTTACCACATCTTGTAGTAAACACCCTTCTTCCACTCTTTCTTCTGTTAACTGAGGAGCCACCCACTCAGGCTTAACAGTTGCCTGACTAGCCAGGACTTCTTGTGGGTCAGGTTGGACTTTACCAGTGCCACTTTTGGAGTTCTCCCCTACTGGAGCAGAATCTCCTTGGCTTGCTGGAACCTTGGCTAAAGGTTGTCCACCCTTCCTACACTGTTTTCTTTTCTTTTTCTTCTGGGGCCTACTTGCAGTTACTGCAGAGGCAGAACCTCCAGAATCCTTGGGAGAGGACTGGCACTGGACCAGTTCCTCTCTTGGGCTCTGACTAACCTCTGGGTAGTCATTTCCAAGGAGACAATCAAGGGGGAGGTCTGTACTGACTACCACCCTTCTCCAGCTAAAAGTCCCACCCACTTCTATGGGCACAAAAGCCACAGGCCTATCAGTGACCCTGTCTGGGCTAACTCTTACTCTGGCCATCTCACCTGGGATGTACTGGTTTGAGAACACCAGCCTGTCATGCACAATAGTGTGACTGGCACAAGTGTCTCTCAGGGCAGTGGCTGGGATTCCATTCACCATTAGGTGGTGGAAGTGTCTACTTCCCTCTGGAATCTCCAACTCACCTGTTAGGCCCTTTTTCCAGTTGAAGGCTATGAAGACCTCCTCATCTGAGGAGTCATCCCCAATGGCTACACTGGTTACCCCTGGGATTTTGCTAGGGGGTTTGTTTTTGGGACAAGAAGTGTCCTTGGTGTGGTGCCCTGTCTGTCTACAGTTTTGGCACCATGCCTTAGTGGCATCCCAGTTCTTACCCTGGTACCCACCTTTGTTTTGGGTTGTGTCTCGGGGCCCACCCACCTGGTCTGGTTTTTGGGGGCCTACAGAGGACTCTTTTTCTTTGTTTCTAGTGTCACCCACTTTCTCCTGGGGAGGCTTTGTAACCCCTTTCTTTTGGTCACCCCCAGTGGAAGTTTTGGTTACCCTAGTCTTGACCCAGTGGTCTGCCTTCTTTCCCAATTCTTGGGGAGAAATTGGACCTAGGTCTAGCAGATACTGATGCAACGTTTCATTGAAGCAGTTACTTAAAATGTGTTCTTTCATAAACAAATTATAAAGCCCAACATAGTCGTGCACTTCATTTCCAGTTACCCAACCATCCAGTGTTTTTACTGAGTAGTCAACAAAATCAACCCAGGTCTGGCTCGAGGATTTTTGAGCCCCCCTGAATCTAATTCTATACTCCTCAGTGGAGAATCCAAAGCCCTCAATCAGGGTACCCTTCATGAGGTCATAAGATTCTGCATCTTTTCCAGAGAGTGTGAGGAGTCTATCCCAACACTTTCCAGTGAACATTTCCCAAAGGAGAGCACCCCAGTGAGATCTGTTTACTTTTCTGGTTGCACAAGCCCTCTCAAAAGCTGTGAACCATTTGGTGATGTCATCACCATCTTCATATTTAGTTACAATCCCTTTTGGGATTTTCAACATGTCAGGAGAATCTCTGACCCTATTTATGTTGCTGCCACCATTGATGGGACCAAAACCCATCTCTTGTCTTTCCCTTTCTATGGCTAGGAGCTGTCTCTCTAAAGCCACTCTTTTGGCCATCCTGGCTAACAGGAGGTCATCTTCACTGAGGCTATCCTCAGTGACTTCAGAGGTGCTGGCCCCTCCTGTGAGGGAAGCAGCATCTCTGACTAACACAGTTGGAATCAGGGATTGAGGGTCCCTGGGTTCCATAGTTAGGACTGGAAGGCGGGAATTCTCCTCCAAGTCACTATCCTCATCCTCTGGGTTGTCATCCTCAGAGGGGTTGGCTTTTTCATACTCTGCCAAAAGCTCCTGGAGCTGTTGTTTGGAGGGTCTTAAGCCAATTGGGATTTTCTTTATTTTGCAGAGAGACCTTAGCTCCCTCATCATAAGATGGAGGTAAGGGGTGAGGTCGAGTTCCATCACATTCTCTTCTGCACTAGACATTGTTTCTAAAAGTTGGAATACTTTTTAAGAATCTAAAACTAGTTCTAGAACCTAATTCAAACTTTCACAAAACTTTTAAACTCTAAAAGAAATGCTAAACCGGGTCTAACACAAGGCCCTAGCAGGACTTTTAAGAATTTAGAAAAATAGCTCAAATTGCAAAAATCTATTTCTAATGACAATTTTTGGAATTTGTCGTGTGATCAGGTATTGGCTGAGTAGTCCAGCAAATGCAAAGTCTTGTACCCCACCGCTGATCCACCAATGTAGGAAGTTGGCTCTGTATGCACTATTTCAAAGTAAGGAATAGTATGCACAGAGCCCAAGGGTTCCCCTTAGAGGTAAGATAGTGGCAAAAAGAGATAATACTAATGCTCTATTTTGTGGTAGTGTGGTCGAGCAGTAGGCTTATCAAAGGAGTAGTGTTAAGCATTTGTTGTACATACACACAGACAATAAATGAGGAACACACACTCAAAGACCATTCCAGGCCAATAGGTTTTTGTATAGAAAAATATATTTTCTTAGTTTATTTTAAGAACCACAGGGTCAAATTCTACATGTAATACTTTGCATGAAAGGTATTGCAGGTAAGTACTTTAGGAACTTTGAATAATCACAATAGCATATATACTTTTCAAATAAAACATATATAGCTATTTTAAAACTAGACACAGTGCAATTGTCACAGTTCCTAGGGGAGGTAAGTAATTGTTAGTTCTTGCAGGTAACTAAACCACCTACGGGGTTCAAGTTTGGGTCCAAGGTAGCCCACCGTGGGGGGTTCAGAGCAACCCCAAAGTTACCACACCAGCAGCTCAGGGCCGGTCAGGTGCAGAGTTCAAAGTGGTGCCCAAAACGCATAGGCTTAAATGGAGAAGGGGGTGCCCCGGTTCCAGTCTGCCAGCAGGTAAGTACCCGCGTCTTCAGAGGGCAGACCAGGGGGGTTTTGTAGGGCACCGGGGGGGACACAAGTTAGCACAGAAAGTACACCCTCAGCAGCACGGGGGCGGCCGGATGCAGTGTGCAAACACACGGGTTTTCAATTGGAATCAATGGGAGACCAAGGGGTCTCTTCAGCGATGCAGGCAAGGGGGGGCTCCTCGGGGTAGTGTAGTGCTTTCCTCTTATCTAGTTTCTAAGCACTAACATAACACAACAGAAATGCACTTCTGAGGTCAAAGAAGACTTTTATTGTTGTTAATTCTTCCCCAACCACAATATTTTATGTATGACGAATTAGTAGCTTTCAAGTCCGCGTTAATCAAACAAAATATATCAGTTTGCAATATACACAGCAGGTTATATTTATAAGATATTGAATGCAAAGCAAAACAAATACTTCACCGTGTGGGAACTATTCACAGCTTCATCTTTCTAAGGTCTGCAAGCTGATGACCCCTGTCAGCCGCGAGAAAGAGAGATTCATCTACCCACACTCTAGATAAGAGGAAAGCACCACAGGTAGCCACCACCTGGGCAAGGGAGAGGGCCTCCTGGGGGTCACTCCTGCATTGGAGTTCCGATCTTTCAGGTCCTGGGGTCTGCGGGTGCAGTGTCTTTTCCAGGCGTCGGGATCTGGGAGTCAGGCAGTCGCGGTCAGGGGGAGCCTCGGGATTCCCTCTGCAGGCGTCGCTGTGGGGGCTCAGGGGGGGCAACTCTGGCTACTCACGGTCTTGTAGTCGCCGGGGAAGCCTCCCTGAAGTGTTGTTTCTCCACAAGTCGAGCCGGGGGCATCGGGTGCAGAGTTGCAAGTCTCACGCTTCTGGCGGGAAACACAGTTGTCTTGAAGTTGCTTCTTTGGAAACAAAGTTGCAGTCTTGGGTGAACAGAGCCGCTGTCCTCTGGAGTTTCTTGGTCCTTCTAGAGCAGGGCAGTCCTCTGAGGATTCAGAGGTCGCTGGTCCTGGGGAAAGCGTCGCTGGAGCTGTTTCTTCAGAAGGGGGGGGGGGGAGACAGGCCGGTAGAGCTGGGGCCAAAGCAGTTGGTGTCTCCGTCTTATCTGCAGGGTTTTTCAGCTCAGCAGTCCTCTTCTTCTTAGGTTGCAGGAATCTGAGTTCCTAGGTTCTGGGGAGCCCTTAAATACTAAATTTAAGGGTGTGTTTAGGTCTGGGGGGTTGGTAGCCAATGGCTACTAGCCCTTAGGGTGGGTACACCCTCTTTGTGCCTCCTCCCAAGGGGAGGGGGTCACATTCCTATCCCATTTGGGGGAATCCTCCATCTGCAAGATGGAGGATTTCTAAAAGTCAGAGTCACCTCAGCTCAGGACACCTTAGGGGCTGTCCTGACTGGCCAGTGACTCCTCCTTGTTTTTCTCATTATCTCCCATGGACTTGCCGCCAAAAGTGGGGGCTGTGTCCATGGGGCGGGCATCTCCACTAGCTGGAGTGCCCTGGGGCATTGTAACACGAAGCCTGAGCCTTTGAGGCTCACCGCTAGGTGTTAAAGTTCCTGCAGGGGGGAGGTGTGAAGCACATCCACCCAGAGCAGGCTTTTGTTTCTGTCCCCAGAGAGCACAAAGGCCCTCACCACGTGGGGTCGGAATCTCATCTCTCAGCAGCAGGCTGGCACAGACCAGTCAGTCCTGCACTGAACAATTGGGTAAAATACAGGGGGCATCTCTAAGATGCCCTCTGTGTGCATTTTTTAATAAATCCAACACTGGCATCAGTGTGGGTTTATTATTCTGAGAAGTTTGATTCCAAACTTCCCAGTATTCAGTGTAGCCATTATGGAGCTGTGGGGTTCGTTTTTGACAGACTCCCAGACCATATACTCTTATGGCTACCCTGCACTTACAATGTCTAAGGTTTTGCTTAGACACTGTAGGGGCATAGTGCTCATGCACATATGCCCTCACCTGTGGTATAGTGCATCCTGCCTTAGGGCTGTAAGGCCTGCTAGAGGGGTGCCTTACCTATGCCACAGGCAGTGTGAGGTTGGCATGGCACCCTGAGGGGAGTGCCATGTCGACTTAGTCATTTTCTCCCCACTAGCACACACAAGCTGGCAAGCAGTGTGTCTGTGCTGAGTGAGGGGTCCCTAGGGTGGCATAAGATATGCTGCAACCCTTAGAGACCTTCCCTGGCATCAGGGCCCTTGGTACCAGGGGTACCAGTTACAAGGGACTTACCTGGGTGCCAGGGTTGTGCCAATTGTGGAGACAATGGTACATTTTAGGTGAAAGAACACTGGTGCTGGGGCCTGGTTAGCAGGGTCCCAGCACACTTCTCAGTTAAGTCAGCATCAGTATCAGGCAAAAAGTGGGGGGTAACTGCAACAGGGAGCCATTTCTTTACATATGTATTGCATCTATATTTAAAAAAAAAAAAAAAAAGTCACACCAGGCATCACTTGCAGCCAACTGTTTCCAGAGGCAGGAGGCAAAGACACATAAATAGTGCATTTAACGTTTCAAACAATTGCACGGAGCACACACCATGTGCGCCTCGCCTTTTCTTTCTGCAGGACAGATCTGCACCTCCCGCCTTCTATTTACTCATCTCAAACTATTCTTCCCTTTCCACATTGGATACTAGTTTGTGTGCAAAACGGAGTGCTTGGCTGGTCTTAACAGATATAGCACATCTTGTCATTGGACAGTGCGCTGTAAGAAATGTTGCAGCTCTGTTTTATCTGCCCTTTTATGCAGAGTAAAGAAGGGAAGGGCAGGGAGAAAGCTGTTAAATATAGTAGTAGCCCCGACTGCTTCATTCTGTCACTGAGGGAAAAGTTAGTAAATAACTGGCTCACAGATAATCAGGGGGAGCGAAAAGAGCCCATTCATCAGGGCTGTTTAAGCAGCAGACAAAGCCAAGCCATTCTGCTTATAAGCAAGGGTCCAAAACCGTCGCAAAGTCTCAAAGTAATGAGCAACTGTGTATAATGCCCAGGATAAGCCATCAAATATTAATCAGGGACTGGACATATCAGATAAACAGTTAAAATATTTATGATGTTTAGCGCCTGTCTCTTTCTTGGTCGCCGGCTGTACAAAATGTAGGTAACTTCTGTTCTGTGGACAAATGTATTTGCTTTTCCACATGCACAATTTGGGATATGCAGCTAATTGTATCCCTGAATACCAAAGTAAACATCAAGTTAAACAAGCAACGACAGACCTAAACGGGAAACTGAGGGGTGGGCGGGAGGTGCGGGGGACAGCAGTGTGAGCCGATTCAAAGTGCCATGGCCACCATGAGCACGAAGGAGAGACACAGAAAAGAAAGTAGTTTACTCACACAAAACATATGGGCAATTGTGCGATAATCCATGTAACAGGGACGATCTGCAAGTTGGTAACAAAACCACCCCCAAGGTGGGACAAACATAAAACAATTACCAATGACATTAAGTGATTCTTGAAAGTCAAGCCCACAAACGAGTGAAAGTGATTGGTGTGAGGTGGCAGTGATTAAAAGTCCACAATACTTACAACAGGTCAAATCGCTTGCGCCTCGACCTAAAAATCTTTCCAGCACCATTGGCAATGTGTACAAAGGGTTATGAGCACTTAAAAGCAAACACTCCTGTGTTGATTCCACCAAATAGAGGCACTTTGTGAACATCTTCATATCGACTGAAACAGCAACAGCCTTGGTGAAGCCTTTGGCACGTAATGATTGACGTATGACACCGTTCAACAACACCATTTGTGTTATTAGTAGGGTGATCTGTCCTAGGCACGAGTAGCCAAATTGTCTGTTGAACAACTGAGGCGACTGGTATGCTAGTGTGAAGGCGAGTAGGACTTAAAAGCACCAGTTAACAATCCAGTGTTTCGCGAATGAAAAAGATTAGGTTAGATGGTCCCCACACATTTAGCACAAACTTGTGGGATCAGTTGGAGGCTGTGCCAGACAGTGGTGTGCTTTCCACATAGAAACACCCGGGCCCACTGGCCAAAACATCTGTGAGAGTCTGATTAAGGCAAGCTTACCAAAAACTAAGATGAAAGTCTTAAGTTGCGGCGTTAGATCCCGTGATTGCAGGTAGCCACAAAACCTTATAACCTTAATCAATTGGGCCAATTTATAGCGTAGATCAGAACACACATTATTTCGTAGTCAAAAGTCTAATTTATACATCTTTTTTTTGTTGTTGTTGTGACAAGTGTAGAAGAGAACGTAAGCCATATGGTAGCATACATTATTAGGAAGCCTGTCCCGTGCAGTGCAGCCATGGAGAATGAGCTAATATAAGAATAAAGATCAGGTGTAAAGGCAGAATAAAACAAGCATTTGCAATGCACTGGGTCTTGCATTTGCTTGGGTTGGAGCTATTAGCATTGTAAAGTCCTAACCGGACTTTTCTTGCCACATAAACTGATAATAAAAAGTAAACCAGTTTCACATATGCGAGCGAACGGCCGCCATGAGCACGAAGCAGACACACAAAAGGAAACAGAAGTTTGCTTGCAGTGAAACGTATGGGCAAAAGTGCAATTAGCCATGTAACCAGCAAAAGTAGAATTATCTATATAACAGGGTCGATGTGATGCAAAGCGCTCGACTACTGCCCAGCAAGATCGTGCTGAGTAGGAAGTAAAAAGAAATAGAGCATAAACCATGCTGAAAACATAGAGCCTGTGGTTTCAGTAGTTTACCGGTGCGCTCGAGGAGGGCTAAACTGGAAAAAGCATGACATATGCATGCCTTTCACAAATGAAATCAAGCAAATTTTAAAAGGGAAGTCCATGAACCAACCAAACTCATGGGCATGGTTAAAAGTCCACAGAGAGATTACAACAGGGGCCAGAGCACTCAACCCTAAAAAGAACAAGAAATTGCAAGCGACCAAAACATGCCACAGCATAATTCAAACATTTAATCGAATCCGAGCTGAGGGCACAGCCTGTACCTGTCAGAACTGAAGCCAGCCTGAATGCAAACAAGCATTTGCAATGCAATAGGTCTCACATTTTCTTGAGTTAGAGCTATTGGCTTTGTAAATTTATAACTGGACTTTACTTGCCACATAAATTGGTTAACCCTGTCTCATAATTTCATCTTTTTCTGCCATGTTTTGGTGGTCACTGGTGGCTACTGACATCAGAAATCACAAGCCCTTGAGGAGAGATGATAGAAAATGAGGCTGGATAAGTATTTTCCTTTTATTTTAACAGAATGAAGTCTTGCAAGCGTTCTTGCCTCACATTTCAGCAAATCTCTAATGAAGTTAACAGTAGCAGAGCAGACTGAGAAACTTTCTGGCCCCAATAAAGTAGATAAGCTATGTCCTGAGTGCTGGCAGGGAGTGGCACTGGAGGAGAGACTCCAGGTGCAAGGCTAAGCAAGTTTCACATCATTGCTTCTAGGTTTAGCTACATTATACCTGAAAGGGCATATTGATGCGTTTGTGAGCAGTGAGCTAAATGATGGGGTGTTTCTTTTGTAAAATAAGCTTATTTTAGAAGCAAGAGGTGAGGACAGCACTAGAATAAAACCAAAACAAATGTCAGCGACATGGGAGGAGGTGGGAGGAACAGAAGGCTGCAATAAAACGCAGGCAGCTACCAGCCTAAAACACCCTTGGTGAAAAGGAAGCCCCAAAGAAATGCCAAAATAGTCGGTCACAGCAACAGATAAAGAAACCAAAGTGGAATAATATAGTTGTTGGTCACTGCTCTGAAACAGAAAAAGGAGGGAGAAAGAGACAGAACTGACCACTAGTTGTAGGAGGCTGGCCTGGCTTGTAGTGGGTACCAAGGGATACTTACACGCTGTACCAGGTCCAGTTATCCCTTATTAATGTAGAAGAGGTGTTTCTAGCAGCTTAAGCTGGTAGAAGGTAGCTATAGCTGAGCAGCTTAGGCTGAACTGGAGACATGCAAAGCTCCTACTATACCACTGGTGTCATATGCACAATATCATAAGAAAACACAATACACAGATATACTAAAAATAAAGGTACTTTATTTTTATGACAATATGCCAAAAGTGAGTACCCTCAGTATGAGGATAGCAAATATACACAAGATATATGTACACAATACCAGAAATATGCAGTAATAGCAAAAGGAAGTAATGCAAGCAATGTATAGTCACAATAGATTGCAATGAGAGCACATAGGTATAGGGGCAACACAAACCATATACTCCAAAAGTGGAATGCGAACCACGAATGGACCTCAAACCTATGTGAGCTTGTAGAGGGTCGCTGGGACTGTAAGAAAACAGTGAGGGTTAGAAAAATAGCCCACCCCAAGACCCTGAAAAGTAGATGTAAAGTGCACCTATATTCCCCAAAGAGCACAGAAGTCGTGATAGGGGAATTCTGCAAGGAAGACCAACATCAGCAATGCAACAAAGGTGGATTTCCAGACTAGAGTACCTGTGAAACAAGGGGACCAAGTCCAAGAGTCGCGACAGTCGAGATTGGGCAGATGCCCAGGAAATGCCAGCTGAGGGTGCAAAGAAGCTGCCACCGGATGGTAGAAGCTGTGTATTCTGCAAGAACGAAGAGGACTAGGAACTTCCCCTTTGGAGGATGGATGTCCCACGTCGTGAAGAAGCTTGCAGAGGTGTTCCCACACAGAAAGACTGCAAACAAGCCTTCCTAGCTGCAAGGGTCGCGGTTAGGGTTTTTGGATGCTGCTGTGGCCCAGGAGGGACCAGGATGTCGCCACTTGCGTGAGGAGACAGAGGGGGCGCCCAGCAAGACAGGGAGCCCTCACAGAAGCAGGCAGCACCCGCAGGAGTGCCGGAACAGGCACTACGAAGAGGAGTGAGGTTGTGCACTGCAGGTTAGAGTGTCGGGGACCCAGGCTTGGCTGTGCACAAAGGAAATCCTGGAAGAGTGCACTGGAGCCGGAGCAGCTGCAAATCACGCGGTACCCATCAATGCAGTCTAGCGTGGGGAGGCAAGAACTTACCTCCACCAAACTTGGACTGAAGAGTCACTGGACTGTGGGAGTCACTTGGACAGAGTTGCTGAGTTCCAGGGACCACGCTCGCCGTGCTGAGAGGGGACCCAGAGGACCGGTGATGCAGTCTTTTGTTGCCTGCGGTTGCAGGGGGAAGATTCAGTCGACACACGGGAGATTTCTTCGGAGCTTCTAGTGCAGAGAGGAGACAGACTACCCCCACAGCATGCACCACCAGGAAAACAGTTGAGAAGGCGGCAGGATCAGCGATACAAGGTTGCAGTAGTCGTCTTTGATACTTAGTTGCAATTTTGCAGGCGTCCTGAGCAGTCAGAGGTCGATTCCTTGGCAGAAGGTGAAGAGAGAGATGCAGAGGAACTCTGATGAGCTCTTGCATTCTTTATCTAAAGAATTCCCCAAAGCAGAGACCCTAAATAGCCAGAAAAGGAGGATTGGCTACCTAGGAAGGAGGATAGGCTAGCAACACAGGTAAGAGCCTATCAGAAGGGGTCTCTGGCGTCACCTGCTGGCACTGGCCACTCAGAGCAGTCCAGTGTGCCAGCAGCACCTCTGTTTCCAAGATGGCAGAGGTCTGGAGCACACTGGAGGAGCTCTAGGCACCTCCCCTGGGAGGTGCAGGTCAGGGGAGTGGTCACTCCCCTTTCCTTTGTCCAGTTTCGCGCCAGGGCAGGGCTGGGGGATCCCTGAACCGGTGTAGACTGGCTTATGCAGAGATGGGCACCATCTGTGCCCATCAAAGCATTTCCAGAGGCTGGGAGAGGCTACTCCTCCCCAGCCCTGACACCTTTTTCCAAAGGGAGAGGGTGTAACACCCTCTCTCTGAGGAAGTCCTTTGTTCTGCCTTCCTGGGCCAAGCCTGGCTGGACCCCAGGAGGGCAGAAACCTGTCTGAGTGGTTGGCGGCAGCAGCTGCAGTGAAACCCCGGGAAAGGTAGTTCGGCAGTACCCGGGTCTGTGCTAGAGACTTGGGGGATCATGGAATTGTCTCCCCAATGCCAGAATGGCATTGGGGAGACAATTCCATGATCTTAGACATGTTACATGGCCATGTTCGGAGTTACCATTGTGATGCTGTACATAGGTAGTGACCTATGTACAGTGCACGCGTGTAATGGTGTCCCCGCACTCACAAAGTCCGGGGAATTTGTCCTGAACGATGTGGGGGCACCTTGGCTAGTGCCAGGGTGCCCACACACTAAGTAACTTAGCACCCAACCTTTACCAGGTAAAGGTTAGACATATAGGTGACTTATAAGTTACTTAAGTGCAGTGGTAAATGGCTGTGAAATAATGTGGACGTTATTTCACTCAGGCTGCAGTGGCAGGCCTGTGTAAGAATTGTCAGAGCTCCCTTTGGGTGGCAAAAGAAATGCTGCAGCGCATAGGGATCTCCTGGAACCCCAATACCCTGGGTACCTCAGTACCATATACTAGGGAATTATAAGGGTGTTCCAGTATGCCAATGTGAATTGGTGAAATTGGTCACTAGCCTGTTAGTGACAATTTGGAAAGCAAAGAGAGAGCATAACCACTGAGGTTCTGGTTAGCAGAGCCTCAGTGAGACAGTTAGGCATCACACAGGGAACACATACATATAGGCCACAAACTTATGAGCACTGGGGTCCTGGCTAGCAGGGTCCCAGTGACACATAACAAACATACTGAAAACATAGGGTTTTCACTATGAGCACTGGGCCCTGGCTAGCAGGATCCCAGTGAGACAGTGAAAACACCCTGACATATACTCACAAACAGGCCAAAAGTGGGGGTAACAAAGCTAGCAAGAGGCTACTTTCTCACACTAGTGAGCAATTTTTTTTAAAGGACTCTGCAACCAACAAATGAATTTGCTTTAAGCCATAAGAAGTATACTAAAAGTATATACGAGGTTGAACGCTTACGCTTGACTAAATGAGGAAAGGAGAAAAAGAGGAGAAATAAAGATATGTTCGATGGCATCTGTCGCCGTAGATACGCATGTTCTGCAATAGCTCGCCATCTGGTGTTGGGCCGGAGTGTTACAAGTTGTTTTTCTTCGAAAAAGTCTTTCGAGTCACGGGACCGAGTGACTCCTCCTTTTGTCTCCATTGCGCATGGGCGTCGACTCCATCTTCGATTGTTTTTTTTCCGCCATCGGGTTCGGACGTGTTCCTGTCGCTCCGAGTTTCGGAACGGAAAATTAACTAATTTCGGAAGATTTTCGTCGGTATTGTTGCGTTCGGGATCGGCGTACTTAGATTCCACACCGCATCGAAGATCGAAGAGCTCCGGTGCCCTTCGGGGTAGTTTTTCGATCCCCCGTCGGGGCCTGGTCGGCCCGACCGCGTGCTGAAGAACGCCGATGGAACGGACCCCGTTCCGTTTCTGCCCCAAATGCCACAATAAATACCCCTATACAGACCAACACTTGGTCTGTAACCTGTGCCTGTCACCTGAGCACAGTGAAGACACCTGTGAGGCCTGTCGTGCGTTCCGGTCCCGAAAGACACTCCGAGACCGTCGAGCCAGAAGACTTCAGATGGCGTCCGCGCCGACAGCCCACCGAGAGTTCGAGGAGCAGGAAGAGGAAGGTACCTTCTCGATCCAAGAATCGGACTCCGAAGGATTCGACGATACACAAACCGCGAGTAAGACGTCGAAAACCACACAAAGAAACATTTACAAGGCCCAGGGGACGCCACTGCCATCCGGCCATGGCTCCACCCATAAATTCGGTGACCGACCGTCGGCACCGGAAAAGGCCCAAACAGCGCCGAGGTCGTCCGACTCCGGTCGAGACACCGGCACGCAGCCTTCTCGGGACCGAGAAAGTGCTGGAGACAAGCCTCGACACCGAGATGCCGGTGTGGACACGGCTCGACACCGAGATGCCGGTGTGGACACGGCTCGACGCCGAGACAGCGGCACCGAAGAAGATCGACGCCGAGAGGTTTCGGCCCCGAAACAGAAAAAAGTCACCTCGGAGCCGAAAAAACACGCAGACAGGGTTTCGATGCCGAAACAAACTGCAAGCGACCCAGCTTCAGGCTCTTATACAGAAGAGCACTCGCTAACCTCCCAGATGCAAAAGCATAGGTTTGAGGAAGAGCTACAAGCAACTGATGTGGACCATACGCAAAAGCGTATCTTCATACAGCAGGGGACAGGAAAAATAAGCACCCTTCCCCCCATTAGGAGAAAGAGAAGGTTGGAGTTCCAGACTGAACAGACACCACAACCAAAAGTGGTGAAAAGAGTTACCCCACCACCCTCTCCTCCACCTGTGATTAACGTCTCACCAGCACAAACTCCTTCACATTCCCCAGCTCACACCACCATGAGCCAGGGTGACCAAGATCAAGACGCATGGGACCTATACGACGCCCCAGTGTCAGATAACAGTCCGGAGGCATACCCTACGAAGCCATCTCCACCAGAAGACAGCACCGCGTATTCTCAAGTGGTGGCTAGAGCAGCACAATTTCACAACGTAAGCCTCCACTCAGAACAGGTCGAGGATGATTTTTTATTCAACACACTCTCCTCCACCCACAGCTCATACCAAAGCCTGCCTATGCTCCCTGGTATGCTCCGGCACGCGAAAGAAATCTTTAAGGAGCCGGTCAAAAGTAGGGCAATCACACCAAGGGTGGAAAAAAAGTATAAGGCGCCTCCTACAGACCCGGTTTTCATCACTACACAGCTGCCACCAGACTCTGTCGTTGTAGGAGCAGCTAGGAAAAGGGCCAATTCCCACACATCTGGAGATGCACCACCCCCAGATAAAGAAAGCCGCAAGTTCGATGCAGCTGGTAAAAGAGTCGCAGCACAAGCTGCAAACCAGTGGCGCATCGCGAACTCCCAGGCACTACTTGCGCGCTATGACAGAGCCCACTGGGACGAGATGCAACATCTCATTGAACATCTGCCCAAGGACTTACAAAATAGGGCAAAACAAGTGGTTGAGGAGGGACAGACCATTTCCAACAACCAGATCCGCTCCTCCATGGACGCTGCAGATACAGCTGCACGGACAATTAATACATCTGTAACTATCAGAAGGCATGCATGGCTCCGAACGTCTGGATTTAAACCAGAGATTCAACAAGCAGTTCTCAATATGCCTTTTAATGAAAAAGAACTGTTCGGTCCAGAAGTGGACACAGCGATTGAGAAACTCAAAAAAGATACGGACACTGCCAAAGCCATGGGCGCACTCTACTCCCCGCAGAGCAGAGGGAATTACAGCACATTCCGTAAAACGCCCTTTCGAGGGGGGTTTCGGGGTCAAAGCACACAAGCCAGCACCTCACAAGCAACACCGTCCAGTTACCAGGGACAGTATAGAGGAGGTTTTCGGGGACAATATAGAGGAGGGCAATTCCCTAGAAATAGAGGAAGATTTCAGAGCCCCAAAACCCCTACTACTAAACAGTGACTCACATGTCACTCACCCCCTCCACACAACACCAGTGGGGGGCAAGAATAAGTCATTATTACAAAGCATGGGAGGAAATCACTACAGACACTTGGGTTCTAGCAATTATCCAACATGGTTATTGCATAGAATTTCTACAATTCCCTCCAAACATACCACCAAAAGCACAAAATTTGACAACACATCATTCCAATCTCCTGGAGATAGAAGTGCAGGCACTATTGCAAAAGAATGCAATCGAATTAGTGCCAAACACACAAATAAACACAGGAGTTTACTCACTGTACTTTCTGATACCAAAGAAGGACAAAACGCTGAGACCAATCCTAGACCTCAGAGTAGTGAACACTTTCATCAAATCAGACCACTTTCACATGGTCACACTACAAGAAGTATTGCCATTGCTAAAACTACACGACTACATGGCAACTTTAGACCTCAAGGATGCTTATTTCCATATACCAATACACCCATCGCACAGGAAATACCTAAGGTTTGTATTCAAAGGAATACATTACCAATTCAAGGTACTGCCTTTCGGATTAACAACCGCACCAAGAGTCTTTACCAAATGCCTAGCGGTAGTCGCTGCACACATAAGAAGGCAGCAAATACATGTGTTCCCATATCTAGACGACTGGCTAATCAAGGCCCATTCGTTAATACAGTGCTCAAATCACACAAATCATATCATACAAACCCTCTTCAAACTAGGGTTCACCGTCAATTTCACAAAATCCAAAATTCTGCCGCGCAAGGTACAACAATACCTAGGAGCCATAATAGACACATCAAAAGGAGTAGCCACTCCAAGTCCACAAAGAATTAAAAATTTCAACACCATCATACAACGCATGTATCCAACACAAAGGATACACGCAAAGATGGTACTACAACTCCTAGGCATGATGTCTTCATGCATAGCCATTGTCCCAAACGCAAGACTGCACATGAGGCCCTTACAACAGTGCCTAGCATCACAATGGTCACAAGCACAGGGTCACCTTCTAGATCTGGTGTTAATAGACCGCCAAACTTACCTCTCGCTTCTATGGTGGAACAACATAAATTTAAACAAAGGGCGGCCTTTCCAAGACCCAGTGCCACAATACGTAATAACAACAGATGCTTCCATGACAGGGTGGGGAGCACACCTCGATCAACACAGCATACAAGGACAATGGAACGTACATCAAACAAAACTGCATATAAATCACCTAGAACTTCTAGCAGTTTTTCAAGCACTAAAAGCTTTCCAACCAATAATAGTTCACAAATACATTCTCGTCAAAACAGACAACATGACAACAATGTAATATCTAAACAAGCAGGGGGGGACGCACTCCACGCAGTTAAGCCTGCTAGCACAAAAGATTTGGCGTTGGGCAATTCACAACCAAATTCGCCTAATAGCACAATTTATACCAGGGATCCAAAATCAACTCGCAGACAATCTCTCTCGAGATCACCAACAGGTCCACGAATGGGAAATTCACCCCCAAATTCTGAACACTTATTTCAAACTCTGGGGAACACCTCAGATAGACTTGTTTGCGACAAAGGAGAACGCAAAATGCCAAAACTTCGCATCCAGATACCCACACGAACAATCCCAAGGCAATGCCCTATGGATAAACTGGTCAGGGATATTTGCTTACGCTTTTCCTCCTCTCCCTCTCCTTCCTTACCTGGTAAACAAACTCAGTCAAAGCAAACTCAAACTCATATTGATAGCACCAACTTGGGCAAGGCAACCCTGGTACACAACGCTACTAGACCTATCAGTAGTACCCTGCATCAAATTGCCCAACAGGCCAGATCTGTTGACACAGCACAACCAAAAGATCAGACACCCAGATCCAGCATCGCTGAATCTAGCAATCTGGCTCCTGAAATCCTAGAATTCGGGCACTTACAACTTACCCAAGAATGTATGGAAGTCATAAAACAAGCCAGAAGGCCATCCACCAGGCACTGCTATGCAAGTAAATGGAAGAGGTTTGTTTGCTACTGCCATATTAATCAAATACAACCATTACACACAACTCCAGAACATGTAGTGGGTTACTTGCTTCACTTACAAAAATCTAACCTGGCTTTCTCTTCCATTAAAATACACCTTGCAGCAATATCTGCATACCTGCAGACTACCTATTCAACTTCCCTATATAAGATACCAGTCATTAAAGCATTCATGGAGGGCCTTAGGAGAATTATACCACCAAGAACACCACCTGTTCCTTCATGGAACCTAAATGTTGTCCTAACTAGACTTATGGGTCCACCTTTTGAACCCATGCACTCCTGCGACATACAGTTCCTAACCTGGAAGGTGGCATTTCTCATCGCCATTACTTCCCTAAGAAGAGTAAGCGAGATTCAGGCGTTTACAATACAGGAACCTTTTATACAACTACACAAGAATAAGGTCGTCCTAAGGACCAATCCTAAATTTTTGCCAAAGGTTATTTCACCGTTCCATCTAAATCAAACAGTGGAACTTCCAGTGTTCTTTCCACAGCCAGATACCGTAGCTGAAAGGGCACTACATACATTAGATGTCAAAAGAGCATTGATGTATTACATTGACAGAACAAAAAACATCAGAAAGACTAAACAACTATTTATTGCATTTCAAAAACCTCATGCAGGAAACCCAATATCAAAACCAGGTATAGCCAGATGGATAGTTAAATGCATCCAAATCTGCTACCTTAAAGCTAAACGACAGCTGCCCATTACACCAAGGGCACACTCAACCAGAAAGAAAGGTGCTACCATGGCCTTTCTAGGAAACATCCCAATGCAAGAAATATGTAAGGCAGCCACATGGTCTACGCCTCACACATTCACCAAGCACTACTGTGTAGACGTGTTATCCGCACAACAAGCCACAGTAGGTCAAGCCGTATTAAGAACATTATTTCAAACTACTTCCACTCCTACAGGCTGATCCACCGCTTTTGGGGAGATAACTGCTTACTAGTCTATGCAGAACATGCGTATCTACGGCGACAGATGCCATCGAACTGAAAATGTCACTTACCCAGTGTACATCTGTTCGTGGCATCAGTCGCAGTAGATTCGCATGTGCCCACCCGCCTCCCCGGGAGCCTGTAGCAGTTTGGAAGTTACCTTCAATTATTTATATATGTATCATCTCAACCTTAAATAGGTGCATACTTAGTCACTCCATTGCATGGGCACTATTACTACAATTCAACTCCTACCTCACCCTCTGCGGGGAAAAACAATCGAAGATGGAGTCGACGCCCATGCGCAATGGAGACAAAAGGAGGAGTCACTCGGTCCCGTGACTCGAAAGACTTCTTCGAAGAAAAACAACTTGTAACACTCCGGCCCAACACCAGATGGCGAGCTATTGCAGAACATGCGAATCTACTGCGACTGATGCCACGAACAGATGTACACTGGGTAAGTGACATTTTCATTATCCACATTACACCTCACCTGGAGGGGAGTAGGTTTTTGGCGCATTCCGTGATCTACCACTTTTGGTAAATCTGGGAATGCAATTTGTGCTGTTATACATTACTCAAGATTTATGAAGCCACTCAGGAATACACAAGTGGGCCATTGCTTGGATTCACAAATCTCATTTTTCAGTTACGTGGCTCTTGCACCAAATTGCATGGTGCAGGAACGACACAGAAGGGATCACAAATATGCCCCCCAATGAGGGAAAGAAAGGAGTAGATCCCAGATGTGGCTTGCACTGCACCACTTCAGCATGGCAGGCTGATTCAGTTAGAGTTGTAGGCGTCAAGCTTTCTTCCGCATTGAAGCAGGATCCTAATGACCCATGCGCTATGTTTTGAAAACACTAATTCCTTATATGTTTCACCCATCACTCCCTAGCCAAAGAGGCTGTGCTGGCAAATGCGTCGTGGCCCATAAGAAAGAGAAGATATTTAACCAGGTTGGGCCTCTGAAAGATTGGAGGAGAGTTAGTGATATTTTTAAATGGCCCAATATTCCTGAAGTCACAAAACAGAACTATTCAAAAAAAGCATTTGGAATGCAATAGGTCTCGCATTTGCTTGAGTTAGAGCTATTGGCATTGTAAATTAATAACTGGACATTTCTTGGCACATAAATTGGTCAACCCTGTTCTTAATTTGGCCTTTTCCTGCCACATAATTCCAGTGGCCCTGCATATAACTAAAGCACTTCCATTTACCTTCTTCCTCTACCTGCAGCAAAAAATGAAAATGTTGCCATTTTGCATCCTAATTTAAATCTACCAGGTTTATTCAAATAGAATACCACTTTCACCACCAAACCATAAGAGTTGCTGCATGGCTAACACAATTCCCCTCACAAGAAGACACAAAACACCCACTGAAGAGTAACAAGAGAATTAAACTAAATGGGTCACCCAAACATATCAAGAGTGTTCAAACAGTCAAAGGGGTTAAAAGTGATTGTACATATACTAAACATGACTGAGATGGCTTTAGAATAATGGTGTCTCAGTATTCACATTGAACTGTAACAGCTGCGTGTTGAAAATGAAGGCTCTAGGCACCTGCACATGATTATTTACAAATTAAGCCCTGAGTGAGCTAAAGGGTGTTAAAAGGGTATATATATATATTTATAAAAAATGGCTCGTATGGCTTTAGAAGAATGGTGCTTTTGTATCCACATTGAGTTGAAACAGACGCGCTTTTGCAAAGAAAAGCTTTAGCCACCGGCATGTGATGATTTACTAATTAAGCACTGCAAGAGTGAGCTAAAGGGGTTAAGAGTGGCTGTACATATATTTAAAATAGCTGAGATGGCTTTAAAATCATGGTGCCTCACTATTCACATTGAACTGCAACAGCTGCACATTGGAAAGGAAAGCATTAGGCACTGCTACTTGATTATTTACAAATTAAGCACTGCTTTTAAGGGTTTAAAAGTGGTTGTACATATATTAAAAGTGCCCAAGATGGCTTTAGAATAACACTGCCTCAGTATTCAAATTGAACTGAAGCAGCTGCGTGTTGCAAAGAAAAGCTTTAGGCACTGTCACATGATTTCTTAGTTTAAAATGCAAGCAAACTTTTGTGTGTTTATCTGCTTATTTTGTCACTACGCAGCTCTGTTTACCAAATAAAAACCAAAAAGTTGGTTTTTAAAATACATTTACACACAACTGCGACATAAACAAACAACGTAACATAAAAAAAAAACACTACCTAAAAACAACGTAAAAGAACAAAAACAAACACGAGTAAAGACACAAAAGCAATCGTATGCTTTTAAAAATACATTTACATTAATCTGTGACAGAAGCAACAAAAACCAGGAATAAACAATGGAAGTAAACTGGTTGGCATGCTAATAGCTCCAGTACTGCTGAGCTCGATCGTGCTGTGTAGGGGATAAAAAGAAAAAGAAATCCAGAAAACATGGATGCGTATGTTTTCAGTAGTTGACCAGTGCCCTCAAGGAGGGCAAAGCACTGGAAAAGGCATGACTTTTGAATGCCTTTTGCAAATAAAATCAAGAGGATTTTAGAAAGCAAGCCTGCAAACAAATGGAAGTAAATGCTCACACAGATACCAACACGTTGGTAAAGCTGCGCTTCCGCGCTGCTGTGCTTAACCTAAAAAGCTGAGGCTTAAAATCCCTCACATTTTTAAGTGCTCCTCTCTTTTTAAATTTCTTAAACTCAATAAAAGGTGGTGCTGGAGACCTGGTTGTTGCTTTCTTCTCAATTAAGAGGGGGGTTAGTAATCCTTTTTCTTAAATTGAACCTTGAAAATGCATTAGTCGACACCTAGAAGAGGCACAGTCTGGGTCAGGACTACTTTCTGAATATGTCTGCACTAAATATGAAGTCCCCAGCATCCTGACATAAATTGACTTCTCAATCTTCAAAACTGATAACTTGATAATGCCAAGTGATTCTAGTTTGCATTACAGACCTCAGCAAAGATTCATCACTTTGTAGTAAGAAAGGCACAAGTAAACTGAGCAAACCATATTTTTTTCCTGAGGCACATCATGTAATTTAGCACTGAATTGGTAGTCACTTGGAAGGGGATTTTTACCATGCACCTTGGATGACAATATATATGCAACTACAAACTGACAACTAGGGGGGCAGAGAGTGGATCGCACTGTAATTTAGTCTCTCCTACCTTTTAGCAGTTCAAACAATGTTTGCCTGGCAAGTCTCATAAACCTTAATTATGTAACCGGCCAAAATAAAAATGCCTATTGTAGTCGTCATCTATGCTTATTAATAGAGTGTTAATTATGTGGTTAGGGAGATGGGGAGGCCTTTACATATATTTTGCACTTGGTATCTTGTTGCTGTGGCAGTAGTGGAGTAGAAAGCATCATGCTCACAATAGTTTGAAAAGAACAAACACAGAGGCTTCCTTGTCAGAGGGTGTTAATATGTCCGGCGGGAACAGGATGGAGTCAAAGTGTGGTGCTGAGGTGGCAGGGAAAAGAAGTAATTTGCTTTTGGGTGGGTTTAGCATGAATGAAGATCAGTCATGTGGTGTATCTTTAATATGATTTTAAAGGTGCTACATTTGCCAATGGGGGGAATAGAACAGTAGATTTGGCGGTCTACAAAAACAAATTGACAGAAGCAGAAAGAATAAATTATGTCACCTAGAACAGTCCTATAAAAGGAAAAGAGAATGGGTGCCAGTATAGATCCTAGGTGGATTTTAACTTTTGAGTGCTGGATGAAGAAAAAAAGAGCTTGCGTTAGAGCTGTTAGTGTTGTAAGCTCCTTTTCTTGCCACATAAACTAATAATGAAAAGTAAAACAGTTTCACATATGCGAGCCAATGGTCGCCATGATGGTGAAGGAGACACAGAAAAGGAAACAGAAGTTCGCTCGCAGTGAAACTTAGTGGTAAAAGTGCAATTATCCATTTAACCGGCAAAAGTGCAAATATCCATGTAACGGGGTTGATGTCATGCAAAGCGCTCGATTACTGCCCAGCGAGATCACTCTGCATACTAAATAAAGAGAAAAAACAGTCCAGAAACTATACGGAAAACATGGAGCCTCGTATGTTTTCAGTAGTTGACAAGTGCGCTTGAGGACGGCTAAACACCGGAAAAGGCATGATGTATGGATGCCTTTCACTAATGAAATCAATACATTTTTTTTTTTTTTTTAAAGGCAAGCCCACAAACTAATTAAAGTGACAGGTGTTACAAGGGTGTGGTAAGAAGCCCACAGAAAGATTACAACATGGTCCAGATCGCTCTGGCACGCTCGACCCTAAAAACGAACAGACAAGTTTCAGGCTGGCATGTTTATTCATTTTCTGCCATGGTGAACAGAGCCTACCTTTCATGCTGATACCAAGAGTAGCATGTGATGATCTGTGCACAGACCGGACAAATCTGAACCTAGCGACCTCGGTTTGCATCACTTCTCACACATATGGTAACATCCAGTAGAGTTGCCACCCACATCACACTAACATAAGAATTCCTTGTAGTGAGGGGTTCGTGGTTCGCTTTGCAAGTGAAAAGCAAAATGCTTAGCAAACAAAAGCACACAAGAAATTAATCTGCTACAAGAAAGACGAGTGAACACAGTTGATTAATATTGAAAACACTTTTGTCACTTTAACCCCTTCGCTGCAAGGCCTTTTCTCCCTCAGGTGCCAAGCCTGTTTTTTTTGGCTGTTTGGGGCAGTTTGCGCTTAGGCCCTCATAACATTTTGTCCGCATAAGCTACCCTTGCCAAATTTGCTTCCTTTTTTCCCCAACATCCTAGGGATTCTAGAGGTACCCAGACTGTGGGTTCCCCTGAAGGAGACCAAGAAATTAGCCAAATTACAGCGAAAAGTTCTTTTTTTTTCTTCAAAAAAATGGGAAAAAGGACTGCAGAAAAAGGCTTGTGGTTTTTTCCTTGAAAATGGCATCAACAAAGGGTTTGCGGTGCTAAAATCACCATCTTCCCAGCTTTCAGGAACAGGCAGACTTGAATCAGAAAACCCAATTTTTCAACACAATTTTGGCATTTTACTGGGACATCCCCTATTTTTAACTATTTTTTGTGCTTTCACCCTCCTTCCAGTTAGGGACAGAAATGGGTGTGAAACCAATGCTGGATCCCAGAAAGCTAAACATTTCTGAACAGTAGACAAGATTCTGAATTAAGCAAGGGGTAATTTGTGTAGATCCTACAAGGGTTTCCTACAGACAATAACAGCTGAAATAAAAAAAAAAATGAAATTGAGGTAAAAAAAAAAACCAGCCATTTTATTCAATGTTTTACTCTATACATTTTTCCTGCAATGTCAGATTTTTGAAAGCAATATACCATTATGTCTGCTGGACTCTTATGGTTGCGGGGATATATAGGGCTTGTAGGTTCATCAAAAACCCTAGGTACCCAGAGCCAATACATGAGCTGCACCTTGCAGTGGGTTTCCATTCTATACTGGGTATACAGCAATTCATTTGCTGAAATATAAAGAGTGAAAACTAGTGTAGGAAGTTGGCTCTGTATATACTATTTCAAAGTAAGAAATAGTGTGCACAGAGTCCAAGGGTTCCCCTTAGAGGTAAGATAGTGGCAGAAATAGATAATTCTAATGCTCTATTTTGTGGTAGTGTGGTCGAGCAGTAGGCTTATCAGAGGGTAGTGTTAAGCATTTGTTGTACACACACAGGCAATAAATGAGGAACACACACTCAAAAGACCTACTCCAGGCCAATAGGTTTTTATATTGAAAAATATATTTTCTTAGTTTATTTTATGAACCACAGGTTCAAGATTTACATCAAACACTTTAAATGTAAGGTACTTCACTTAGATATTTTAGGAACTTTGAATGAACACAATATCATGTATAGTCTTTGTAAAAATGGCAATAAGCTATTTCAAAAGTGGAGACAGTGCAAAAATCAACAGTTCCCGGGGGAGGTAAGTAAAGGTTAGTTTTGAAGGTAAGTAAAACACTTACAAGTCTCACAGTTGGGGCATAGGTAGCCCACTGTTGGGGGTTCAAGGCAACCCCAAAGTTACCACACCAGCAGCTCGGGCCCGGTCAGGTGCAGAGGTCAAAGAGGTGCCCAAAACACATAGGCTTCTATGGAGAACAGGGGTGCCCCGGTTCCAGTCTGCCAGCAGGTAAGTACCCACGTCCTTGGGGGGCAGACCAGGGGGGTTTTGTGGGGCACCGGGGAGGGGGACACAAGAAGGCACAGAAAGTACACCCTCAGCGGCACAGGGGCAGTCGGGTGCAGTGTGCAAACAGGCGTCTGGTTTTGTATAGGAAGTAATGGAGGGACCCGGAGGTCACTTCAATGATGCAGGCAGGCACAGGGGGGGGGGCTCCTAGAGGCAGCCACCACCTGGGCTAGGCAGAGGGTCGCTCTTGCACTGGAGATCGGTTCCTTCAGGTCCTGGGGGCTGCGGGTGCAGTGTTGGTTCCAGGCGTCGGGTCCCTTGTTACAGGCAGTCACGGTCAGGGGGAGCCTCTGGATTCTTTCTGCAGGCGTCGCTGTGGGGGCTCAGGGGGGTTGTCTCTGGTTACTCAAGGGCTTGCAGTCGCCGGGGAGTCCTCCCTGTAGTGTTGCTTCACCGCAGGTAGAGCCGGGGGCGTCGGGTGCAGAGTGGGAAGTCTCAAGCTTCCGGCGGGAAACGTGTGGTCTTTAAAAGCTGCTTCTTTGTTGCAAAGTTGCAGTCTTTGTGGAACAGGGCCGCTGTCCTGTGGAGTTCTTGGTCCTTTTAGATGCAGGGTACTCCTCTGAGGCTTCAGAGGTCGCTGGACCCTGGGGGACGCGTCGCTGTTGCAGTTTTTCTTGAAGTGGGGAGACAGGCTGGTAGGGCTGGGGCAAAGCAGTTGGTGTCTCTGTCTTCTCTGCAGGGCTTCAGGTCAGCAGTACTTCTTCGTCTTCAGGTTGCAGGAATCTATTTTGCTTGGTTCTGGGGGCCCCTAAATACTCAATTTAGGGGTGTGTTTAGGTCTGGGGGGTTAGTAGCCAATGGCTATTAGCCCTGAGGGTGGCTACACCCTCTTTGTGCCTCCTCCCTGAGGGGAGGGGGGCACATCCCTAATCCTATTGGGGGAATCCTCCATCTGCAAGATGGAGGATTTCTAAAACTCAGTGTCACCTCAGCTCAGGACACCTTAGGGGCTGTCCTGACTGGCCAGTGACTCCTCCTTGTTTTTCTCATTATCTCCTCCGGCCTTGCCACCAAAAGTGGGGCCGTGGCCGGAGGGGGTGGGCATCTCCACTAGCTGGAGTGCCCTGGGGCGCTATAACAAAGGGGGTGAGTCTTTGAGGCTCACCACCAGGTGTTACAGTTCCTGCAGGGGGAGGTGAGAAGCACCTCCACCCAGTACAGGCTTTGTTACTAGCCACAGAGTGACAAAGGCACTCTCCCCATGTGGCCAGGAACATGTCTGGGTTGTGGCAGGCTGGCAAAACTAGTCAGCCCACACTGGAAGTCGGGTATGTTTTCAGGGGGCATCTCTAAGATGCCCTCTGAGTGTATTTCACAATAAAATGTACACTGGCATCAGTGTGCATTTATTGTGCTGAGAAGTTTGATTCCAAACTTCCCAGTTTTCAGAGTAGCCATTATGGTGCTGTGGAGTTCGTGTATGACAGACTCCCAGACCATATACTCTTATGGCTACCCTGCACTTACAATGTCTAAGGTTTTGCTTAGACACTGTAGGGGCATAGTGCTCATGCACCTATGCCCTCACCTATTGTATAGTGCACCCTGCCTTAGGGGCTGTAAGGCCTGCTAGAGGGGTGACTTATCTATGCCATAGGCAGTGTGAGGTTGGCATGGCACCCTGAGGGGAGTGCCGTGTCGACTTAGTCATTTTCTCCCCACCAGCACACAAATGCGGGCAAGCAGTGTGTCTGTGCTGAGTGAGGGGTCCCCAGGGTGGCATAAGACATGCTGCAGCCCTTAGAGACCTTCCCTGGCATCAGGGCCCTTGGTACCAGGGGTACCAGTTACAAGGGACTTACCTGGATGCCAGGGTGTGCCAATTGTGGAGGCAAAGGTTCAGTTTTAGGGAACGAACACTGGTGCTGGGGCCTGGTTAGCAGGCCTCAGCACACTTTTAAATCATAATTTGGCATCAGCAAAGGCAAAACGTCAGGGGGTAACCATGCAAAGGAGGCATTTCCTTACACAACCCCCACCCCCCTAAACAAAAGAGGATGAGACTAACCTTTCCCAAGAGAGTCTTCATTTTCTAAGTGGAAGAACCTGGAAAGTCCATCTGCATTGGCATGGGCAGTCCCAGGCCTGTGTTCCCCTATAAAGTCCATTCCCTGTAGGGAGCTGGACCACCTCAACAGTTTTGGATTTTCACCTTTCATTTGCATTAGCCATCTGAGAGGTCTGTGGTCAGTTTGAACTACAAAGTGAGTACCAAAGAGTTATGGTCTCAGCTTCTTCAGGGACCAAACCACAGCAAAGCCCTCGCTCTCAATGGCACTCCAACACTGCTCCCTGGGGAGTAACCTCCTGCTAATGAAAACAACAGACTGGTCAAGGCCATCATCATTTGTTTGGGACAAAACTGCCCCTATCCCATGTTCAGAGGCATCAGTCTGCGCAATGAACTGCTTGGAGTAATCTGGAGCTTTTAGAACTGGTGCTGTGCACATAGCTTGTTTCAGGGTGTCAAAGGCCTGTTGGCATTCTATAGTCCAGTTTACTTTCTTAGGCATTTTCTTGGAGGTAAGTTCTGTGAGGGGTGTCACTATTGATCCTTATCCCTTCACAAACCTCATGTAGTAGCCAGTCAAGCCAAGGAATGCCCTGACTTGAGTCTGGGTTTTTGGAGCTACCCAGTCCAGAATAGTCTGGATCTTGGGTTGGAGTGGCTGAACTTGGCCTCCACCTACAAGGTGTCCCAAGTAAACCACAGTTCCCTACCCTATCTGACATTTGGATGCCTTGATAAAGAGGCCTGCTGCTTGCAGGGCCTTCAAAACCTTTTTCAGGTGGACCAGGCAATCCTGCCAGCTGGAGCTAAAGACTGCAATATCGTCAAGATAAGCTGCACTAACTGACTCCAAGCCAGAGAGGACTTGATTCACCAACCTTTGGAAGGTGGCAGGGGCATTCTTTAAGCCAAAGGGCGTAACCGTAAACTGATAATGCCCATCAGGTGTGGAGAATGCTGTCTTTTCTTTTGCTCCTGGTGCCATTTTGATTTGCCAGTACCCTGCTGTCAAGTCAAAGGTACTTAAGTATCTGGCAGCACCTAGTTTGTCAATTAATTCATCTGCCCTTGGAATGGGATGGGCATCTGTCTTGGTGACAGAATTAAGTCCTCTGTAGTCCACACAAAACCTCATCTCTCTCTTACCATCCTTGGTGTGAGGTTTGGGGACTAGGACCACTGGGCTAGCCCATGGGCTGTCAGAGTGCTCAATGACTCCCAATTCCACTTTGATGCTTTCCTTAACCTGGTCAGACTGTCTGAATATGTTGATTTTGACAGGCATGCTGTCTCCTGTGTCCACATCATGGGTACACAGGTGTGTCTGACCAGGGGTTAGGGAAAAGAGCTCAGCAAACTGTTGTAAGACTTTCCTACAGTCAGATTGCTGTTGGCCAGAGAGGGTGTCTGAATAGATCACTCCATCTACTGAGCCATCTTTAGGGTCAGTGGAGAGGAGATCAGGGAGAGGTTCACTCTCAGCTTCCGGGTCCTCATCTGTCACCCTCAACAGATTCACATCTGCCCTGTCATGAAAGAGTTTAAGGCGGTTCACATGGATCAACCTTTTGGGGGTCCTGCTAGTGCCTAGGTCTACCAGGTAGGTGACCTGACTCTTTCTCTCTAGCACTGGGTAAGGGCCACTCCATCTGTCCTGAAGTGCCCTGGGAGCCACAGGCTCCAGATCCCAGACTTTCTGCCTGTCTTTCCAAAGCCAATCTTTTGGCCAACCTGGCTAGCAGGAGGTCATCTTCATTGAGGCTGTCCTCAATGCTTCCAGAGTTGCTGGACTCTCCTGTGAGAGAAGCAGCATCTCTGACTGTCACATGTGGAGTCACGTGTTTTGCTATTCTGTGTAAACCCCCAAGTCTCCAGATAAAATGGTACCTCACTTGTGTGGGTAGGCCTAATGCTCGCGACAGGAATTGCAACTTGGACACATCACATTTCACATTGAAATCTGACGTGTTTTTTGCAAAGTGCCTAGCTGTAGATTTTGGCCTCTAGCTCAGCCGGCACCTAGGGAAACCTAGCAAACCTGCACATTTATGAAACTAGACACCTAGGGTAATCCAAGATGGGATGACTTGTGGGGCTCTGACCAGCTCTTACCCAGAATGCGTTGCAAACCTCAAAATTTGGCTGCAAAAAAACACTTTTTCCTCACATTTCGGTGACAGAAAGTTATGGAATCTGAGAAGAGCCACAAATTTCCTTCCACCCAGCATTCTCCCAAGTCTCCCGATAAAAATGGTACCTCCCTTGTGTGGGTAGGCCTAGTGCCCGCGACAGGAAATGCCCTAAAACACAAAGAGGACATAACACATTTTCCCAAAGAAAACAGAGCAGTTTTTTAAAAGTGCCTAGCTGTGGATTTTGGCCTCTAGCTCAGCCGGCACCTAGGGAAACTTAGCAAACCTGCGCATTTTCGAAAACTAGACACCTAGGGTAATCCAAGATGGGGTGACTTGTGGGGCTCTGAGCAGGTTCGGTTACCCAGAATGCTTTGCAGAACCTCAAAATGTGGCTGCAAAAAACACTTTTTCCTCATATTTCGGTGACAGAAAGTTCTGGAATCTGAGAGGAGCCACAAATTTCCTTCCACCCAGTGTTCCCCCAAGTCTTCCAATAAAAATTATACCTTACTTGTGTGGGTGGCCCAGGTGTCTGCAACCGAAAAATGCCAATAACCTGTAGAGATTGAGGGGTTAGCACAGCGAGTTGATTTGCACTTATTTTTCATTTATACATTTTTTAGGCTGACTGTGCTTTGGGGACCCACACAAGTGACGTATCATTTTACTTGGGAGACTGAGGGGACCTCTGGGTGGTAGGAATTTGTGCCAGACCGGTGATCCTACAAAGAAAAGTCCGGAAATATGCTTTTTTTAAACAAATTTTGAGGTTTGCAGAGGGTTCTGGGTAAGAAAATGTTGGGGGATCCAGGCAAGCCACACCTCCCTGGACTCCTTGGGGTGTCTAGTTTTCAAACATGTCTGGGTTTGGTAGGTTTCCCTAAATGAAGGCTGCGCCTGGGACTAAATACATAGGTTCCCCTCCTCGCCCCCCCGCCAACCGGGGAAGTTTTGCAATAGATCATTTTGATGTGTCCACGTACTTATGTGATGTTCCAAACACTAGAATAGTGAAGAGAAATGCACTTAGGTTATGTTAAAAATACCACTCACCCACCAATCAAGTTGGTTGCATGCATCATCATCAGGGTCCCACCCGAGACACCTAGCGTGTCACAGGTGTGCTGTGACATTTGATTACAGCGGAGCTGCTTTTGTTAATTTTACCATTCATACTGGTTGGATTTGGCACAAGGGTGAGTGATGGTTCAGTAGATCAAATTTTATTAACAAGATATTTCACAAATATGAAATGCACTGTTAATAACTGAAAGGCCAAAAAACTAAACCAATGACTCACAGCTTGTGAGCTGTAAAGCCACGACAAAGCACCAACTGCTTTACAGTCCATTCACACACCTTTCATACATGACATGCACAAGACCATTGACGCTGCCAGCCACGGGCCCAGCCCTTTACAACACTCGCACCAACAGACAGTGCCACTCAAGGGCCCATCACTTACATATGCCCTGATGCCTGATACAGCGATCACACCAGCTGATGGGAGTGTGTCGACTGGCGTTTGCCTGGCAGTGTGTTGCAGTAGCCAACACAGCAAGTCAATATTTACACCGCCAGCCAGGCGCCACCCCACACACACACCACCTTCCCCCAAGAGTCACCCCACACACACCGCCTTCCCCCAAGAGTCACCCCACACACACCGCCTGCCCCCAAGCGTCACCCCACACACACCGCCAGCCCCCAAGTGCCACCCCACGCACACTGCCAGCCAAGTGCCACCCCACGCACACAGCCAGCCAAGCGCCATCCCTTTTTTTGTAGTTGGTTTTAAACAACAAATAAACCACTAATTATAGATAAGTACAAAACTACAAACACAAAAGCTCTAACTGAATACATGACAGTAATTCCAACCGTGAAACTGAACATGTGAAAATATGAAACAGCAGTTTACGATCACGGTATTTCCCAATAATTCTTCTGTGTGTGGTAACTCCTGAAACAGCCACCCACACACAGCCAAGGCTTTGAAGGACAATCAGGGCTGTTCATCTTAGTCTCCTTCCTGATACCTCTTCGAGCACAGACTCTACATCTCTTAGCAGGAAATCTTTTTTTTTTTTTTTTGGCCGTTGGAGGAATGTGTTCAGCAAAGTGACGATCTTTCAATCTAGCCACATCCTCCACCACTGTTTCTCTAGGAACTCTTGCCTGTTCCAGCACAAAAAGGTTCGCTATGATAGACTCCTGAAATTTCACAAATGTCGTCTTTGACTCTGGAGAACTATCCTTGAACACAACAAAAGTATTAAAAGTTGCTAAGTGGAACAGGTGAACCGCTAATTTCTTATACCAAACATAAGACTTACGAGCAGCAGTGTAAGGATCCAACCTCTGATCTTCTCTATCAACACCACCCATGTGCTTATTGTAGTCTAAAATCCACACAGGTTTGCACACTTCAGCAACTTGACCCCAAACAGCCACAAGTGAAGTACTCTCATCATGGATGGTAGTTAGCATGTACACATCCCTACTGTCTACAAATTTCAGAGCTAGCAGCTGCTCTTTCCGCAAGGCACTGCACTTGTCCCTGCTCAAGTTTTTACAGACAAGCTCTCTTGGATAGCCTTTCCGATTACAGCGGATTGTGCCACAAGCAACAGTGTCCACTCTGAACAACTCCTTGAACAACTGAACTCAAGTGTAGAAGTTATCTACATATAAATGGTGACCTTTGTTAAACAGTCATCTAACAAGTTCCCGCACAATTTTCTCACTAACTCAAACAGTGGGTGGACAACCAAGGGGGTCAATACTGGAATCCCTACCAGTGTAGACCCGGAAATTATAAACATATTCTGTACTACTTTCAGACAGCATATACAATTTAATTCCATACCGTGCCCTCTTGCTAGGAATGTACTGCCTCAACACCAAACGACCCATGAACAGGACCAAAGACTCATCTACAGATGTTTCTTTGCCTGGAACATAGATCTCTGAAAACCGATCTACCAAATGATCAAGGACAGGTCTAATCTTAAAAAGACGGTCAGAATCAGGGTGATCTCGTGGCATTATCTACAATATGCACCATCTGAAGAAGAAGCTCATACCGGTTACGACTCATGATTGCAGGAAATATAGCAGTTGCCATCAAGGGACTATTAGACCGATATGAAGACAGTGATGGCTTCCTTATCAGTCCCATCAAAAAAGTTAAACCCCAGAACTTTTTCAAATCTTCCAGATTTGTGGGAATGCACCAGCTAGCTCTAGAGTGTGGCCTAAGTCTGGCAGCGTTGTCCCTCAAATACTGCTCTGCATACAAATTAGTCTGCTCAACAATCTCTTCCAAGAATATATTACCATAAACAACACAAAAAAGTTGACAGACAAAAGGTTTTCCGTATTAACTCGACACCCTGTGAAACCGGTAAACGCAGCAACTGTGGCTGCTCCATGTTTGGTGCAACCCACAAGTCAGGTCTTCCAGTGGGAAGCCTTTCACCCACTGGTTGCTGCACCATTGGCACACAAGTGTCCTCCTCTAAAACAGGTGCTTCATCAGCACTGAGAGTGGCTTCATCAAATGATTCCTCTCTGATAGAAAATTCACTGCCAGAATCTTGCACTTCCTCCTCTGCCTCAGATGCGGAGTCAGTCTCATAACCATGGTCAGAAGATGACTCAAAAAGCACACCAACAACCTGCTGAGCGGTCATCCTATGGCAAGCCATGAGCCTTCCTACAAAAAGTAACTGGACAAATGCACCACCAACATCCAGCACTGTGTAAGATAAGTAGCAAACAAAGTGTAGCTTTATCACTAAGAGTTATAAACTCAAAAACTATACCGCTCACTTGCCTGAAAAAGCTCGACTCACCAGCAACTACTCTGCACAGACACAGCCGTCACCAATGATATCCCACTATAAAGAGATAAAAGACAACACAATCATCATTGTGCATAAATCTAAGGACAATTTCACACACAATCCTGCATTCAGTACACCACCTACAAAGATGTCATTCATGCATGGCAACAATACTCCTTTGGTGTAAATTTATGTTCGATGGCATCTGTCGCTGTAGATACACATGTTGTGCATAGCCCGCCATCTGGTGTTGGGTCGGAGTGTTACAAGTTGTTTTTCTTCGAAGAAGTTTTTCGAGTCACGGGACCGAGGGACTCCTCCTCCTTGTCTCCATTGCGCATGGGCGTCGACTCCATCTTCGATTGTTTTCTTTCCGCCATCGGGTTCGGACGTGTTCCTTTCGCTCCGGGTTTCGGAACGGAAAGTTAGGTAAATATCGGAAAAATAACGTCGGTATTGTTGCGTTCGGGATCGGCTTAGATCGAATCGACACCGAATCGAAGAGTGAAGAGCTCCGGTACCCTTCGGGGTAGTTTTCGATCCCCCGTCGGGGCCTGGTTGGCCCGACTGTGTGTAAAACAACGCTGATGGAACGGACCCCGTTCCGTTTCTGTCCTAAATGCCACAACAAATACCCGTATACAGACCAACATTTGGTCTGTAACCTGTGCCTGTTGCCTGAGCACAGTGAAGAGACTTGCGAGGCCTGTCGTGCGTTCCGGTCCCGAAAAACACTCCGTGACCGTCGAGCCAGAAGACTGCAGATGGCGTCCACGCCGACAGCTCACCGAGAGTTCGAGGAACAAGAGGAAGAAGAAACTTTCTCGATCCATGAATCGGACTCCGAGGAATTCGACGACCAAAGAACTGTGAGTAAGACGTCGAAGCCAGCACACAAGAAAAGTGACAAGGCCCAGGGGACGCCACTGCCACCAGGCCATGGCTCGACCCATAAATTCGGTGACAAAGGCCGAAATAGTGCCGAGATCGTCCGACTCCGGTCGAGACACCGGCACGCAGCCTTCTCGGGACCGAGATAGTGCTGCTGAAAAAGATCGACGCCGAGATAGCAGAGCCGAAACTGCTCGACGCAGAGACAGCGGCACCGAGGAAGATCGACGCCGAGAGGGTTCGACTCCGAAAAAGAAGAAGGTCACCTCGGAGCCGAAAAAGAGTACAGACAGGGTTTCGGTGTCAAAACGACCCGCAACCGACCCAACTACCGGTTCCTATTCAGAGGAGCAATCACTGTCCTCTCAGATGCGAAAGCATAGATTTGAGGAAGAGTTGCAATCCACCGAAGTGGACCACACTCAGAAACGTATTTTTATACAGGAAGGAACAGGGAAAATAAGCACCCTTCCCCCTATTAGGAGAAAAAGGAGACTGGAGTTTCAGTCAGACCAAGCACCACAAACAAAAATGGTGAAAAAGGTGACTCCGCCACCCTCTCCTCCACCTGTAACTAACGTTTCACCAGCACAAACTCCATCACATTCCCCGGCTCACACCACCATGAGCCAAGGTGACCAGGACCAAGACGCTTGGGACTTATACGACGCCCCAGTGTCGGACAACAGTCCAGAGGCGTATCCTACAAAGCCATCACCACCGGAAGATAGCACAGCATACTCACAAGTGGTGGCTAGAGCAGCAGAGTTCCACAACGTGTCCCTACACTCGGAACCAGTCGAGGATGACTTCTTATTCAACACCCTCTCCTCCACCCATAGCTCCTACCAAAGCCTGCCTATGCTCCCAGGAATGCTTCGGCACGCAAAGGAAATCTTCAAGGAGCCGGTCAAGAGTAGAGCAATAACACCAAGAGTGGAAAAGAAATATAAAGCACCTCCCACAGACCCTGTTTTCATCACCTCGCAGCTGCCACCAGATTCCGTCGTAGTAGGAGCAGCTCGCAAGAGAGCCAACTCCCACACATCTGGGGATGCACCACCCCCAGATAAAGAGAGCCGCAAGTTCGATGCAGCCGGAAAGAGAGTCGCAGTACAAGCTGCAAACCAGTGGCGCATCGCTAACTCTCAAGCACTACTTGCGCGCTATGACAGAGCCCATTGGGACGAGATGCAACACCTCATTGAGCATCTACCCAAAGAGCTACAAAAAAGGGCGAAACAGGTGGTTGAGGAAGGACAGAACATATCTAATAATCAGATACGCTCCTCTATGGATGCAGCGGACACAGCTGCAAGAACAATTAACACATCTGTGACTATAAGAAGGCACGCATGGCTACGAACGTCTGGTTTTAAACCAGAGATACAGCAGGCAGTGCTCAATATGCCATTCAATGAGAAACAACTGTTCGGACCAGAAGTGGACACGGCAATTGAGAAACTCAAAAAGGACACTGACACTGCTAAAGCCGTGGGCGCACTCTACTCCCCGCAGAGCAGAGGCACTTACAGCACCTTCCGCAAAACAACCTTTAGAGGGGGGTTTCGGGGTCAGGCCACAAAAGCCAGCACCTCACAGACAACACCGTTCAGCTACCAGGGACAGTACCAGAGGGGAGGCTTTCAGGGCCAATACAGAGGACAATTCCCTAGGAATAGGGGAAAATTTCAAAGCCCCCAAAACCCCTACAACCAAACAGTGACTCACATGTCACTCATCCCCTCCACACAACACCAGTGGGGGGAAGAATAGGTCAGTATTACCAAGCATAGGAGGAAATAACTACAGACACTTGGGTCTTAGCAATTATCCAACATGGTTATTGCATAGAATTTCTACAAATCCCTCCAAACATACCACCAAAAGCACAGAATTTATCAAAACAACATTCAGACCTTCTGGAAATAGAAGTTCAAGCATTATTGCAAAAGAACGCAATAGAACTAGTACCAAAAACACAAATAAACACAGGAGTTTATTCACTGTACTTCCTAATACCAAAAAAGGACAAAACACTGAGACCAATCCTAGACCTCAGAACACTAAACACCTACATCAAATCAGAACACTTTCACATGGTCACGCTACAAGAAGTGTTACCATTGCTAAAGCAACAGGACTACATGACAACCTTAGATCTCAAAGACGCGTATTTCCACATACCAATACATCAGTCGCACAGGAAATACCTCAGGTTTGTATTCAAAGGAATACATTACCAATTCAAAGTATTGCCGTTTGGTTTAACAACCGCACCAAGAGTCTTTACAAAATGTCTAGCAGTAGTGGCTGCACACATCAGAAGGCAGCAAATACACGTATTCCCGTATCTAGACGACTGGCTAATCAAGACCAACTCACTGACAAGGTGCTCACACCACACAAATCAGGTCATACAAAACCTCTACAAACTCGGTTTCACCATCAACTATGCAAAATCACACATTCTGCCGTGCAAAGTACAACAATAACTAGGAGCCATAATAGACACAACAAAAGGATTAGCCACTCCAAGTCCACAAAGAATTCAAAATTTCAACAAAATCATACAACGCATGTATCCAACACAGAGAATACAGGCAAAAATGATATTACAACTCCTAGGCATGATGTCCTCATGCATAGCCATTGTCCCGAACGCAAGACTGCACATGAGGCCCTTACAACAGTGCCTAGCATCACAATGGTCACAAGCACAGGGTCACCTTCTAGATCTGGTGTTGATAGACCGCCAAACATACCTCTCGCTTCTATGGTGGAACAGTATAAATTTAAACAAAGGGCGGCCTTTCCAAGACCCAGTGCCACAATACGTAATAACAACAGATGCTTCCATGACGGGGTGGGGAGCACACCTCGATCAACACAGCATACAAGGACAATGGGACGTACATCAAACAAAACTGCACATAAATCACCTAGAACTGCTAGCAGTTTTTCAAGCACTAAAAGTATTCCAACCAATCATAACTCACAAATACATTCTGGTCAAAACAGACAACATGACAACAATGTATTATCTAAACAAACAGGGGGGGACACACTCAACGCAGCTGAGCCTTCTAGCACAAAAGATATGGCGATGGGCAATTCACAACCACATTCGCCTAATAGCACAGTTTATTTCAGGGATCCAGAATCAACTTGCAGACAATCTCTCTCGAGATCACCAACAAGTCCACGAATGGGAAATTCACCCCCAAATTCTAAACACTTACTTCAAACTCTGGGGAACACCTCAAATAGACTTATTTGCAACAAAGGAGAACGCAAAATGCCAAAACTTCGCATCCAGATACCCACACAGGCAGTCCCAAGGCAATGCCCTATGGATAAACTGGTCAGGGATATTTGCATACGCTTTTCCCCCTCTCCCTCTCCTTCCATATCTAGTAAACAAATTGAGTCAAAACAAACTCAAACTCATACTGATAGCACCAACATGGGCAAGGCAACCCTGGTACACAACACTGCTAGACCTATCAGTAGAACCCCACATCAAATTGCCCAACTGGCCAGATCTGTTAACACAACACAAACAACAGATCAGGCATCCAGATCCAGCATCGCTGAATCTAGCAATCTGGCTCCTGAAATCCTAGAATTCGGACACTTAGACCTTACACAAGAATGTATGGAAGTCATAAAGCAAGCTAGAAGACCATCTACTAGGCACTGCTATGCAAGCAAATGGAAAAGGTTTGTTTGCTACTGCCATCATAATCAAATCCAACCATTACACGCATCTCCAAAGGATGTAGTGGGTTACTTGCTACACTTACAAAAATCAAACCTAGCTTTCTCTTCCATTAAAATACACCTTGCGGCAATATCTGCATACCTGCAGATTACCTATTCAACTTCACTATTTAGGATACCGGTCATTAAAGCATTTATGGAAGGCCTTAAAAGAATTATACCACCAAGGACACCACCCGTTCCTTCATGGAACCTCAATGTTGTCTTAACAAGACTCATGGGTCCACCTTTTGAACCCATGCACTCTTGCGCAATACAGTTCCTAACCTGGAAAGTTGCATTTCTCATCGCCATCACATCTCTATGGAGAGTAAGCGAAATTCAAGCGTTTACAATACAAGAACCTTTTATCCAAATACACAAAAATAAGGTAGTCCTAAGGACCAATCCTAAATTTTTACCAAAGGTTATTTCACCGTTCCACCTCAATCAAACTGTAGAACTACCAGTGTTCTTCCCACAGCCAGATTCCGTAGCTGAGAGGGCACTACATACATTAGATGTCAAAAGAGCACTAATGTACTACATTGACAGAACAAAAAACATCAGAAAGTCTAAACAACTATTTATTGCATTCCAAAAACCTCATGCAGGAAACCCAATATCAAAACAAGGTAAAGCCAGATGGATAGTTAAGTGCATCCAAATCTGCTACCTTAAAGCAAAAAGACAGCTGCCCATTACACCAAGGGCACACTCAACCAGAAAGAAAGGCGCTACCATGGCCTTTCTAGGAAATATTCCAATGCACGAAATATGTAAGGCAGCCACATGGTCTGCGCCTCACACGTTCACCAAGCACTACTGTGTAGACGTGCTATCCGCACAACAAGCCACAGTAGGTCAAGCCGTGTTAAGAACCTTATTTCAAAATACTTCCTCTCCTACAGGCTGAGCCACCGCTTTTGGGGAGATAACTGCTTACTAGTCTATGCACAACATGTGTATCTACAGCGACAGATGCCATCGAACTGAAAATGTCACTTACCCAGTGTACATCTGTTCGTGGCATCAGTCGCTGAAGATTCACATGTGCCCACCCGCCTCCCCGGGAGCCTGTAGCCGTTCGGAAGTTAGCTTAAGCTTTGTACATTTGTAAATATATTATTTAAACCTTAAATAGGTACATACTTATTCACTCCATTGCATGGGCACTATTACTACAACACAACTCCTACCTCACCCTCTGTGGGGAAAACAATCGAAGATGGAGTCGACGCCCATGCGCAATGGAGACAAGGAGGAGGAGTCCCTCGGTCCCGTGACTCGAAAGACTTCTTCGAAGAAAAACAACTTGTAACACTCCGACCCAACACCAGATGGCGGGCTATGCACAACATGTGAATCTTCAGCGACTGATGCCACGAACAGATGTACACTGGGTAAGTGACATTTTCATTACTTACCTAAAACATGCAACTACGCAAACGGCAGAACAACCACTGCTAAAACTGCAACAAGCCACAGCAAAAGATGCATAAGCTTTAAACTAGAACAAAAAGGAGAAATAAACTGTTATTATCATAAATGCAAATACTTCACCAGTTGACAAACACCCCACCACCAACCATTTTTAAATTTTCCCTGGTGTCTAGTGTTCTCTGCTTGGGGGCAGATGGGCCTAAAAAAATAGGCCAGTCTGCCCCCAAAGGGGGTAGAAATGCCATAAAATATATTGCACCCCCCACACACACAGCACACACACACACACATACACACATGATCCCTGGCGTTAAGTGGATTCTGCCCCCTTTGGGGGCAGATAGGCCTAAAACAAATAGAGTGATCTGGCCCCAAGGGGGCAGAACTGCTCAATAGTGCTGTTTGCCCCTTGGGGCGACCCTTGCCCAACGATCCCTGGCGCTAAGTGGATTCTGCCTCCCTTTGGGGCACAAGGGCCTAAAAAAAATAGGCCAGAACTGCCCAATAGTGCTTTTTTGCCCCTTGGGGTGACCCTTGCACAAGGGGCAGCCCCCCCAAACACAAAAAAAATCTGCAAAAAAAACAATCCCTGGTTTCTAGTGGCTTTCTGCCCCTTTTGGGGGCAGATCGGCCTAAAAATTAAAAGACTGATCTGCCCTCAAGGGGGGCAGAAACTGCAAAAAATACATTGCCCCCAAAGGAGAGTGACCCTTGCCCAAGGGGTCGCTCTCCAACACTATGAACACACCGCTGCAGAATGCTCACTCCTGGGCAGGCCAGGGCAAGATACACCGGCTCACTGAGAGGGAACACCAGTTCACAAAGGCCTATAAATGATATCTTAAAGACCCCTGAAATACTCCTGTGGGGCGGAGATAAGATGCTAGACACTGCCCAGGTGAGCCCACAGAAGCTTTGGGACTGAGCTTGTAAAAAAACATGCACTCCTGTGCAGTGCTGAAACAAAAAAAACAAAAAGAAACTAGCTTCTAGAACAGGAGGAGTGGAAGGATACACTTGCTATGTCTGTGCTCTGTGGGAGTGCTAAACACAAGAGGAGGCATGACACATACACTCCATGGATAAATGGGGACAAAGAACATGAGAACAGGGGAGCTCACAAATGATATGGCTATAGGTGGATTAAGGCCGACCGATTGAAAACATGTCTCTTCAAAACAGTACATGCACTGTCTAGCCGAGACCTAAAGAGGGAAGGTTTTTTTATTCATATAAAGCACAGAAATAAATTTCACCAACATAAAGTACAATGAATGAACCACAAGGACGTAAGTTACCTTCTAAAAGAAGGCTACAGTAAAGTAATACACAGCTTTGTGAGATATGCAAGTTCTAGCTGCACTTAAGTTTCAGTAATGCAAAGGACAAAATAAAGTAGCCAAGCACAAATAAAACAAGCATTGACAAAGCTAGTAGGTTTTGTGAGATCTATTGGCATTGCCAGTGTGCCCCCCCCCCCCAAACATGTTGCACAGCAATGCAGGCTGCTTTACAACATGCCTTAAATTAAACACGTTTTTTAAAAAGCACTATTCCGTGGCCAGCGCCTACTGCATAATTGTGCTTTAAGACTTGTTATACTACATCCATATTCACCTTTGTTTAATGTTTTTGTGGGGGTCAGGAGGGTTGAAGGGGTGGGGGGAACTGTGTGTGGGGGCCAGCAACATAACAGATGGGGCAAGGTCAAGCAATACGAGCAGGGTGTGGGTGAGGAGGGAGGCAGCAGCAACTCAACCGAGGGCACAGGGAATTTTGTTTATTTATATAGTTGTGTTAATAACATAAGCTAAATAACACACACAGTCTTATAATTTTTGATTGTGTATATAAGTACCTTGTGTTAACATCAAACATGTGAATGATTCTCTGTAGTGGATGATGCGTTTCACTTTGCATGTCTTCAACCTAAATTGAGGGCTTCTAAGTGTTCTGGTTAATTTGCCAGACTATTTGCAGGGACCATGACTGGGTCACAGAACATTTTTGTCCCACCCTAGGCCGAGTCTAGAGTTACCAATCTCATTGACTAGGCTACACAACATAAGACGAGTATGGGGACACATACCTGTAATGAGACAATAAAGCAGTATTATAATGACATATAGAAATATGAAATAGTATAAACATAAATTAATAACTTAGAGAAGCTAAAAAATGCAAAGTGAATTAGCTAGAAACAAATACAGTCAGCCAGAGGCATGTGCCCCAGCATCCTTAACTTCTATTCTTGGTTGCCCAAGAAAGTCCTTTAGAAGAACTGGATCCGTATACGTAGTAGTTTTGTCCTTATAAGTAACTTGAAGAAACATGAATGAACAAGTCTGTATCCGGCGATTAGAGCCTTAAGCTGAGATGATAAAGTGGAAAACTGTTTCCTTGTGCTGGTAGTTGCATTAGATGCATCCTGAGAGATGGGCTGTATTACCAGACCACTGGAGATTACTTTGAAACTTGGCAGCTGTGGTAATCTGCATCAGATCTGTATATTGTAGAAAAAGAATAATGATGCCTTTTGATCTGGACTATGAGAAAAGATTTGGACCAAAATGGTGTACCCTTTGGATACTAAGAGGTGAGAACAGATTGATATGAACAATCTTTAGTAGAATCTTTTGGCTAAGAATAGACCACATTGGGACCTTCTGCCCCCTCAGGAATGCCATTAAAGTCTGAGATTGTTCCTTTTGTTCCTGATCTCCAAATCTTCTGTGGCCTTTTTGAGCAATTCAATATCCTTTGAAATTTGAGAAATGTCCGTCACAAAGTCCTCAACATAGCTGAAGTGTTGTTCCGTATGCATCATTCTTTTGTCCAAGGAAGACCATTGTTCTTCCATTCCCTGCAAAGTAGCATTTGTTTAGATGACAAAGGGTTGCAAGACTTTTAATTCATCCATTGCATCATGCAGTGTCAAAGCAGAAAGAAATGTAGGTCAACATTTTCTTTCAATCTTTTAACCAATCCAGAGCAGTTACCTTTTCAGCAAAAGCCCCTGAATAGTGTGAGGAGCTAAACACATCACGAGGCAGTCCGATCCCTCCATCATGTTAAGATTTTTATCTTTCACAATGATAATTACTTTTTATATGGGCTAATACGGAATCTTTTATGAACCTGTGATGTAGATCTCATGTACGGACATTTACTTCTCTGCATATAGTAGAAAACCAAAATCTGCATTGAGAGGATTAATGGCATTCAACAACATTCTCCTCAAATATGAGTAGAAACAAGTTAACTTTCAACCTTCTATTAATGCGCAGTATGTAATTTGTTTCGGCAGGGAAAGAGAAAGCATCAAATTAAAAAAAAAGTCTCATAAGTGGGAAAAGAAAATGGGGACACAGCACAGCTTTAGTCAGAAAAAACAAACCTAGCAGGATCAGAGTGAAAATCAAAGTGATGACACATTTATCCTTTTGTTATGCAAAAAAAAATTACATTAGTCCACCAGTGTGTTTTTAAGAGCTATTTATCATCGGTGAGAAAAAAACTAAATGGCAAGCGAAATGTGTTGTGAACCATAAATCCTAAATAAAATAGTTAATGTTAACAGAACATTGTTAAGGGCCATTACTACATCCTGTACTGGCTGCGGTCCAATTCACTTTTTAAGTTGCTGGAAATTAAGTTCATGCTGCGTCGCACAGGCAAATCATCGTAGCCAAAGCAGAGCTTCACCAGAGATCTGCCATCTTCTTTGGTATCCAAGCCATGCCACCCATAATCTAAATTGTTAATTCATTTCCAAAACCACCTGGGATCTCCGGACCTGCAAATGTGCAAAAGTGTTGATTGCTATAATACTCTTACTTTTTGTTAAAAGCGCAACTTTTCTTCCTCAGAACATTAGTGAACGAACCAATATTTGTATTCTTATTTACCTCACATCCAATGGTTGGAAGAGAAGTCAATTCTAATGTTCTGTAAGTAATATGCCCCCAGGTAGACTCGTTGATAGGCGGAAAACTGACAAATGATTAATTGAAGGTTTCTAGATTGTTGATAGGGTTGCACAATTTAAGGACCATTTGAGTCGTTGCTGAGATATGCTCACTGCTGTCCCTAGCACAGGGAATTTTGTTGTGGTACTAGGATGAAGAAATGTACTGAAAGATTAAGGAAATTTGTTGCACTCTACCTGGGGTATAATGTTGAAGTTACAGCAAGAAACAAAACCACAGCGTTTCTATGGTTTGAGAAGTAGGTAAAGTTTATTGGCTGGTCAGAGGACCATTTAATAAATGGATGAAATATAACTGTCAATTTTCTATTTCATCCTACTCCGGTTTTGTAATGTCTGGTTTCAGATTGTTCCAGTAAAAGTACTGATCATCAGGATCGGTTGTTGTGAGGTTGATTCGGGTCACCTGCGAGAATGAATAATGCATCTGGACAGCCTGATTAGCTTTCTGAGAAACTTTTTCCATACTTTAATTATTGACTTTTCTTCAGTTCATGCCATGATGTGTAGAATATTGAGTTATTATTTCTGGTGGGCGACTAAGAACTTCAAGGAATGTTAACAACCCTTGTCCAACTAATCCTTTAAAGTCACTAAATTAACCTGTGCTTATCTCCCTGGTAGCTATGGCACAGAGTAGTCTGGCTTAACCTTGTACAAAGTGTAAATACATTTTCAATACCAAAACAGGAATTAAATCAAAATGCAAAGCAATAGAAAATCTCCAAACAAATTAAAAGAGTAAATTAAAATTTAATAAAGAAAATGACAAAAATCCAATAATGGGAGCAGAGTTATGATGTTTTTAAACGAAAATAGCACTTACCAATCTAAAAGCACCAATTTTAGTCAAATGGTCATGATAGACTGGGATCTAGGGGCAATTTGATGCTGACCGTGATGAAATGTGGGTGGGATACACCAACCAGGCTCGTCCTAATCAAAGATTATAGAAGTACACTTCGAAAGCCCACCGGGACCTCAGGGAAGGAACTTAAAGAATAACATGGTGTTGGGCTGGAGACAACAATACTGTTTAGGCCAGTCCAGGTTAAATTGCCACTGGTAAGCTGGGTACTTCCAAGAGCAGGTCCTGTCCTCTAGGGCTCCTCTAAGGTCACAGACAAGCAGGTCCAGTCTTATGATCTTCCTCACCTCCTTGACATGCCCTAACCGATCGGCTAAAAGTTCCCAGGGCCATCCCCACCCATTTTGGGCATTTTCAAGATGGCAAACGTTCTACCACACTCAACTTGGGCTCTGAATGCTGAAGGTGTGTGTGAGTAGTATACTGTGATAATTCTAGTGTCCTCCAACATCTAAAACTAAAGTCCAGTTTGGAGCAGATACTTTACCTACAAAAACAGAAGCGTTGTAGGATAAAAACAAGATCATTCAGGAACCAGGCAGTAGGAGCACAACAGTTGTCTTGGTACCCTATTCTCTTTCTAGTGCACCCCAGGTCTTATATGTAAACCCAACAGACCTGTTCAGCAGAATATGCCACTTTTGTGTCAAAGGATGCCCACAACCTCCATCCTGCATATTCTGTGGAATTCAGAGGAGTCATCTTTGCTGGTTCATGTCAGCCTTTTGTTTGCTCCTGGGAGGCATTTCATCCCTATTCTATTCAGGGCAAATTACTGGCTGGGAGAAGCTAGAGAACTAATATAAATTAGCCATCAGGAACTTCAGGCAGGGAAAGGGTAACTTTCTTAAAGACACCTTTCCTTAATATTTTTAAAAAATGCAACTTTGCCATTGAATCAGACCCTTAATAACCATTAGAAATATGTTTAATTATTTTTCCAGCTGATCCCCTTACTGAGACACAGTGCTAGTATTGTAATGCACACTCTGTTTCTCTGCTAGGCAACCCGGAGTGAAAATAGTTTTTAGGAGGTTTTTAGCTGTCAAAAAATGTTGGTTTTTGACAGGTGCCATGTGTGGTTTATGGTCAGGCTACAGTCATAGGACTGTAGCCATGTTTTCACTACCACTCTTGTGCATTGCACAATTGATGCTGCAGTTCACTAGTGTCATTTAACTTCCAGGCCCAGAGTGCCTTGTACCATATACTAGTGACTGAAGGATAAGATAAATATACCATTTAGGAATATGACAACTCAACCTTGTTCAAAGGGGAGCACTGGCACTTTACAGCTGGTTAGCTCAGAGTTCTAAATCCAGCAAAATGTAGATACCAACAATCTGCAAAAATGCCAATTTCCTTCATGGTGGATATAGGCATAAGCGGTTATCTAGAGGTTATCTGATTTTGTTTTGTGCCACCCAGACACTTTAATAACTAATATGTTCTCATATTCGTGCATCGAGGTTAAATGAGAGAATGACCGCGTAAGGATGTTAGAAACAACGGCAGCAAGTCCACTATGAGGCCTTTCTTTGTTTCCCACAGAAAAGCGGGTAGAAAAAACTCTTACAACTGTTCCTATTAACATCCTGATCAGCTCAGGTTTCCCGTAAGCAGATGATGCTATAGATTGAAAAAATGTCGGTCAATCAGCATCCCCACTCATGCAGTGTGTACCTGGGGAAGAAGAGTGAAAGGGGAAAGATAGGAATTTGTTGGGTGAGTGTTCAGATCCCATTTTATGATACCACAAGCATATATTGCACTGGAATCATGCCCATTCAGGGAAGAAACCAGGAAGGAAGTGCAGCACTATATACTCTATCTGCTCCAAATGCTCTGAGGCAACCATAGAATGGTTATTGGCACTGTGCAAAAACCCCAAATAAAATATATATTTTTAAAGAAATGTCATTATTGCTACCTCAGGAAATGCCTCTGGGAGCAGAGGAAAGAGAACATAGGAAGAGGGGCTGAGAGAGGAGGAAATCAGAGGTGTGAAGGGCTAACAACTGTCTGAGACCATCCTAAACGCACTCTGGGTCACAAAAGGGCTGTGCAAACGCATCAATAGGGCTGCAGATGGTGTATGGCAAACATCATTATCCCTTCAAAAGCACAGACATATGTTAGAATCTTATTAGTGGGTGACTTGCTACTTTGTGTGAAATAGTTATTTCCACTTCCACTCTGCTCTGCAGTATGTGTAGAGTGTAAGGCACCCTGCAGTGCTTCCTCTACTTAGAACTAGTGGGCGAGGTGTAGGTATTATAGTGCACTACACTAATAAAGTCTTCCCTTCAGCCTCTAAATTAAGGTGCAAGGGGGCCCAGGGAAAGGTCGCAACAAAAGCCTAACAAGACCCACGGCAGAAAATGAGTGTACAATCAGCGGCACCCATGGAAACCGAGATCCTTAATTAACTGTATGGCCCATGAGGTGCCACTAAGTGACGGGGCAAGCTGAATTAGAGACCTCTGGTGCGGATCCTGCGTCAGTAGGAATTGCGAACTCGATTCAAAGATTTGCATGCTGCTCCTATATCTTCCCCCTCCCCCCTCAAACAATATACGCTGTTTGTGAAATTAGCCAAGTAAACCTTCGGCTCTGGTGGAAGCTCAAGCAATTCCTTAAACAATTCCTCAGGCAAACTCCCAGAATAACAACCAAGATGGGGAAGGCGAAGTGGAAATCGAAGGATCCCTAAACACCTGGGAAATGGAGGGGGTCGGGTCTCCACCTCCTGCAGCACATATGGCCATGATGGGCCCCCAGTTGATTCAACAGCCATTGAATGCCAATGACCATGGAAAAGAGTTTGCACAGTCAGTAAAAAGCACTTTGGACACTATTTTGATTGCAAATTAGGAATCTGAAGAGCGAGCAAACATTTCAGACAGCTATGATTCATGAAAGGCTGTCCAAAATAGAGGAACTGATGACTCTGCTCCCACGGAGATTGAAAAAGGCAGAGAGTCGAATTTCGGCAATAGAGGACCAGGTTTTCCTGGTGCAGCAGGAAGTCATGCAACTGACAAAAAGCAAGAATGCCTTGGAGTATAAACTAGAGGATCTGGAGAACTACACTCTGCATTTGAAGCTCCGAATAGTGGGAGTGGCAGAAGGGAGTGAAGGATCCCAAGTAAGGGAATGGACAGAATCTCTTTCGAGCACGTAGAGTTCCTGCACAACAAATCCCAGGGACAAAATATCAATGTACAATCTTACTAAACTTTGCCGACTGTAGGATGAAGGAGTTTATTTTGTCCAAGGCTGTTATAAAGAAAACTCTCTCAACCCCACAGTTGCCTCAATTCAGATTTGTTTTCCGACATGTCAGCAGCCTCGGCACGGAAGCTCAGAGATTTCATTAAGATGATGAACTCATTTGAAGCCAGAGGGTCTCAAGCAACTGTTGTTCAGCAGTCCAAACTTTGTGTCCTAGCAAAGGGGCAGTTTTTTTCTATTTCATGATGTTAGCGAAGCACAGGTGCTCCTTCAGAAGCTGGGCTGCAAGGACATTAGATAGGCAGGGTACAACTGAGTATATATTGTAACAAATGCGGGGAGTGCCACTGGCATTCAAAAGCTCTGTAGAAAAGTTGCCTAAGTGTCACAAATGATATATGATATGGTAAGAAGGCAAAGGGCTGATTGATATTTGTTTGACTCCTCTGGGGGTGGGGGTGTTGGGTTGAGAACCTTCCAGCCAGGGGTGTACTTTTAGGGGTAAGGGAGGAAATATGGGCACAGGGTTGGGCAAGGAGTCAAGGGGGTGGGAGGGTCACTGCAAGGTGAGAAAAAAAAAAAAGAGGGAGTTCCTCAATAATGTACATTGGTCGTAAATTAACAATTTGATTGGTTTAAGATATACTTCATAACAATGCAATCACACAGAAGGGAGTCATCGGTGGCCCAGGTATCACTCGCTCCAAGAATATTATAAGGTGTACAGGACCAAAAGGGAGATTAACTATTCGCTGTCAAAATATGGGGAAATTGTAATTGATGCAATGATGATCGTGATCACAAAACTAGCTATCTCAGTCACTTTAAGCACTTTAGGCACTTTGAAACGAGAGAGCAATCAAGTCACTTTAGGCACTTTAGATAGCCCGGGCAGCTAGAAGTAAATCCAGCTCTTGTAATATTTGAACTAGGCTACTTATAATGTAGATATTAGGTACTAATATCTACAACAATGGGGATACACAAGGATTATAGAAGGGTAGTTGCATTTAATATAAACTGCCTCAATAATAAAAACATAGAACAAAGGCCATAGAAGCTTGGATCAAGGGACTCTTTTCTGAAGTTCAAGAGATGCTCTTCAGGGACAAGAGTCATTATCTACACACTGGGCTAGGTTCTGCTTTATATCAAATGCAAGTGCTGCATGAAGAGAGGTGGCTCTTTATATTAGTAGGTGTTTTCCTTTCGAGTTTACGTTGTCCCAGGTTGACATAGAAGGTGGCAGCTAGTAAGTGGGCTCTTAAACAAAACTAGGCTTACTATAGCCATTCAGTATGCACCAATTTCAGACGCCTCAAAGTCCTTGACTCAACTGTGCCAGACATTGCTTAATATACGAGGTTTGTAAATCTTCGGGGGAAATTTTAATAGTCTTCAAAACCCAGAGTTGGATTCATCAACAGGTATGTGTAGGCAGAATAAGCCACATATGGCCGGCTGTTTGGCTCAGTTTGCCGATGCCTTTAGTCTCGTAGATCTTTGGGGCGATGCATATCCAGATGCCAGAGAGCTCTCATGCTACTCAGCTAAATATAACTTTCTGTCCTGACTGGATTTTTTTCTTAGTTCATGCAATTTGCAATTAAAAAATTACATGCATGCTCAGAACAGATTCTCCAATTATGCTGTGGTTAAAATGGAGGTAGTGGGTATTAAGCTTGAAAAGGTAGGGGGCAGGTAATTCATTAGCAGAGAACATTTGAAAAATGAAGAATGGTGTAAAGACATAAACACCGAAATCACATATTACTTTAAACTTAATACAAGCTCTGCCCAGGTTGAGAATTTCTGCGAGGCCTTTAAAGCAACTATTCAGTTACATTACTTCTAAAGAAATTGCACAGCGCAGAAACCAGGTGGCTTAGAGGGCAGAGTTGGAGACCGCACTGAATATTGTGAGTTTCACACTGGAGAACTTGTGCTAATATGGCTGTGCTTAAGCTGGCAAGAAGTCGCATGCTGGACTAGTATCTGACACAAGGTTATGTCGCCAACTCTGCTTATCTTCAGCATATATATGAAGAAAGTGAGTATGCAGGTGGGTTTCTTGCATGTCCGGGATGGGAGCAGGCTTTGCAAAATGAAATCACTTTGCTCATTGAACAGGGCACACATCTCCCTATAAGGGATCCAGTAGACGTTCATAAAGCTTTCCTTAAACACTACACAGAAGTTTACAGTAAGCAACAGAAGGTAGATGCTGCCCGATTACGGTCTTATTTAAATAAACTTCCCATCCCTAAGCTACAAATAAGTCAAGCTTGAGCTTTGACGGCCACATTTACGTTAGAAGAAGTAGAGCTGGCCATGAAATCACTGACTAGCGGTAAAGCTCCTGGGGAAGATGGCCTACCAGCCAAATATTTTAAGAAATTTGCACCAGTAGTAAACCCTGAATTACTAAAATTATCAAATCCTATTCTAGAAGGGGGGAAATTCCTATGTCCTTTCGCACAGCTATAGTAGTAAGCTTCTTGAAGGCCAAGGATAAGGGTAAAATCAATTCTAACAGACTCATTAGCCTGTTAAATGTGGACTGCAACATTTTTGCTAAATTATTAGCCAATCTCATGATTAAGGACATGGGTTCTGTCATGCATGCTGACCAGTGTGCCTTTGTGCCAGATAAGCAGTTATTCACTAACACCAACTTCTTGATTAAAGCTTTAGACTATTTTGCACAAAACAAAATGCAAGGTCAGATAATGGTTTTAGACGCCGAAAAGCCTTTTGATTTGGTCTGCTGGGAAAGTCTTTTTATCATTCTTAGGGAATTTGGCTTTCCTTCTAGTTTTATACAGATTGTAATGTGTCTGTATAGGCGTGCAATAGCATAAATAATTGTAAATTCCACTAAGGTTGGCTCGTGTGAAGTGGGCAGGGGCAAGTGGCAGGGTTGTCCCCTGTCGCCACTACTTTTTGCTTTGTTCATTGAACTATTAGCAATAGCTATTCGAACTTATACAGAAGTGGGACACAAGTGGGATGGCGACTATTAAACTCTATGCGGATGAAATTTGCTTTGTTCCTAAAACCCAACATAGAAACATAGAAACCCTACAAAAGGTCTTTGGGATTTTTTCAAACATATTAAGTACAACAGATTTTGCTATACAACTGTGCAGGATACATTTCCTGAGTTTCACTTGCCAATTAATGCTAATACTAAGCGCTACCTCAGAGTGTTTTCATTTTAACAATGAGGTGGGGGTATAATTTAGCCCATACACCATTAATATTTCCAAATATAGACACTGTTTTCTAAATGGACCAATTTGCCACTATTGATCTTAGGCCATGCTGCCCTGATTCGTATGTCTATTCTTCCCCTATGCAACTTTGTTTGCCATACTCCTTTTGGCCATGCAGATTAAGTTCTTTAAGGAGCTCAAGGGAATGTTTTCTGCCTTTTTATGGGCCAATAAAATTCCTATACTGTCTCTGGATTATTATATCGCCTTATGAGGGAAGGGGGCCTTGGACTCCATGACTTAAGGGGATACTATTTTGCGAATTTTGCACATATTACATTCAGCTTCCATAACTCCCCAAATGTAGATTTAAGTGACAATTTTCTTTCTTGATTTAATTTTTCAAGAATACCATATTCTTGATTTCATCAGGCTCATGAAAACCCCTAAGAAAGTGAGATATATAAGACTTTGCAGTGGCTTTTAAAGCATAAGACTCAATTATTAAAGCAATACCATATGCTCGTCATTATTGGTGTTACCCAACTGGCAGATATACATAATGGGGATTGACCCCCTTCTTGAGAAAAAAATGATTTCCAAATGGGAAAGCAATGGCTTCCGCACAGTGATGGTCTTTATTCAAGGTGAATCCTAGATCGTTTGGAGTGAAGTTGAGATCGTTTGGAGTGAAGTTGAGGTTAATATTAGGCACTTTAAAGCTGTGTTAGAATGGTCTGTTAGAATAGTTGTACGCAAATTGGATATTTTTCCAAAGAAATGGTCCCAAAAACGGTAGTGACTAGATTAGCAAAAGATCTGTTGGAGTCTAGAACTTGTAGGTTTGTTAGTTGTTGGGTTGGTCTTTTTAGACAGCAAAAGGCCATTATATTATATCTAAAACCTCGGGACAGATGGCAGGCCACAGAAGGTGTCCAGCTCACAGCCGCTCAGTGGAATAAGATCAGCAAGTTTAATACCTCTTTCCTGAAGGGTGCCAATCTTGGGCACATGCAGTTCTATAATAAATGGCTTTTATATAGAACTCCAGCTTTTATGCATAAACTCTATCCTCAAATTCCTGACAAATGTTTGCACTGCTCATCAGCAGAGGCGAGTACTTGGACGCATACCATTTGGGGTTGTCTTAAAATAAGACCACTTTGGGACGAAATTGCCAGGTGTTGCACTAGTATGCTGGGAATAGAACAGCCGTTGGACACTCAAATAGCAGCACTTGAAGTCTCATCTGAAAATAAAACTAGCTCCTTACAAGCAAAACGTCTCTATATCATAGCCCTAATAGCTAGGTAGTTAATTTTGCAGAACTGGCACACAGTAGTAGTTCCATCACTTCAACAATGGCGGTCTAAGCTAGGCAAAATTAAGGAGCGTGAGTGGAAATATGCTTTAAGATTGGATCCTATAATAAAAATATATGAAGCTTTGGGAGTGTTATGTGGTATCTTAATTTTACGGAGACAGATTGTTTTTATCATAGATGATATTATATGCAAAATTCTGATTTATGAAGCTTTAATGAGTAATGACTAAGATGTTTTATGAATTTCATGTTCTAATGATACATTTTTCGGAAACCCTCAATAAAAGTATATATAAAAAAAGACTATCAGGCAGAGCATGGCTAGCAGTGCGCTGGGCCTGCAGAGTGAAACTATCGAAGCCTTGCAAACAGCGTTCACGGCTGGTACTGGGCAGTGCTAGCAAAGCACTAGTCTGCTTTAAGGCTGTCAGCGTACATGACCAGCAGAAAATGAAAAGGGACCGTGGAGGGCGGATAGTAAACAAGGCTAGCAAAAAAGAAAAACCTTTCAGGCCTGGCAGCACGCATCTCCAATCAGGGACCATCCACTCTGCAATCCAATTTCGAATCTGGGAATACTTGCTGTGGAAATGCAGCTGTAGAGAAAGTGCAAGCGAGCGTGAAAATGCAGACAAACAAGAAAAGAACCAAGGGGAGCTGGGGATTAAATGGGTAAAAGGAAAAATAACCTCAATAATGGGGGACTACAGAAAATAGTTTGTCAATGCACATTTGGAAAAAATGCAGGACTACAAATGTAGAGGTTGATAGTTAAAGCAAATGCAATGACTAGTAATAGCAGAAAACCCTTAACTTGGAGTGTAGTTATACCAGATGAATATATTTAACGAGCCAATGCCCAGCCCACAGTTGTCTAGTTACCACTTATCTTTACTAGTTTATTTACTTCCTCTTTGGTCATATGTTTTGCTTTACCTGTAGTCCATATTAGTATTTTGGCAATCCAAATATTAATTTTTGATTGTTTTCATTATAAGAATTGAAACACAATTAATAATTTCACCTAAAATAACACTTTGAGTGAAATTGGTTAAATTATGAAAGTAAAATTATCAAATCATAAATAGTATCATATCCAGCATTACCACAGACTTACATTTTTCCCTTTTTGGTTTCAGGAATTGTTGGTTTCAACAACAGAACTGAGAGAAATGTGTGAATATTATTTTGATGGACGAGGAAAAGCTCTTCGTCCAGTAGTTGTGGTTCTAATGGCTCGTGCTTGCAATGCTCACTACAATAATAGCCGGTAAGTTCCTGATTCACCTGCATCTGCCATAGACTGATCTAATCTCCTTGCTACATTTTTGCCAATTACGCCTGAAAGGAACCTATGTGAAAATAAAGAATGCTAAAATTAAGTATGACATGTAATGGCCACTAAATAAACTAAACACAAATGTCTTTATTAATATTGAATGTTTATAATTGCAAATAAAACAAGCATTTGCAATGCAATGGGTATTGCGTTTGCTCGAGTTAAAGCTATTAGCATTGTGAACTCATAACTGGACTTTTCTTGCCAAATAAACTGAAAATGAAAAGTAAAACAGTTTCACATAAGCGAGCCAAAGGCCGTCATGAGCACAAAAGAAACAGAATATCGCTTGCAGTGAAACGTATCTGCAAAAGTGCAATTATCAATATAACCGGCAAAAGTACAAATATCCATGTAACAGGGTCGATGTCATGCAAAGCGCTCGACTACTGCCCAGTGAGATCGCGCCGCCTATGAAATGAAGAGAAAAAATAGTCCAGAAACCATACAGAAAACATGGAGCCTCGTAAGTTTTCAGTATTTGGCCGGTGCACTCGAGGCAGGCTAAACACCAGAAAAGGCATGACGTATGCATGCCTTTCACTAAGTAAATCAAGCACATTTTGAAAGGCAAGCCCACAAACCAACCAAACTGATGGCCTTGACATGGGTGTGGTTAAAAGCCCACAGAGCGATTACACCATGGACGGACCGCTTTACACTGAACCCTAAAAATGACCTCAGGAAGGCTCTTTTTATTTATTTTTTTGCCACATTTCTTTTTCAAGGGGAAGCCAGCTAACTCCCATACACTTTTTAGGTCTTGCTAGAGACGGTGGATATCGCTTGCAAAACATTTGGTGTACTTACAGATGGTTTACAGCCCACCCATTGCTTACCATTAGTTGGCTTCATCATCCCTGTGATTTCCTTGCTTCTCTTTGGTTGGTTGGCGCGTACAAACTTCACTTCCTGTGTGTGTTGTCCCTCTCTTGGAGCATGGCCTACGTACTGCTTCCTTGCCCAGTGTCCTTCCACTGCTCACACATTCGGAGTTACTTTTTTCTTCTAGTTGCAGCACTTCAAAATAGTGCATATGGTTGCAGGTCATCTCCCCACCCCAGTGTTGTGGCTTACTTACCCCGCCCCAGCTTGTTGTTGCTTGCTTGCCTTGTCCCACCTGCCCCCGCATTGTTGCTTGCCCAGTTCCACCCACCCCCTGTGTTGTTGCTTAAGTGCCACGTCCCACTCGTGAGCCCCTGCTTTGTTGCTTGCTTGCCTCTTACCACCTGCTTCTGTCCCACGTTCAAGAGGACTTATCTGTTTGAAGAAAAGGCAGATTCTGCTCTTGAGCAATTAAAGGAAGGCAAAGCACAGCATGCCCTTTGGGTTTATCTGCTCGATTTTGATAACCGCATCATCCCTACTGTTACTTTTGTGGCTTCATCAGAGGTACCTAATTCCTTCAGCCAGTCCAACCCCAGCATAGCACCCCGCTGTGGTCATAGTGTCCACCTCCCATGCAGTTAGTCAACGAACCGCCCAGTCCACGGAAACACCCCCTCCCCCATGCTGTTCCACTGGCCAAGCCTCTTTAGTGCTGCCTTACCCTGTAGAAGGCAAGATTTGGTGATTCTTGCCGGGTTGACAAGCCATGACATCGAATAAGTGGGTCCTGCAAATTGTGGGAAGCACTACACCCTGCCTTTCTCTTCTGCTTTGCTGCACCTTCCACCGTCCTCCCAGTGTCTGTCGGAGGACCGTCTTTCTGTTTTGCGGCAGGAAGTGCAAGCCCTTTTGGCCAAGGGGCTGTCAAAAGGTGGTTGTTCTTCCTGCTACTTTCTGGTATTAAAGAAAGAAGGAGACGGTCATTCGATAATTGTTTTTTTTGTTGTTTTTTTTAATAGTCCTGCTCGCTCTCAACGCCTTCCTCCAGAAGGGGAAATTCAAACAGCTCACACTGGCCCAGGATTAGTCAGCCCTTGAACCTGGAGACTGAATGGTGGTTTTGGTCGTGCAGGACGACTATTTCCATATATCTGTCTTGCAGGCCCATCGACGCAACCTGCAGTAAGTGGCAAGGCAGGAGCATTTTCATTTTGCTGTGCTTCCTTTTGGTCTCACCAGTGCCCCTTGGGTGTTCACTAAAGTGATGCTGGCCGTATCTGTGCCTTTTCAGAGGTCAGGGGTGCCAGTCTTCCTTTACCTTGATGGTTTTCAGTTGGAGACTGGGTCGCCCTGGGCAGTCGTCAACCATTTCCAGACTACAGTGAACCCCCCTGTCATCCTTGGGTTTCACTGTCAATTCACTAAAGTCAGTCAATCAATCAGTGTTTATAAAGCACAGCTACTCACCAGTTAGGGTCTCAAGGTGCTGGAAGAGGGTGGGGGGGGAGTGTATTGTGTACCAGAGGTGGATTTAGAAGAGCCATGTCTTCAGTTCCTTCATGAAGCTGGGGAGTGAGGGGGTTTGTCTGATATGGATGGGGCAGGGTGTTTCAGGCGGTGGCTGCGAGGTAGGAGGAGCGTCCTCCTGTCCTGGTCCTGTTAAAGTCATACCGGATGTAATTCTCAGATTCGCCCCTTCATCTGAGCTATTCTTGACACAGTTCATTTGTGTTCCTTTCCTCTGCAAAAGAGAGTCAAGGATGTTCAGGGTATGAACCCGATCTTTCAGCCGCTGTCCTGGGTTTCTGAGGATGGTGGGGATGATGGCCTCTTGCGTCCTGCTGGTCTAGCACATTGTGTGGTATATGTGGCTCTGCAGTGGGCTCTGAAGATTTAGTGGGTCCAACATCTTAGGAACCTCTCAGACAACTGTCAAATTTTAGAGGAAACCGCAAATGATCTCCAGTGTTTTTTTACTGGACCTTGACTGGATCAGCAGCAGAACCCTCTTCTTTCTTCACCCAGAGCTGAGAGTGGTGACTGCATTGCTTCTGGGTTGTGGTGGCCACCTAGGAGTGCTTGGAGACTAGAGGTCTCTGGTCTCCGGCCGAGTCCTGTCTCTAGCCACCCTCTCGAGCTGGAGGGCATCCGCATGGCATTTAAAGCTCACAGTCAACACCACTGCCATGTGGAACTGCAACATGCAGTGTGGGGTGTGGGTCATAGGTCCTGTGAGAGGAGGCCCTGCACCTCTGAGTGGCTAGACCATCAAGGAATTTTCCTGGTGATGAACCACATGGCTGGATTGTTGAATGCCAGAGCAGATAAGCTCAGGAGGGTGCCTAGCGGATCACACATGGCAGTTACACCAAGAGGTGGCGGAAGGACTCTTCCACAGAGAAACTTTGCTCTGTCTGTTCACCACCGCCGGGAACACGCAATGTCAGCACGTATGTGTGTTGGAGTTTCCAAGGTGTCTCACACTCGTAGATGCGTTCTGGCTCAAGCGGAACTTGGGACTTCTGTATGCCTTTCCCACATTACCACTCCTGCACCCAAGTTCTTAAGAAGATGAGGACTGCCCTGGCACAGGTCATCCTAGTGGCCCTGGATTAGGCACCAAATGTTTGGAGAGTTTGAACTCCTGGTTATGAGCAGCTGATGTCTGATCAGGCTGCCCTTCCAGGAGGTTCCACTGAAGAAGCAGCAGAGTCAGACCTTCACAATCTCCACATTCACACTTGGAGATTGAGAGGCGACAGCTGCACACTTTCAATTTTCTTCGAGAGGTTTTGAATGTTATCTTTTTAGTCAAAAATCCCTTGTCAGCTGTATACGCCTGTTTTCAAATGTATGTCTTGTTGCGGTAATGAGCAGATAGATTGCTTTAAGGCAAAGCTCTCTGACGTCTTTTTGTTTTTGTCCTAGTCCGGCAAGACTTTGCTCTGGACACAGTTAAAGAGTACAGTTCGCTTTTTCGCCGTGGTTGAGGTTGCCAGATCAGCCCTCTTTGTTAAAGTCTTCAGTTAATATGCACTTTTTGAAAGGTTTAGAACATCTTTTTCCTTTCTCTCCATTTGTCATGCCACAGTGGGGCCTCAACTTGGGTCTCACATTTCTGATGTGCACTTTTGAGCTATTTCACAGTTGTTCTTTACAGCTTCTCACCTTCAAGACGCTGTTACTCATCACCATAAGATTGGATCGCTATGCGAGTGAATTTCAAACTCTGTGTCTACCATACACCACCACTTTTGCTGCAAGCTGGTATTGCAGACACAGGCATGCTTATTGCCTAAAGTTGTGATGCTTTTACACGTCAGTCAAAACATCACCTTGCCGGTGTTCTATACGCCCCCTCACCCCTCTAAGGAACAGGAGACAATCCATCTCTTTGGCCCCAAAGAAGTGCTGAGCTTTTACATAGATCTTACCAAACAACTCCAGGTGGACTATTAATGCTTTGTGGGGTTCTCTGGAGCAAAGAAAGGCAGGGCTGGGCAGAAGAGAAACATCTTCCTCTGGATTGTGCTTTGCATTAAGATATGCTACACTAAAAAGCAGCCTCCAGAAAGACTGTGTGCTAATTCTACTAGTTCCAGAGCTGCTGCCATTGTTAGCACCCGGAGTCCCTGTCCTAGACATTGCCAAGCAGCTATGTGGGTGCCCCTCATACGTTTAGGAAGCAATTTTGTCTGGATAGTCAGGTTCACCGAGAAGGGCATTTACCCCACTCTGTCCTTTAGGACTCTCCGATTTGAGTCTGTCCACAGTCCCACCTCCAAATAGGTACTGCTTTGGCATCTGTTTAAAAGGTGAAGAAGCTGCCTCTAGAAGCCTGTCAGAAGACCAAGGGCCTCATTATGACATTGGCGGCAAATGTCGCCCACCGCCACGGCGATGGCCTGCCAACATACCGTCACCGTGGCTACCGACCGTCCATGCCATTATGACCGTAGACAGAATTCTGCCAGAATGCTGGCGGAATTCCATCAACTGTCATGGTGGCAGTAAGGTGGCGCTGCCAGCAGCAGCGCCACGCCAGCAAAACACCGCCTACCATATCATGTTCCATGATACGGCCTGGCAGTGTTTTGCTGGCGGGCGCCACATCCCGTCTCCTGCCTGAGGACCCCCTGCATGCAGGTAAGTCGGGTTCTCCGACAGGAGAGGGGCGTGTTGTGTGCGGGGGTAAGTGTGTGTGAATGCGTGCATGAGTGGGTGTGTGTGTACATGCATGTTGTCGTGAGATTGCGTGTGTGCCTGGATGTATGTTTGTGAGTGTGTATGAATGTGTGAATGCGTGGGTGAATGTGTGTATGGGTGTGTATGTGTGTGCGTGTATGTGTGTAAATGTGCGGGGGGTCGGGAGAGGGAGGGGGCGGGTAGGGGAGGACTCTGGGGGGAGGGGGAGGTAGACCCCTATCCATGCCAGGGAAGGAATTCCCTGGCACTGATGGTGCCTACCGCCATGGTTTCATTAGAGGTACTGAAACCATGGTGGTGGGCGGGGTCATAATGTCATGGGTGGCCTAGTGATGGCCGCCGGGCTGGAGGCAGTAGGCTCCAGCCTGGCGTTTGTTACCGCCGTAGCGCTCGGTGTGGTCCATTGGCGATTTGGCTTTGGCCAAACCACCAATGTCATAATAGTGGAGGTAGGTACCGCCAGCCTGTTGGCAGTATTACCTCCACTATTCCACCGACCGCTGGGGTCGTAATGACCCCCTAAGTTACTTACCTTCGGTAATGCTTTTATTTTCCTCACCGACCCTCCCTGTTCTGTGATTGACTCTGTCCATTAAATAAGATCCCAAATCTAGGAATCTGCACACTGGCTACACCAATTTGCTTTTGGGCCTCTGCATCTTGGGGCCATGGACAGCCTTGAAAGCAATGGACATCAGCAAGCAGGAGTGGCACCTATATAGACTTCATACAACATTTCTGTTATATAATGAGTGACTGCTTAGCCACACAGTGCCATCTTCGGACACACAGGTACTGCTGAGAAGCTTCCAGAACCTGTCTGACACCTGGGAAATTTTCAAAAGGTGAGAAATCTGCAGCTAAATTGAATCTCTACCAGAAAACATGTTACTGAAGGTAAGTTACTTGATTTTTGCAGTTATAACAGTATGTATAAAAACTCTCTGACCCAATGGCCACAAAAATGGAGAAGAAGGAGGAAGCTGAGAGAGAACTGAGACAAAATAAATCCAAGGGCGTACAAATAGAACAATACCTACAGATGAGCTCCCCAAAGAAGCACCCAGCAGGCCCTGCTACCCCCATATTCAGAGATTCTAGTACCAACACGTGAGAAAAGGGCGCTGCATCCAGGGCCAGTGGCATACTTCCAGGAGATGCTTTTGTAGAACTACACTTTTTTGAAAATTAAATTAATGCTTTCCATCTTGTTGCATTGTGAGATTAACCTGCAACCCTACAGAGGCAACAAGGTGCCTAGCCGCCATGCCTCCCTTCATAAAAAGTGTCCAGATAAAACCGCTACGTTTCCCTGCATGAAAAGTGTCAGGATAATAGTCTGTTAAAAAAAACAACAACAAGCATCTCCTGCGAGGGATCATTCTTTTTTTACAGATCCCTTCACTTAGGATCCTCCTTCACCAATCTGCAGAGACAAAGGTTGTAGCGCTGTCCCACCAGCTGCATTGTTTGCTGAGTTGCCTCCTCGATGCTTCGGAGGGAGACAGTAGGCTTGCTTCACTGTATGCTGTGTTGACTCCACCTGTGGCTGTAAAATGTCCTTCAGCTATTTCTCCATTCCATCCAATAGTGAGTATACAGCTAGAAGCGAAAGCACACCACCACCTGAAGAATCGCCCCTTTCTGAAGGTTTTCTAGAAGCTCCAGGTGAGGTGTCCTACTTTACAAATACAGTCCACTATACTGGTCTTAACATTTGCCAAATCTGTGGCGATAGTGACAATCTCTAACAAACAAGACTAATTCAGCTATCCTGCTTGCTTTTTCCACCAAACTTTTCACTCTTCTCTGAGAGTCCACCGGGCAAATGCTGGACTGACTCAACCACTGCCCCAATCTGTGTTCCATTCCAGATCTGTATGGAGCTCATCAGTTGATTTCAATAAGGTACTTTCACTCCAGTTTCTCAGAGAAGACAACCGTGGCTGTTTCCCTATGGTGACTCCTGTTTGCAGCATTCTGAGGAGCAAAGAATTCTCACCTTCTCATATCTCATGTTGCTTTGCTCGCTCTATGGTTTTGGATTGTAATATGTTGCCCCCAAACTCTCAGAACTTCAGCAGGTGTTCATTGGTTCCCTATCAGCTATCAGGGTCGCCGTAATCGGGGCAAATCCACCAGGCTCATGCAGACATAAGCTGTATTTTGGATGTTTGTTTTAAGAAGGTACTCCCTCTGATCCATCAGGCACCAAATATCTTTCTTGACTTCTTCCGCCAGCTGCTTGCCTCGGTGAGAGACTGTAAATATCTGCTGCTGCCCTGGTTAGGCTTCGGCATACTGGTAGATTATTCCTCTTCTCTGGTTTCTCTAACTTCAAAAATGTTCTGGTAGTTTACCCATGCCCAAGTTACTGAAAAGGGGGACCATGCAGCATTACTACAACTGCATCAGAGATCTGCACCCATTCCACAATGCTCGAACTAGAGTTGTGGCTCCCATCAGAACACCGTCCCTTCACCTGCTCCAGAGATTACTGTCTCGTCTCTGGGCAGCACCGTAGGTAGGCAACAGGGGAATTAGGGCAACACTCTAAGGCTTTGTAGTTATTTTGGGCTTCGAACAACCACAACCTTGGCATGAATTAATTTTTTGGAAGAGTCACTGGATAGTCTCACCATAGGATATTAGTCAAAACGTCCTCTGCCTTTATGCTATTATTAGGCTGTCACCAACACCATTCGCCTTATGGCCTAGGATCAAAGGCCAGCGGGCACCATAACTTGGGTGAGATATACTTTGAACGTATACATTTTTCACCACAGCAAGGCTGTCAGATCTTTTTTTAAAGATGGGGCACCTCCAGTGAACTTTTGGTTATTGTGGTGCCTTCCCACGACCAACATGGGGCAGACAGAAGTAGAATGAAACAGATTAGGGTGACATAGCTGTTCCAAGCAACCCAGGATACCTCGGCTCCAGCATGCATCACAAGCCACTTGTTGAAGTTGATAAAGAGCCTAGTGGTATAGTTCTGCAGGGAATAGATTAACAAAAGAAAAATACAGCTTAAAGCAGGTAGTCTTCATAGAGTTAAATTTGGAAAATTCAACTTCAAAAGTTGTCTTACGTTTAAGGCAATACATTTGAGGATGATTGACCTGCAACTCTGAAGTTCAAGTTTACTGAAAAGGAAAAAAAGAACTACAGTCTTTAAGGAAACCTGCGTCACCTATAATCTTTTTACAACGTGCTGGATGTTATCACAAAAGTGTTTTGCTTTTTTGAGAATCCCAAACAAAAGAAAACATTTAAAAGAATAAAATACAATATTTTCTTGGTGGTGAATCCCCTTGCTTCCACAGTATTCTGCACTTTGATACATGATTTTCATGCCAGGACTCTTAACAGTGAAGGCCAGGCGCCATCAGGACTTCAGCAGAGCATGATTGAATTGCCTTCTGAAATGAAACTGTGAAATATTTTTTTATCAATTGTAATTGTATAGAAAATGTTATTCATTTCTGCACTACAATTTAGTAACTGCTGCGTTTCAGTTTCCTAGTTATTCAGTTTCTAACTTATTAGTATCATTAAAAAAAAATTGACTTTCTTATCGCATGATTATTATTTTTTGCCACATGTGAAAGCATAGGTAGGTAGGAAGGTATATTCCCAAATGGCCTATTTGTTGATAAGCTGAATCCACTGATGTTAGAACTGGAGTTCTAAACTAATATTCCTGAAATAAATCTACGCAGTGTATACAAAATGTGGGCTGTTTGCATATTTTGGATTATATGGTAAATGCTGTATTGCCTGTGCCTTTTGAGGATCATCTTTGAGCACCACTTAGTGGCTGAGCTAATAGGTTTGTTCTGTCGATTAAATTGTTTTAATTTGATATTGACATTGTCAAGTGTCAACCTGGTTAATGCGTTGCATGCACTTTATGGATTTTGGAGTAACATTAATCCACACTATAGGTGTCTCTCACTCCAGGGAGGTACTTGCAAGCCAGCGCTCCATTGCTCTGATTATAGAGATGATCCACACTGCAAGCCTAGTCCATGATGATGTGATTGATAGCTCTGATTCCAGAAGAGGAAAGAACACAGTCAATCATTTGTGGGGTGAACGAAAGGTAAGCTCTCGGTGTCTGCAGTGTGATAATATGATGTTTCAATACAAATCCAACAGTTGAGACATCTGCAAGTGTTCTACACTATGTGAATAAATCACATTCACACCTTCTTTATTTAAACGTTTCTTTTGAGCTTGCATTGAAAATGAGTGAGTCAAATGTAAAAAAAATAAAAAAAAAAAAAAGACAACAGAGAAGAAATGTCATCTGACAGTAGCTTGTTCTGATTACAAAAAAGTAGTTGAAATTATTTTCAGTGCAATTAGTAGTGTGCAGAAATTGTACCTTTGGTCTTTACCGATTTTGTGAAGTATTAAAAAAAAAAAAAGAAAAAAGGAAAGCAAATGGGTGTGAACCCTCCAACCAAAAAAATGGTTTGCTTTAAATCTCACTTCAAAGCAATGTTTTTTGAAGGTGTCATCGTCACAACTTTACAAAATTGGTCACCTTCACAAAACCTTACTGTTGGTTTTCACACTCTTAATTGCAATCTTGCAAAAGGCTTTCGTGTCTAAAACGTAACATTATGTTATTCTTTTTCATGAAAAATTAGGATGTTCTGTGGATATGGAGATGTTCTGTGGAGATTACTATAAGCAGTACCTAATAGTATTGGTTATCACAAATAATTTACATATGTCTATTCAGATTATGGAAGCAAATGAATTGACTTTTAACATAGCATCATAAACCATGCAGTAGCAGTTGAATCACAGGTTAAAAAATAAAAATAAAAACAACCAAATTCCACAGACAATGAAAATCACAGTTAGTTTATTTTCTCATAACTGAATTCTAATATAAAGAGGAAGACTTACTAATCTCAAGGTTGAAACTTAAGGCCAAATGGAATCAAAGCACTTAAAACCAACTAAGGAATAGGCAAATTTTATCATCTATTATATTCTTTGCTTGTATGTTTATTTTTTCCAAAAGAATGAAGGATGAGTAACAGGAAATGGTAAAACATTTTCCGAACTCAGCCCTTAGAACTTTGACTTCACCAGGGAAAGACTGTGGTATACAAATCAGATTATTTTTTGTGATTACTTTGAACTAGTACATTGGGAGAGGGATTGATGTGGTCTGTTGAAATGTCAATTAAGTATTTGATATTCTTCCACCAGGAAGTAATTTACCTTGAGAAGCCATCATGGTGAAATACTGGCAACAAAGAATCTACATTAATAGAGGTCGCCTGCAGCAGGAGTTAGAAGGCATAAATGGCGGGCATAACATTACATGATTACACCTAGAGTCGCCCCTCTTTGCTTTAATATTCAGTCAGAAGGTCCATGTTCTGCTACAAGTGAAATATCCCACTGGCAATAAATTAATTTAAGAAATTAGATATGATGAGTGTGCCTTTCGATAAATACCATGTGGATCATTGCAAGCATGAGGGTAACTGCTGTGTTTCTTACATCTTTGCACTGTCATAGTACATTGTATAGGAGTCTGATTATTCTGCAAGCCACTGTAGCCTAAATAATCGATTGAACAGTGGGAATAATGGCCACCTTTATCCTCATGCAAATGTAGAGCTTGGCTGCATACCCAGCTTAATCTGTAGAAGTGCCAAAGGAGGGAGCCGTTCTGCTTTCTTAGACTAACATGCCTTCAACTGGTGGCACATCAGGACTGTTTTGGCAATCATATCACGCCTCGCTGCTTTATTTCTAGAATTAGGTGGTTCTACAAAGGACATGCAGATTGGTGACATTAACGCATCATAGTTAACAGATGCCTTATCGGCTGCATTCACTTCCTTCTTTAATTGCGTAATCATCCCCACCTGTACAACTGACTACCAAGCCCTCAAAATACACGCATCAACCATTTACGGTTTTACACACTGACTCAAGCATGCAGAGATCATTTTAGAACCATACGTACATCCTTCCGCCTCAGTCAGAAAAAGCTTTTCTTATGAGCAGTAATTGAATTCCTGTGTCTGTTTAAGCTGGTCCTTTTCCAAAACTCTTTGTACTTTATATCTGGAGTGCCTTATTTAGAGTTCATGAAGACTGGATTACTGCAATATTTCCTGGTAACTACAATGGCTTGATATAATTACAACTACAAAAAAGTAGTTGAAATTATTTTCAGTATAATTAGCTGTGTGCAGAAATTGTAAGTGTGGTCTTTACCAATTTTGTGAAGTATACAAAAAAGAAAATAGGTTTGAACCCACTAACCAAAAACAATATGTTGCTTCAATCAGTGTTTTGTGAAGGTGGTAATTATCACAACTTTACAAAATTGGACAGGCAAAGGTAGGTGAAAGGCTTCCATTTAGATTTAGTTCTTGTAAATTTATCTTATTTATCTTTATGATTTTTCTCAATATTTGGGATGCATGTAAGCCTCTTGGACTGACAATGGACACCCATGCTGCAGAAGATTCAAACCAGGAATATCACCTATTGATCAACCAGAGATGTTCAAAGAGAGACTTTCAAGATATTCATATCTGAAAATGTTTCATACAGTATATCTAACTGCAAATTGTTGAAAATTAGGCACGGATCTATCAGACCTTGGGCTTAATCACAAACAAGGGCACCAATATTTTCATTAGAAAGAGCTCTCCGTTAGCTTGGGCTGAACATATTTTGGTCAATTTTACAAATTGCAATCCCTTATTTTCTCAAAATAACGATGTCCACATAGACAAGGTGCCAACAAACCTGATGAACATGACTATTTCCAGTTCAATATTGAGTACGGTTGACCAAATGCATAGTCCTTAGAACAGTATTCACATCTGTTTAATAAAGTGTAAAGTGCAGTAATGCAGAAAAAGACCACCGCTTTTCACCGTAGCCTTCTACTGAGTCATAAAGTTTATGAAGTGCAGAGTGTACATTTAAAGGGGCCAAGCCCTTTAAACCACCACCACGTTTTTTGAGGTTGTTTTTTAAACAGAAAAAGGTTTTAACAACTAGACTGCTCAACGCAGGGCCTATTTTGCCCTCCAATGTCCACCATTTCCAGTTTCCAGTTCTGTACATGTTTGAGGAAAAGGGACATTGTAGCTGTCGTATGCACTTGTGAAAATCAGTAAGCCACTCTCACTGGAGACTGTGAGAAGATTTCTGGTAAAGTACCCCTTGAATGCTCTAGTGACAAGCTAAGGGACACATTATTTGCTTAACAGTGTTACACATATATTCATGTGGTGACCTTAATGATTTTATCAGACGTGTCACGGAGGCGTAAGCCCTTGATTTCAATACACTTTTGTCTTTCAAAAATATCACGTATCTAAACATTTTTTGCCAATTTTTGGATACAAATACATCTTTAGCACACAGGTGTTTTTTCAAGTACATCGACAAGGTGCTACTTAACGTTATCTCTCAAAAATGCAAATATTTCACTGAAGCATAGCAATAAAGTACCAATGCTTTACTGCAGATACAGTTGTAAAGTCCAAAAGCATTCTAGATATCAATTCATCAAGAGCTTATCTGCAATATGTAATGCCTTAGCACAGGGTATTTAGAAGTTGCCCTCTATGGTCCTTTGTAAAGTACAGTTTCAATTCAAAGTGCCCTTGCATTTTCATTCCTTATTTTTCACTGCTTGTATCTGTGCACTCCAACCCATCAATGCTACATATCAGGCAAGAACTAAAAGTGCCAGTGCTTATTAACAATCTATTTATTAAAGAGCAAGTGCTTTCTTCATATCAGCCAATACAGGATACCGTGTCTGATTTCTTGTAAAGTGCACATTGCCCTTTCACTGCTTTCGTCATGGCACTCCAACCTCTCGTTGTTGTAAAACAAAGACATAAAGTGTGGGTGCTCGCACAAATATATTCATAAAGTTAAATCTTTTTTTTATATCCATGCCAATGCTTTTTACCAATATATTAATAAAGTGCAAATGTTTTCTTCATATCAGCCCATATGTGTTACCCTGTCTTATTTCTTCTAAAGTACACATTACCCTTCCACTGCTTTCGTCCTGGCACTACAACCTCTTGTTAGTGTAAAGCAAAGACTCACACAAATATATTCATGAAGTGCAAATGCTTTTTTCATATCCATGCCATAGTTATCTGCTGTATAATGTTAAATAACCTTGAGTGAACAATTGGGCATTTCCTTATACAATCTTCTGTGCTGTGCCATTCCTGCTTAAGTTACATGTGCATCTCTCATCTCAAGAATGTAAAATTACCTCCACACTCTCTTTTACTAAAAGATCAATGTTGCACAGACATCCTTGCCAAGAACCACGAAATGGTAAGTATGTGTCATACATTAATTCCATGCTCCAGTGTGAACATGATCCCTCTGACTTGTTACAGTCAAAGGTCAGGGACACATTCCTTACTTGATCAACCAGAAGTACCAACCTTCCACAGTATTCATCATTCAATAGTCACACGTGAGGGTTCATGGATTCATTTTATGCATTTTGTGACTGAGATGGTATAGTTAATAGTTCCACAGTAACTGGTTTGCTATATCTCAAGTTGCAGAGAGACATCATAGATGGACATCAAGCTCAACATCTGCATTTAACCCCCAGGGGTGCTTTGTCCCCATTAATATAATACATCTTGATTCAGTCCTTCTTTAGGTCAGTTTCCTATTGCCTCCTATGGGGTTCTTTATAATGGGTTGTATAACTTAGAACTTAACATCCTGCATTTTTTTCCATCATGTGCTTCCCAAATGTGCTTGGCCACTGTGTATAAGAAGTCCTTATATTTAATAGCACGCAGGTTCTGTAGGATGCACAACTTTAATTTATTAACCATGCTGCCCATGTTTCGAATGTGCATGTTGGAGTTCAGAATTGGTTCAATTGTGGCCATGTACAATTGCTCTACACCTCTGACCTTTCAAGGTATTAGATATCTCAGTCTTATAACTCCTTGTATAGCTCTTTATTAAGCGATCCCCTAACAATGGTGTTTTCCTGTGGGTGATATTCGGATGTTCAGGTAATACTTCCCTAAGGGTTTTATCCATCCTCTGAATTTTTCAGTTTTGTTTCAAAAGCTCTCTCGTTTCCTGATTCGGTGTATCATGATCCCTTATGTACATGAGACTCAGATTTAAGGTTGCGTCTAGGGGTTATCTGTTTCACACGGAGATCTTCCCTTATTCAATTTTCCTTAAAGTATCATCCAAAACCTTCTTTGGGTATCCCATGTCCTTGAATCTCATACACATTGCTATGGCCTGCTGGTCAAATTCATCTTCTTCAGAGCAATTTCTCCTTCCTTTCAAAAATTCTCCATAGGGAAAACTCCATTTTAGTGCATGTGGGTGCCCACTGTTGGCATGCAATATACTGTTGCCGCTTGTGGGTTTCCTGTGGATTTGTGTACAGATCGTGTGGTCCATGATGTACACTCCTATGTCCAACTAATTGATCTCTTGATTACTGATCTCATAAGTGAACTTCAATTCAGGGGAATTTTCATTTAATGATATTAAAAAAATCTCAAAGTCTTCCCTGACACTTTCCCATATGAGGAATAAATAGTACACACTCACAGAATTACTTGTTCCAGCTTTTTCATTTTCTATTCAGTCCCTATGATTTCTGCCTCTCACCATCCACATTTTTCTATTTAGAAAATCCATTGAATCCCTCAGATATGATGGGAGGTTTGCCACATAAGGGAAGGAAAGATGTCAGTGAATCTCAAAGTATTTTCTAAAAGAGGAACAATTGAGCTCACAATTGGTTTCCCAGAAGGGTTTTAATGTCCTTACGCACTTTTGGCAGGAAGTAAATAGTTGGTCTCTTTGGGAGTAGTTTGTTTTGAGATACCTGTATTTGTCATCATTCAACAGACCTTTTTCATGCCAATCCTTCAACTTCTGATGGTACATATGAATTTCCCAGCAGTTTCTTCTAATGTTCTTTGCTTCTCAATTGCCTGTTTGCCTTTTTAATATATTTTTCTTGGTCCTATTGTAGATCCTTTAGAGCCACCCAATCTTCCTTTGTCATATTACTCTGTGTGTTCTTTACTTTTCTTTGACATTCTTTAATACTTATTCTATTTAGACCGTCAATTGTTATTTCTTGGAACAAATCCACTTTATTCCCAGCAGAGAAATGGGGGCAGAAATTTGATTTGTTTTTGCCCTTAAGTCGCATTGTTCTATCTGTTGGGATTCCCATGTATTCACAATATTCTTTGTCCTAAATCTCATTCATTCTTTCTTGTGACTCATTTCCCTCTGCTTCTAATTCCAAGTCTGAAAGGGACCCTCAACGGACTAAATCCTTAGATGTTATCACAGACTTTTCTTGAATGTCTCATTTCTTACATGAACTTGGTGTCTGTGTAAAATTTGTATAGGTCGGTACTAGCATTTGCTAGGTCCATTCTTTCTTCAAGGCAAAATGTTGATCCCTTATTTCGTATATACATACGGCATCTTCCCAACTTGCATGAGGAGAGGTTTGTAACTAAATCAACTTTTTTTTTTTTTTTTTTTTTTTTTTAAGCCTGTTTAATAAACGAGGTGCAAAAACAGCAGTACATTTCACTTATTTAAGAAAAAGAATAAGAATTTTCCCTTCTTGTATTCATTCACACGTATTTGTTGACTTTTTACAATACGGTTACAATTTAGCCTACTGGCATGCAACTTAAAATTGTGCAACTTGTAATTACAGTCACTTTTCATTATTACATTTATATATATTGGCATCACAAATAATGAGGTTAGTGCTACCCTACGTCTATCCTTGCCCCATAGTAAATCAGTCAGTAGGGAGTGTAGTTTATGAAAGAACGAGCGTGGCAAAGGTATCAGGAGCGCGGTGAAGTAATATAAAAATCTCGGTAGGATTAGCATTTTGGCTATGGCTGTCCGGCCCATAGGGGATAGAGGGAGCGAACTCCAGAATGACAGCGAGCCACAGGTAGATCTGAGCAGTCTGTCCAGATTGTCTTCTCTTAAGTCTGCCAAGGAATGGTAAATATGAATACCTAAATACTTAAAGGTCAAGTGAGACCATGGCAATTGATATTGGGGTAGTGTCATGTGCTGCCCATTTGGTATAGGGGTGAGAGGAAAAATACTTTATTTAGTCCAGTTGATTTGCAAGCCTGAGGCGAGTGCGAAATTGTCCAGTATTAGCATTACCCTTGCTATGGAAGTAGTATGATTGCGCAGGTATATCAAGGCATCATCTGCATATAGGGATACAATGTGATATGTATTAAATTCTGGGATGCCCCAAGTGTAAGCGTAGCTACGGAGCTTAATTGCTAGTGGTTCCTTTAGCAAATAATAAGGGAGAGAGCGGGCAACCTTGCCTAGTGCCCCTGCCAATGGGGAATGCTTCGGTGATTACTTTTCCCATTTTGACTCTGGCTGTGGGTTTGGAGTACAGTGTTGTGATCCAGCTAATGAAGCTGTGTCGAAAACCGAACACACTAAAAGTGCGGAAAAGATAGTCCCAGCTAAGCGTATTGAACGCTTCTTCTATATCCAGGGATATAGCTACTGTTTCTGCCTCTGTGACGCTGTGCATTATGCAGATTAATCGCCTAATATTTAAGAAAGTATTTCTCCCTGGAATGAATCCGGATTGATCAGGTTGAATTAAGCTTGGTAGGTAAGGGAGTAGCCTGTTTGCTAGGATCTTCCCTAGAAGTTTGCAGTCAGAATTCAGAAGGGAAAGCAGCCTATAAGATTTAACGTCCAAGGGGTCACGGCCTGGTTTTGGGAGCACAACTATCAGTGCTTCGCGCATGGAGTCCGGTAGCTGCTTCCTATTGCGTGCTTCATTAAACACCTCCAAAATGGGTTGCAGGAGATGAGTGGCTTGTGAGTTGAAATATTCCACTGGCAGTCCGTCTGAACCAGGGGTTTTGCTGCGTGCCATTTGATAGAGAGCTAAGCGTAGCTCTTCCATAGTGATGGGGCAGTCTAGTATGTCTGTGTTGTCCGTAATGTGCGGGTTTTGGGGGATCAACGTCAGAAGTTCAGTCAACTGTTGTTCAGTTAGGCGGGTGGAGGGTTGGTATAAGGAGCGATAGTAAGTGTGAAAGGCCGCATTAATTTCAACCTGAGTATTAATTACAATACCTGAATGCAGTCTAATCGCACCTATGGGCGAGGATTGCGATGGCTGGCGAACCAGCCATGCTAACAATTTGCCCGATCTATCCCCCTCTGCATGTTCTTGCGCTTTAAAGTGTCTGTAATCGTGTTTGTCCAACCTAATATCAGCCTCTCTGTGACTAGCCCTGAGTAAATTCAGTGCTGCTAGTGAGGCTTCGTTTATGGAGACCTCGACCTCTACTTTATGTAGTTTGGACTCCAATTCTTGTAGCTCTTTAGTGAATGCTCTTTTAACCCCCATGGAGGCTGCTAGACAGTGGCCACATATCACAACTTTATGTGCGTCCCATTCAATAGCGCGTGATGAGGTTGTGTTCTTATTTAAGGAAAAATAGTCTGATAAACATTTGGACAGCTCTGCATGAAAGGGAGGGTCTGTAAGGGCATCTGGCTGCAGACGCCATGTTGGGATGCGAGTGTGTGTGTGGCCCCACAACAATGTAGCGTATAACGGGTATGGTCTGAAATGGTAGGAGCAAGGTACACAGATGTGTTTATTTTTTGGATTATGGCAGCTGATGCAAATAGCATGTCTATTCTGGTATGTAGTTTGTGCACTGGTGAATAATAAGAGTATTCGCGGTGTGTGGGGTGTCCAGTTCTCCAGATTTCTCTCAAACCGTTATTGGAGGCCCAGTCTGCTAGGTCAAGTGAAGCTCGTTTAGCTGGAGCAATGGCGAGTGGGGGAAATGAGCGGTCCATATGGGTTTCTAGAACACAATTAAAATCACCACCCCGTATATTATCCATCGCCGGGTCACTAAGATTACTATTATTAAGTGTCCAAAGAAATTCACGTTGATTTGCGTTGGGAGTATATAGTGCAACTAATGCTAGGGGGGGGCCATCTAGGTCACCTTCCAGAATCACGTACCGCCCATTTCGGTCACATTGTGTATGGGACATAACCAATGGGACCCCTGGAGCTATCCAGATCGCCACCCCGCGGGCAAATGTCGAGAAGGTAGTGCCATACAATTGTCCCTTCCATTTTTCACGTGAGCTTTCCAGAGAGGACTTAGCCAAATGAGTCTCTTGTAACATGTCAAAATGTATCTGGTGTCTCCTAAGGTATGCATAAATCCGTTGCCATTTTTCGTAAGGATGCCATACCTCTAGTATTCCATGTGAGTATTTTATATCGTGGGGAGTATTGCTGATTTTGGGAGGTCATGAAGTATTTGTAGGTTTATTTGAACGCAGTAAGTTTGTGGCCCTTGCCCTCTACGTGCCTATAATGTTCTCAGTGTCTTCTACGACGAGCCATTCTGTACCATTGGTATTACCTAGTATGTACTTATTAATAACACAGTTGTGACGCATATTACTATTATCGTAGACTACATTGTGTAACATGGGAGAAACCCATTTAGTGAAAATGAAAACAGTAACTATATGTAATAATAACTGTGGTTGTGGCAGGGCTGGTGGTGTTCTAGTGTTTGCCAACTTGGAGAGAGAGTCCATATGGAGCAGGGGGTGCTTCAGGCTGATGGTTCTGAGTCATTGGGATTCCCGGCCCGTGTTGCTCTTGGTGTTGGTACTTCTGCCCAGGGTCACTGGCGATTAAGATGTTGTGGCTGAGAGTAGCAATAAAACATGGGTGCATTCAGCCAGGGCCCAGACAGATATTCGAGGTGGACTGTGTCCTTAAAGGAGAGGCACAGTCCAGTGTACAGCAATATTTAGATCTTGGCTAACTAACAAATATCGTCTGCCATACGTGGTGTGAGAGTGGGACCTCGGGTGGAGTCTGCGGAATCAGAGTTTGCATCTAGTTCAGGATCTGCTTCAGTTTGGACAGACAGGGAGGTTAGGGATACATTGACAAAGCAGGATGTGGCCTGTAGTAGTAAGGAGCGCTCCGCTTGAGACTGCTTAGGTGAAGGTTTGGTGTCTTGTTTTCTGCAGGGCTTGCGCTTAGCCCTTGGGGGAAGACAATTTTTCCGTAGGGTTTCTTAGGTTTACCGGGTCAGCAAGGCCTTTAGCGTGCAGCCAGGTCCATGCATCCTCTGGAGTTGTGAAAAAAAGAGTGTGTGTGTCGTCTTGTACTCTGAGTTTGGCAGGGAACAGCAAAGCGTACCTGATGTCCTGCTCGCGTAACCGTTCTTTAACCCTGAAAAAGGAGTTGCGTTTCTTCTGTACTTCCGTGGTAAAGTCTGGGTAGGCTGTGATTTCTGCGTTCTTGAACCGTATAGGACCTGCTTTTTGGAACAATTGTAGGATAAGGTCTCTGTCATGATAATTGAGGAGTCTTGCTATTAGAGGGCGAGACTGAGCGCCGGGGGCCTGCCAAGGGACCCTGTGGGCACGCTCTATAGAGAAAGATTTCGGGATGTTATTTTTTAGTATTGTTCCCGTGAGCCATTGTTCAATAAATAGTTCTGTACTAGGTCCTTCGGCCCGTTTGGGTAACCCCACAAAACGAATGTTATTGCAGTGATTTGCCTTCGGCATCTTCGGCTCTACGTTTTAAGGCTTCCACTTCGGCCAACACAGCCGTCATCTGCGATTGGAGGTCCTTTATCGATGGTGAGAGGAGTGTCGTATCTTTTTCTAGCACTGTTACCCTTTTAGCCAGAGCGTGTTGGTCTGTGCGCAGCAAGTTAACATACTCGACAACTGATCCTATTTTTGCTTCCAAGGACGTTTTGGTGTCTAGGATAGCTTGCAATATCTTTTCAAACTGTGTTGTGTGCGTTTGTAGTGTTGACTCCATCTTCTGTAGTGCCTGGTACGTAACGGAGGGCTCCACGGTCGGAGGTGAAGCACCGGAGTCCATGTTCCCTGGGGGCGCGCGCGGGTCTTTGATTTGCCCATTGAATATCTGAAATGTCTTGGGGTTGCAGTTGGTGAGTTTCCAGTTGAGTAAAAAGTAGGGTTAACACTGTTATTAGGGTCTTACGGTATTATTGTGGTTGGGTGCCCTTTGCGCGGCGCCAGCCGACGGGCGTAGGATGAGCTTGTCGCGACTGTGCAGGCCGCCTGATTTGTGCTTGATGGGGTAGTTTCCCAGTTCCCAAGAGCATGAGCGCGGGGGTCAGTAGGATTATATTAAGCAGGTAGATCCCGGTATTTTGGCAATTTATTGTACAATTGCTCTAATCCTTGTCTGTGGGTTTAAATCATAGTCAGTTCTCAGGACAGGCAGAGCCGAACAGGTGTGGTTGAGGGAGGATCACTCTAGCTGATTGGTGTATGCTACGAAGAGGATTTGGACTTTTGGGTAGCCGGCGGTAAGTCAATGAAGAGAGTCACAGGCTGCGCCAACACACAGAACAGGCGCTTCTCCAATAAATTTATGTTTATGGGATCTTATTTGCTCATGCGTACTAATGAGGGCCATTGTACATTGTGGGAGCGCCGCGACTCGATTAATGTCGCCGATGGGGCGCAAAGACGGCCGCAGAGCTATATTTAGATGTCTGTCTGGAATTAGGCAGATATTCTACCAGCCGGTATCTGTGCAACCTCTCCGGATCCTGCGATCGCAGCTGCCTTCTGTTTAGGGCTTGCAGCTCTGCTCGTGGTTGCAGTTTCCTGTTGGGTCGGGCACGGCATCAAGGTGCGTCCAAGTGATTTGTACTTTTGTTGATCCTCGCACTTTAGCGAGGACGGCTGAGGCCTTGAGGTCCGCGGGGCTAAGCGGCAAGGATCCCGCAGGCTCAGGCCGCCTGTTATGGCGGCCAAGACGGCACCCTCGGGCGGGTGTAGTTTTCCAAATGCGAGGCGCCTGGGGCCGGCGCGGGTAAGCCGTCTCTCACCTCCTTTAAGGGCAGCGAGGCCGCTGCACCAGTCGGTCCACGCCGAGCCCCAGCCCAAGCGATGAAGGGCAGCTCCACGTCCCAGAGCCGTGCTCGACCAGGCCGCGCCCACTGGTGTGCGGCCCAGCAGTCCAGCAGGCAGGCAGTCCGCGATTCCCGGGCGTTTGCAGCGCCCAAGCCGGATCAATGGTCACTGGTGAGGGTCCTGGGAGCAGAGAGGGCGATGTCTTCCACTGAGAAGGTCGAAGGCGTCTTCTTCATGATGTTTGGCAAAGGCCGGGAGCGGAGCTGCAGTTTATGCGGCCGCTCCGGTCGCCATGTTGGCCACGCCCCCAACTAAATCAGTCTTGATGTTGCCTTCTCCTACTGTTTTCTTACTTTGGATCCCCTTCCTGCTTCTCTTTGATCTTCTTGTTCTTGGTCTTTTGGGGTTACATTTGCCCTGTTCCGGGCTTCTCTGCTCAGTCTCCTTGTGTTTATTTGGTATAATCTCATTAACCCCGAGAAATCTAGTCTGGGCATTGAGATTGAGAGTTCCTCGTCCCCTGAACTGAGCTCTGACCTTTCCACACTTAAGGGGCATGTTTCTGTTTCTATTTTCTACTCTCTTGTATGACTATTATGCAGGGAGTCAAACCTTTCAGCAAAGGTATACGCTCTACTTGTCATGTAATCAATTTTGTCCCTGTTGAATTCTTTAACTTTCTTTGCCTGTACCTCATTTTCATGTTTCTCTAATTTCTTTTCCATGTTGCATAATGCCTCCTCCACCTCCTCTGCACTCTTGACTGGTTCCAATGCTTGTTCCACTTCTTTGATTTTGTTAGATAGTTTGGCCGGTTTTCTGTCCACTTTTGTTATTAGTATTTTCATTAGTTTCATGGAGCATTCAACTGAATATGCTGTCTGCCATTGCTTCAGCAAATCTGGATCCATATCATTCAGTCTGTAGAGTACAAATATTGCCAAACCTTTCGGACTCTTTCACAATCCAATCCAATTTTAAATTAAAAAATGACTTCTTGCCACATTTTCTGCAAAATCTTTAAGCCAACCTTTATATCCCGTTTGTTGAACAACTGGACTAGATGTTTTTCATTGCTACCCTTCTTTAAAGTTTTGTACCAGTAGTCCATTCCTTTGATAAAAGTATTAACTACTGCATTGACTGTATTTTAACAGTAAACCATAGTGAAATCTAAATGGGCATTATGCGGATATGGTTGTACTATATGATATAAGAGTGGAGTACACTCACAAATACCATCCTGGTCCAGCAGGCTTGTTTACTCGACCTTAAGCTGGGTAGCTGTGGCTGTGAGCAGTATGGCTTGGCAAAGGAACTTAGTGTAAAGCATTTAACAGCACCAAACAATGGAATAAGAAAGTCGCACAACACAAAAGAAATCAGATGTCAACTCATTAAAAAAAAATAGGTTGTATTTTTATGAATTTTAGAGACCTTAATGCACAAAATAAACTGCAACTGCAAACAAACATTGGTCTGCAAAATGTTTGTAATCTTTTCAAGAGTTTGGAAAAGTTATTTCAACTATTCCGGCCCAGGTTGGGCCATCAGTTCCAGAGGTAGCGGTCCGAGTAAACACTTTGGACAGTTACCCGACCACCAGAGCATTTTTAAGGCAAGTTCCAGACTTTACCGGACAGCTGCCATAGACCTCTATGGAGTGGCCCTCCTGCAGGAGTATGGGGTAGGCCAATCCTACAGAGGAGCAATGCCCACACTAGCTATACAGCCCAGCTATAGCAGATAACAGAACTGTAGAGGGGAGCATAGGGGAGGGTCCACGTCTTTCATCCGCAGGGGGGTGCAGCTCACGAGGGAGGGCATCATGTCAATGGCCGCACACACGGCCACCCAACATCAGACACATCCTCCCATAGACCGGTTCCGCCCCCGGTTCATTTCCTCAATCATACTGATGGGGTTCTAGTTCACCAACAAGGGAGTTCCAACAGTGTATAATTTCTCCATACAACCCAGTAGTCTTTTAGAAGAGCTCATCTGCCGTGGCCGGTGTCACAGGGGGGCCCCAGCAAGGCTCAACTCCGACAGGCGGTCCGGAGTAGCAGGTCGGTCACTTGCTGGTTGTGAAAGTTCAGTGTCCGATTCTGACACCAGTGGGGACGTGCTTATCGCTGCAGCAGATTGAATTGCCTCTCTTCTCTCTTACATTAATTGTTCCAGACCTGATGCGTGTGTCACAGGGCTGGCTCGGGTTTCACCTTTCCTTCGGTCACGCCTGGTCCGGCTGCCCCGAAGCACCGGTACAGGCCTCTCCGCAACTCCACTCGTGGACAGCCCTGATGACTCAAGCCACTCCCATGCTGCCTCAGGTGTGGTAAAGAAGTGTGACTTGTTCTCCGCCACGATACGCAGCTTGGCAGGGAATAGCAAAGAGTAATTTAAACCCAAGGATCTGAGTTTGTGCTTCAGTGGCAGGTAGGAGGCCCGGTCTCTTTGCACCGCTAGGGTATAGTCCGGGAACAGTAAGACATGCGCCCCATCCACTCGGAGGGATGAGACGGTCCTCACAGTTCGCAGAACAACATCTCTGTCTGCGTAGTGGAGGAGACGGATGATGAAGGGGCGAGGAGGACTGTGGTGTTTTTTTCCTCCATACAAGCATTTGAATATTATTAGACATTTTCTTGGGCACTTTGGATTTTCTTAATAATGCCAGTAAGTCAGTTTTCGAATTGCGATTTTTACATGAATTATAGAATTAGCATAACTTTGAGAATAATCTTTACTCTACAAGCGAGTTGTTGTATTTACAAAGACTGCTAGATGAAAAAGTCTTGAGATTGGGTAAGGCTAACTCTCCGTATTCTTTATCACTTTCTAATCTTGATAACTTATTGTGGCTGCACACCTTTCCAAATAAAGTTTTGAAAAAGCTGTTCTACTTTCATATAAAATTTGGTTTGTAATTTTCAAGGAAGGCTCATAAATCCAAAACTAACAAGAGAAATGTTAGACATTTGGATTAGCGATTCACTGCCAATGCAGTGAAATAGGTAAAGATTGCCATCTTTCAAGTAGATGTTTGACTTTAAGAAATAAAGGTGCCCAGTGAAGTCTAGAAAAATAGTTGAAATCATTAGTGATATAAAGTCCATGATTTTGTATTAGTCCGTTTGGGACATATATTTCAGACAGATAAGCAGATTAGTATTGTTTTAGTTTTTATTTTGATTCATTTTACAGCCTTTGCTAATTGTACTATTTTTAATTTTATTTAGTGACTATTTTATAGTATCGTTATCTTTTTTAAATATAAAATCATGTCATCAGCATAAAGCTTCAGTTTGGTCATTTAGGAAATTAGCCTCTCAGTTCTAATAGAAATTGCAAGCGGTTCTATATTAAAAATGCAAAAACCACTGGTGATCTGAGACACGTTTGACGAGTACCCCTATTAATCTGAAACGTACCAATGTGTGAATTGACTGTAATAGTTTTAATGGTTGAGGTGGCTTTTTGGTGTAGTTCTTTTTAAGACACAAGTCAACTCCATTCGAAATTGCATTTTTTCCAGAATCAAATATAACACTTCTCAATGTCACATGCATTTCCTGCATTAACCATTATAAAGACTGCATTCTCAAATTTTGGAGAGAAATAATCTATAGCTTCTAGCAAAAGTTCATGTTAATTGTAATCTGTCTACCAGGTACAATGCCACTCTGATCTTCATGTATTTTTTTTCTTTTGTGGCATCCGTAAGATGGTTTCATGGACCTGTTCTATACATAATTTTAGAATTTGATTTTGATCATGGTACACCCTGATATGTTTTTGTCAATATTTGGCCTCACCTTAATATATATCGATTTTGTAATTTTGTAAAGCAAAAACTCCCTCAATTTGCTTCTCCTGATGGATTACGTTTTTAGGAGTCTGATTTTGAAGTGTTGTTGGTCCAGTTTCTCCATGTATTTGCTCTCTTTGTAAAGAACACTGGCCTGTTTTGTCATTTAACAGTTATTCTGTTAAATAGAATTCTTTTAATGTTTAATTCCTGTGGCACACTAGTTAGTATTAGTGAAGTGTCCCAAATGATAGCAAACTTGGCTCTATCAATATGTATCTCAAAGAATTCCTTAATGAAATTCTGCTTAGCTTGTATCTATCCTGCAGTAGTAATTTACTGAAAGTCCCAGTGGTAGTACAAGGGCGCCATTGCTTTAATTTCAGGGGTTTTGGGGAGGAACTGCCGGCCCCATTGTGCAAGATTATCCTCAAGACAATTTCTGCTGCTGTACGGTTTTAATTTCTGGAACTGATTAAAGCAACCACTTTATGACCAGGCGAAATTTCAACAAGATATATTGTGAATTATTGTAAGGAAATGCCTCCTTGGCATGATTACCCCCTGTCTTTTTGCCTTTGCTGATGCCAAGTTATGATTTGAAAGTGTGCTGAGGCCTGCTAACCAGGCCCCAGCACCAGTGTTCTTTCCCTAACCTGTACCTTTGTCGCCACAATTGGCACACCCTGGCATCCAGGCAAGTCCCTTGTAACTGGTACCCCTGGTACCAAGGGCCCTGATGCCAGGGAAGATCTCTAAGGGCTGCAGCATGTCTTATGCCACCCTGGGGACCCCTCACTCAGCACATGCACACTGCTTGCACGCTTGTGTGTGATAGGGGGGAGAAAATGACTAAGTCGACATGGCACTCCTCTCAGGGTGCCATGCCAACCTCACACTGCCTAAGGCATAGATAAGTCACCCCTCTAGCAGGCCTTACAGCCCTAAGGCAGGGTGCACTATACAACAGGTGAGGGCATAGGTGCATGAGCACTATGCCTCTACAGTGTCTAAGCAAAACCTTAGACATTGTAAGTGCAGGGTAGCCATAAGAGTATATGGTCTGTGAGTCTGTCATACACGGACTCCTCAGCACCATAGTGGCTACACTGAAAACTGGGAAGTTTGGTATCAAACTTCTCAGCACAGTAAATGCACACTGATGCCAGTGTACATTTTATTGTGAAATACACCCAGAGGACATCTTAGAGATGCCCCCTGAAAACATACCGACTACCAGTGTGGGCTGACTAGTTTTTGCCAGCCTGCCACACACCAGACATATTGCTGGCCACATGGGGAAGAGTGCCTTTGTCACTCTGTGGCCAGGAACAAAGGCTGTACTGGGTGGAGGTGCTTCTCACCTCCCCCTGCAGGAACTGTAACACCTGGCGGTGAGCCTCAAAGGCTCACCCCCTTTGTTACAGCGCCACAGGGCATCCCAGCTAGTGGAGATGCCTGCCCCTCCCGCCACTGTCCCCACTTTTGGCGGCAAGGCCGGAGGAGATAATGAGAAAAACAAGGAGGAGTCACTGGCCAGTCAGGACAACGCCTAAGGTGTCCTGAGCTGAGGTGACTCTGACTTTTAGAAATCCTCCATCTTGCAGATGGAGGATTCCCCCAATAGGATTAGGGATGTGACCCCCTCCCAACCAGGAGGAGGCACAAAGAGGGTGTAGCCACCCTCAGGGCTAGTAGCCATTGGCTACTAACCTCCCAGCCCTAAACACCCCCCTAAATTGAGTATTTAGGGGCCCCCACAACCAACTGCTTTGGCCCCAGCCCTACTGGCCTGTCTCCCCACTTCAAGAAAAACTGCAACAGCGATGCGTCCCCCAGGGTCCAGCGACCTCTGAAGCCTCAGAGGACTACCCTGCATCTAAAAGGACCAAGCAACTCCCGAGGACAGCGGCCCTGTTCCACAGAAACTGCAACTTTGCAACAAAGAAGCAACTTTTAAAGACCACACGTTTCCCGCTGGAAGCGTGAGACTTTCCACTCTGCACCCGACATCCCTGGCTCGACCTGTGGAAAACTATCTCTACAGGGAGGACTCCCTGGCGACTGCAAGCCCGTGAGTAGCCAGAGTTGACCCCCCTGCGCCCCCACAGCGATGCCTGCAGAGGGAATCCAGAGGCTCCCCCTGACCGCGACTGCCTGCTTCAAGGAATCGGACGCCTGGAAAACACACTGCACCCGCAGCCCCCAGGACCTGAAGGAACCGAACTCCAGTGCAGGAGCGACCCCCTGGTGGCCCTCTTCCTAGCCCAGGTGGTGGCTACCCCGAGGACCCCTCCCCCCTTTGCCTGCCTGCATCGCTGAAGAAACCCCTGGGTGTCCCCATTGAAACCTATTGCAAACCCGACGACTGTTAGCACTCCCCTGTGCCACTGAGGGTGTACTTTCTGTGCCTGCTTGTGTTCCCCCCGGTGCCCTACAAAACCCCCCTGGTCTGCCCTCCGAAGTTGCGGGTACTTACCTGCTGGCAGACTGGAACCGGGGCACCCCTATTTCCATTGAAGCCTATGTGTTTTGGGCACCACTTTGACCTCTGCACCTGACCGGCCCTGAGCTGCTGGTGTGGTAACCTTGGGATTGCCTTGAACCCCCAACGGTGGGCTACCTTGGACCCAACTTTGAACCCTGTAAGTGTTTTACTTACCTGTGAACCTAACAAATACTTACCTCTCAAAGTGTCCATTTTGAAACTAGCTTATTGCCATTTTTGCCGAAACTGTACATGCTATTGTGATGATTCAAAGTTCCTCAGATACCTGAGTGAAATACCTTTAATTTAAAGTATTTTTTGTAAATCTTGAACCTGTGGTTCTTAAAATAAACTAAGAAAATATATTTTTCTATATAAAAACCTATTGCCCTGGAATTGTCTTTGAGTGTGTGTTCCTCATTTATTGCCTGTGTGTGTACAACAAATGCTTAACACTACCCTCTGATAAGCCTACTGCTCGACCACACTACCACAAAATAGAGCATTAGAATTATCTCTTTTTGCCACTATCTTACCTCTAAGGGGAACCCTTGGACTCTGTGCACACTATTTCTTACTTTGAAATAGTATATACAGAGCCAACTTCCTACAATTATACAGTGTAGCTAGGCACAGAACCAGGGAGTCTTGAATAACGTGTTTTTTTAACATAGGAAAAGGAGGCTAAAATAAGGAGTAGGTGAACACGCATGAGGTGGTGAGAGACAGTAGTCCATAACTAACAAGATTGAAGTACAGATTGCAATTTCAACAAGAGAAGGCATGTAGAATTCTGAGCGGTATGCTGAAATGTAGATGGGGTTCTGTGCAGAACCATACTGAACAAAATAGACTGCAAGATACTGCAAGTGTATCTTCAAGTGATTGGTGAGGTTTAAAGAGGGTGGAGAGATGAGTGATGCTATTATATATAAAATGATTTATAGTGGAGGTAAAATGGAAATTATAGACTTGTTTATTAAGAGCTATGAATTTTAACTGGAGAGTTATACAAATTGTATTTGTATAGTGCTTACTACCCCTGATGAGGCGTTGAAGCGCTTTATGGTGAGTAGCACACTACCCAGAGCCCAGTTAGTGGTCAGCCAATTAGTTAATTAGTTATTGGGGTTAGTTTTGTATGGTGTGTAAGGGCTTGTTTCGTTTGATGTGATTATTAAAGGGGGGGGGGGTGGCTAGGTGAGGCACAGTTATTAGCTGTAATTAATATTGTTATGGTTTCCAAAGAGCTTTAAGGTAGATAGGCATGAGATCTTTAGAGTAACTTGTATACAGATGAGGGAGACAGAGGGTAGAAATAGGCAGAGGTCGATTTTAAAAAAACATAAGTGATTGGAAAGTCAGTTTTTCATGCATGATTTTAAGGGTTACAATAGGTTTAGAATTTTTGCATGCAATCTGTGGATGTAAATTTGTTGAAAGAAACTGTTTCATTTAAAGATACTTCTCACAATAAAGAAGGAAGCACAGTGTGACAAATAAGAGACTCTTTTTTATATATCTTCTACACCATATTAAATATTATACTATGAAGTATTGGAGTGTATGCAAATTATATGCACCATAAACAGTGTTATGAAAATGTTTGTAAACATCCATCAACTTAAAAATATAACTAGGCAATTAATATAGACCCATTGCAGTAACCATTGGTATTTATTTATTTTATTTAAATACATTCAGTCCAGAAAGTTTGGGCCATTTAGAAATAAAAAGAAAAGAACAGTCTTACATGGTTGTATAAAATCCATTGGGATCGCAATAACTCATCATAATTCATAGTAACAATCATTCAAGATACTGTAAAAATCTAATGATCAGCTAACATATAAAATATTTCAGTAAAATCCCCACAACTAAGGTTAAAATTGGACTTAAAATACGACAATTAGCAAGTTTTGGCATAAAAAAACATCTCTGTAAGCTTGTGCGATCTCAATTTACTCCTACAAAGGGCCACGAATTCTTGCTAAAATACAAAAAAGGATGTCACATATAAATTGAAAGATTCAAAATAATGACAGGGTACGTGGCACGTTTAGAAAGTAAAAGGAGGAACGAAGGAATATGAATCTTGTTAAAATCTCCCTCTATAAACAAACAAAGGCTCAGCCTAGAGCTCTAGGGGCCCTTCACAGAAATGAGCCTACGACGGATACACCAAGCCTCCGATAAGAATTTGGTAACTGAGGAGGCTACCAGTGTGGATGTTTCATATTTGCATATTCTGGTGGCATTGGCTCTGTCCAACAGTGATAGATTTTTACAGAGGGGGATAATCCACTTTCCTTTAGGGCTCTTATATAAAGGACAGAAGAACAGAATATGCTCAAATGTTTCTTTATAATGAGGGCAAGATATACATCTATCAGTTGAGGGGACGCTGGATGACCAGTGGGCTGTATAATTATTAATAGGCAGGGAACCATATCTAAGCTGTAGATAGAGGGCACGAGCATATGGTGGCGTGGGGAGGTTCGTGAAAGTCTCGGGCCAGGGTTCATGTTTGAATTGGAGGAATTCTGTTGTTAGCCTGCCCAACCCGTTTTGGCGCAGTATATCTTCGTTGACTTTTTCCCAGTATCTTCTTTTAACAAGTTGTCTCGCGTTATTGGGAATCAGTTCCGGATGTTCCCAGTAATGAGAGAGACCTATTTTAACCCAAGCAGATTTCATCTCCTGCAGCCATTGGATTTTGATCGGGCCCTGGGGTGTAGCTATAAGTTCCCTCACCGCCACCCTGTATGGTTCGAGTTCGGGAGTTTTCCAAAGGCGGATCCAATAGGAAAGCGATCTCAGGGCCGCTATGGTTTTGATGCTGTTTAATCCTAAATCGAGCCTGAGAGGAATCATTGGGGTACCTACCCCTAACCGGGAAACCTGTCTGAGGAAGTTGTTTTCTTTTGTTTGTAAAATATCCAATCTTCTATGAAACCCCCAGAGTTCCGCTCCATACAGGGCCTCCGCACGGATTTGGGCATTCTAGATCTCGGCAATTATGATCAAAGGGGAACTCGGAGCCTTTCTGGACCTACGTACTAGGGCCCCACCTCTTTGACTTAAGATAAGTGCCCCTTTATCAATGGCTGCCTCCCATTTTCCTGTGGTCGATAATCTAATTCCCAGATAGTCAAACTCTTCCACTTTCTCCAGCGGGACTGAATTCATTTCAATTCTGGCACGTGGTAGTTTTCTTAGAGTGCTGTATATCATAAATTTTGTTTTTTTAGCATTAACGTCAAGCCCAAAATCCCTACAGAAAGCAAAAAATTGGTTAACCAAACTTTGGATCCCCATTGGTGATTTAGCTAGCAAGATTGTATCGTCCGCGTACAATAAACAAGGGATTCTTTCCCCTGCCAATTTGGGCGAGTCGTTTATGCAATTCTCCAAATAACGGATACAGTTATTAATATAAAGCAAAAAAAGGGTAGGAGCCATAACGCACCCCTGCCGGACTCCTCAGTTGATAGCAACACCATCTGTCAGCTCACCCTCCTTGCCGCATCTAATTAGAGCATAGGTGATGTCATGAAGTCGGGTGATAAGACTCAAAAGACCTGGAGGAACCCCCATATTAGAGAGTGTTGACCATAGCATGTTCCTGGGGATCAGATCAAATGCAGCTCTCAGGTCTATGAAGACCACATACAGGTCCCCCTAGGTCCACATTCTTCCATTTAATTGCCAGGAATCTCAAGACTTGGTCAATAGTGCTCACAGCAGGTCTAAACCCTGCTTGTAGATTAGATAGGACATTAGATTCTGAGATCCATTCATCGAGGTGGCACAAAAGGTGTTTGGCATAAATGTTTTGAAAATTGTCCAGGAGACTGATCGGACGATAATTAGCTGGAATATTGGGGCTACCTTTTTTTAAAAATGGGGACTATCTCAGCCCCTTTCCATGAGTGAGGGATAGGGGCTCCGGCTACGATTGCATTGCAGATTCGATTGAGATAAGGAGCCCATATGTCAGGTCTTATATAAATCGCCCGGAATCTTGTCAGGACCTGGAGCCTTTCCCCAATTTAGTGAATCTATAGCAGCACTTGTTTCAGCCTAGGTAAATATGATCGGGGTAGCGTCTTGGGTTATTGGAACATCAAGGGACCTAAAGGATGCCTCAGGAGGACCTGCATATAATTGGCCAAAATGATCAACCCAGGCTGCAGGGAGAATTGATGTGCCAGGTACAGAGGCGGAGCCTCCACAGTTTTCTGCTATTAATTTCCAAAACCTGGACGTATCTTTTGATTTAGCGGTTTCCAGGATAGCAGCCCATCTAGCCTCTTCCCAACTTCTGCGTGCCTTGGTACATTCGTTCTTGTAATCTTTTCTAGCTGTTGTTATAGATTCAACTTGGCCTGTTTTTAGAGCTTTCAATAAAGTGAGCTGTGCTTCCCTACATAAATTGTTAAACCACCGTGCCCGGCACTTTTTCTTGGGGTTACTGGTGATCTCTTTTGTGAAAAGGTGTTTTAGGGAATCGAACAGTTTACTGTGGGCTGCTAAAAGCCTATCACCCTCATCTTCTTTTGTAATTAAGCATGCACTCCATTTGATTGGCTAGCAGATTGTATATTGATGAGAGATGCTCGGGGGATGCGGTAACAGACTCCCATTTTATATTACGTCTATTATTTGATAAAGCTAGCTGTTGGGCATAGGGCTTAGAGTGGGGTATCTCAAGTAAAGGGAATAGGCCTCTAGTCAATAGAATCAATGGGTCGTGGTCACTCTCTTCATGCTCTTGTACTCTCATATCAGTCATATGGCCCCACAGTCTGATACCGAGGAGTATATAATCAATCTGGTTTCTAGACCCTCCTCGTTTGAAAGTGGGATGCAGATTTGTGTCCGAGCAGGAGCAACCATTGCAGGCTCGAAGGCCATATGTTATTGTAATATCAGCCACTAAACGAGCTGTTTTATTCAATCTCGGCCTTTTATTAGAGACTAGCTGTGGAATCCCCCAGTAGGCATCCTCTTTTTGATATATCTCTTGAACCAGGGGGTTGGGCTCAAATGTAACGTTGTAGTCCCCTCCAATCAGAATAAAGTGAGAGATATTATTTTTAAGTAGGCTATCCAATAGAAATAGAGCATCGTGATCTACAAAGCTGCCCTCACTCCTGTTGTAAACATTGATTATTAGTAAAGCTCTCTCCTCGGGGATCGTTAACAATCGGGCCTGTAGATCAGGGCAGCCTGTGTCTATTGCTACAGCTTTACATCTGCGAGAACTACTTAGCCATATAAGTAGCCCTCCCGAAGGTCTCCCAGAGGGCGACTTTCGAGCTGGAACCCAATAGCTTATAAAACCTAATCTGTGTTTGGGACCCACCGCTCAAGTTTCTTGGAATAGACATAGTAGATGTTCGTCGATAAATTGACCCCATTCCGGATTTTGCATTTTACTTTCCAGCCCTGTTATATTCCAACTGAGAACCTTGGCAAGATCATTAGATTTGACGTGTCTAGCTTCCTTTGGGAGATGTTTCATGCTAGGGACAGTACAGCAGGGAATCGTGCTATTCCCCACTGACATATAGTTGCCTGTATCTGTATTGTCCTGTGTTATGTACACTTCACAAAGTGCTGGAACCGATGAATTCATATCTAGTGCGGTATCTAAACAGCAGTGCCCTGGATCGCTAGAAGTGGTTGTAGGAAGAGGAGCCCCCTCCTTATTAGCTAAATGAAAAGTATGTTCAGAAGGTCCCCGATTATCGGGGTCCGTCAAAGACAATGGAATTGCTAAAGTAGGAACATTAGGGACAGTATGGTAAGTGTACTCAGAAACAAGAGTGTTGAAATCCTCTCCCCACGGACCATCACATAGTCAATCTATCTCTGAGAGTGACAGTGATGGATGTCTGGGACCGAGGTCAGGGCTAGACCGTGTCTCAATGTCAAGGGAAACTTTACGAAACAATAATGGTTGCCTATTCATGGATGGCCGTACGGACGGATAAAAGCTTTTAGTCTACACAGAGAGACCATGCCTGCTGAAGGATATGGTCTATCTGCATTTAACACAAGCTGCCGTACAAGAACAGGGGAGTTGAAATTGATGACAATACAGTCCCCTGTACCGATCTTTTCTAGAAAACCCACCCACCCAACCCTTCCCACCATCAAAATCGAGGATGTCATGGAAAATGCAAACCTCGCGTTGAGATGCAACCAATGGATAACCTTGTTTTTGAGCTCAGTAAAAGATTCCGGGGATTTGGTTTTAAGTACAGGCTCGTTAGAAATAACCAAGACATATGGGCATGACTCCGGGGGGAGTTGCAATGCTCTTATTCCAGTTGGACCAATGGTCTGGGTCCTCTGCAAGGAGCCAGAGAGAACATGATCACAAGTGGAATTAGAGGTACCAATACTAGGCACTGAATTTAGCGGAAGGGATATCCTTTCGGGAGGATGGACTGGAGCCATCAGCGGAGAAATAATCGGAGTATTTGGTGCTCCGGCAAAACTGGTTGAATCTCGATTTAAAGAGGGAAAGTGGCTCCTGCTCATTAGGGCAGGTCGTCTATTAACACTAACCTGCTCGTGAGTAGGGTAAGAATGGGGTTGGTTATCTATAGTGGTGGAGGGTACTGGCTTCTGGGTCTTAATAAAAACGTCTAGTTTCTCCTCTATTTTTTGAAGGCGGGTTGCAATTGGGAGAAGCAACTTGGAGATCTCTTCTCTTACCCTAATAGACTCATTTAACTGTTGGTCAATGGTGAGAAGCGAGGAGGATGAATCCATGACCTTATTAGGGAGCTGGGTCAGATGAAGGGGGCTCAGATTCCTGGTACGTTTATTTAAAATAACAGGCTCCCTACGTTTCCTTTTGCCCTTTGGATTGGGAACGACGGTGGTTGGGGGCTCTCTCTTGGAAGAGCTCCTTGTCAGCGGAATCAGCAATGCAGGTGGAATGGAGTCATTTGGCGTTTCACCCTGAGACTTCTGGAGGATACCTACAGGGGAAAGGGAAAGAGTGGTCGATATAGGTAGAGATCCTGTATGCAAGGGGGGCTGTATGGGAAGGTCGTTGTGGGCTGCAATAATAGCTGGAGAAGATGGAACTGCTAAACGGCGCTGCACCAGCTCTATTTCTTTCTCTAGAGCCCTGATGGCCTTTTGTAAAAAAACGTCTAGGGTTTTATTTGATCCAAGCTTCTCTTCAACCCCCCTCCCCCCCCCCACGCCGTCGAACCATCTTTCTAGCTGGGATCTTGGGGCCTTGGGGTGAAACCCAAACTATAGGGATGCAAACAAGCCCCTCTTGCTACTGTTAGAAACCCCGCACCGTGAGATAATTTGTACACTCCACAACCCCTGCTGCAGATGGCAAGCAAACAGAGGAACCCCCAAGAGCAAAAAGAAACGGGGATGGCCCGGCCGGGCCTCTTACGGTCGCGCACAGGACGGTCCCGCGCGCGACCCGCGGCAGCGGGCGCGCAAAGAGATTGAAGGGGCTGTCCCCACCCCAAACACCAAGGACCAATGAGCGAGGGGGGCCTGGCTCCTGCCCCTACCTCGCGGAAGTCAGCAAAATCCAGTAAGCGTGACCCGCGGCAGCGGTCGCGTAAAGAGTCTTGAAGGGGCTGTCCCCGCCCCAAACACCAAGGACCAATGAGTGAGGGGGGCCTGGCTCCTACCCCTACCTCGCGAAAGTCAGCAAGATCCTCTGTCCACAGAGCCGGCACAGCTGCAAGTCTGAGTCCTCACACCTCTCCTTACAGCCCTCCAAAAGTAGGATGTCAGGGGGGTGAGCCCAGCCTCTGTCAGGCGCTGACGGGCCCGCCCTTCGCCCTTGGCTTCGCCCACGCGAATCTCGCGTAGCGGGAGCGCGAACTCAAATTTAAACGGCTCCTGCCCTCGTTCCAGACGACGCCGCCTCCTCCTGCAGCCAAAACGCGCTTCCCGCAGTAGCGGGAGCGCAAACTCAAATTTAAAGGGCTCCTGCCCTCGTTCCAGACGCCGCCGCCTCCTCCTGCAGCCAAAACGCACTACCCGCGGTAGCGGGAGCGTGAACTCAAATTTAAAGGGCTCCTGCCCTCGTTCCAGACGCCGCCTCCTCCTGCAGCCAAAACGCACTTAACCATTAGTATAATCTGATAGAGACTTCTAGTTGCAGATTCCTTACCTTAGAATTTTCCCCCACGCGTCAGACTGGATCCGGAGATTTTTTTCTTCGAGCAATACCCTTGGGCGTCGGTAGGTGGCGTCGGTCGACTCTGCAGGCGTCGTGGTCGCCGTGATGATGTCGGGAGTAGTACATAGACGCTGCCCTCGCACAGTGACGTCAGTTCTTTTCTTTCCGCGCTACGCGCTGATCCGAGAGAGAGCTACCCTCTGCTATTTTTGGGCCGAATTCGACCGCTTTGTCTATTTTTTGGTGCGACCTTTGGTGCGTCGAGGATGTCCCTGAAGACCGGGTTCAAGCCATGCGAGGACTGCCACGCATGATGTCGGTGACGGACCCTCATCGTGTCTGTCTGTGGTGCCTCGAGCGCAACCACGACCTGAAGTTGTGCTCCGAGTGTCGGGCGATGCATACAAAGGCTTTGAGGGAGCGGTCCCTAAAGCAGATGGCGGCCCGGCGCTCGACTCCACGTAGGTCCCGATCTCGCTCGAGAGGAAGGGTCCCTGTGCCAGAAGTAGGTTGTGGTTGTTATTCCCACTACTTTCTGATACCAAAGCAGGACAAAGGCTTGCGCCCTATCCTAGATCTTCGGGACCTGAACTACTTCCTCAAGAAGGAGAAGTTCAAAATGCTCACCCTGGCTCAGGTTCTGTATGCCTTAGACCCAGAAGACTTGATGGTAGCGTTGGACTTGCAGGACGCTTATTTCCACATCCCCATCCTGCCTGCCCACAGACATTACCTACGATTCGTGGTAGATCACGAGCACTTTCAGTTTATCATGCTCCCTTTCGGCCTTACCAGTGCCCCTCGGGTGTTCACGAAAGTGATGGCGGTGGTTGCAGCTCATCTGCGCAGGTTGGGGGTCTCAGTCTTCCCCTACCTAGACAACTGGCTGTTGAAGGCGCCTTTGCCCCAGACAGTGGTCTCACACCTCCAGACTATGGCGAACCTCCTGCACCAGCTGGGGTTCACTATCAACGTGCCGATGTCACACCTGACTCCCTCTCAGACGCTCCCTTTCATCGGGGCAGTTCTGGACAAAGTGCGGTTTCGGGCTTATCCTCCCCAAAAGCGAGTCCAAGACATTCAGGCTATGATTCCGATCTTTCAGCCTTGGTCTTGGGTTTCGGTGAGACAGACTCTGAGGCTGCTAGGCCTCTTGGCCTCCTCCATCCTGCTAGTAGCACATGCCAGGTGGCATATGTGGGCTCTGCAGTGGGACTTGAAGTTCCAGTGGGCGCAGCATCAGGGGAATCTCTCCGACATGGTCCAGATCTCGGAGGGGACTGCGAAAGACCTGCAATGGTGGCTTTCAAATCCCAATTGGGTCAATGGCAGATCCCTCTCCCTTCCCCAACCAGATCTCTCAATAGTGACAGATGCGTCGCTTCTGGGTTAGGGTGGCCACATGGGAGAGGCGGAGATTAGAGGCCTCTGGTCTCCGGCGGAGTCGGGACTCCACAGCAACATGCTGGAGCTCCGAGCGATCAGACTTGAGTTGAAAGCATTCCTTCCCTCTCTCAAAGGGAAAGTGGTGCAGGTGTTCATGGACAACACTACTGCAATGTGGTACTCCAACAAACAAGGTGGGGTAGGGTCCTGGACCCTATGTCAGGAGGCACTACGCCTCTGGACATGGCTGCAACATCAGGGCATTACCCTGATGGTTCAACATCTGGCTGGCGCTCTCAGCACCAGAGCAGACGAACTCAGCCGCCGACGCACTGTCTATCACAAATGGCGTGTCCATCCGGAGGTGGCGCAAGGTCTCTTTCTCAAGTGGAGAGAGCCTTGGTGTAAGGAAATGCCTCCTTGGCATGGTTACCCCCTGACATTTTGCCTTTGCTGATGCCAAGTTATGATTTGAAAGTGTGCTGAGGCCTGCTAACCAGGCCCCAGCACCAGTGTTCTTTCCCTGACCTGTACCTTTGTCTCCACAATTGGCACACCCTGACATCCAGGTAAGTCCCTTGTAACTGGTACCAAGGGCCCTGATGCCAGGGAAGGTCTCTAAGGGCTGCAGCATGTCTTATGCCACCCTAGGGACCCCTCACTCAGCACAGACACACTGCTTGCCAGCTTGTGTGTGCTGGTAGGGAGAAAATGACTAAGTCGACATGGCACTCCCCTCAGGGTGCCATGCCAACCTATACTGCCTATGGCATAGATAAGTCACCCCTCTAGCAGGCCTTACAGCCCTAAGGCAGGGTGCACTATACCATAGGTGAGGGCATAAGTGCATGAGCACTATGCCCCTACAGTGTCTAAGCAAAACCTTAGACATTGTAAGTGCAGGGTAGCCATAAGAGTATATGGTCTGGGAGTCTGTCATACACGAACTCCACAGCACCATAATGGCTACACTGAAAACTGGGAAGTTTGGTAACAAACTTCTCAGCACAATAAATGCACACTGATGCCAGTGTACATTTTATTGTGAAATACACCCCAGAGGGTATCTTAGAGATGCCCCCTGAAACCATACCCGACTACCAGTGTGGGCTGACTACTTTTGCCAGCCTGCCACACACCAGACATGTTGCTGGCCACATGGGGAGAGTGCCTTTGTCACTCTGTGGCTAGTAACAAAGCTTGTACTGGGTGGAGTGGTGCTTCTCACCTCCCCCTGCAGGAACTGTAACACCTGGCGGTGAGCCTCAAAGGCTCACCCCCTTTGTTAGAGCGCCACAGGGCATCCCAGCTAGTGGAGATGCCCGCCCCCTCCGGCCACGGCCCCACTTTTGGCGGCAAGGCCGGAGGAGATAATGAGAAAAACAAGGAGTCGTCACTGGCCAGTCAGGACAACCCCTAAGGTGCCCTGAGCTGAGGTGACTCTGACTTTTAGAAATCCTCCATCTTGCAGATGGAGGATTCCCCCATTAGGATTAGGGATGTGCCCCCCTCCCCTCAGGGAGGAGACACAAAGAGGGTGTAGCCACCCTCAGGGCTAGTAGCCATTGGCTACTAACCCCTCAGATCTAAACACCCCCCTAAATTGAGTATTTAGGGGCCCCCAGAACCTAGGAAACTAGATTCCTGCAAACTAAGACGAAGAAGGACTGCTGACCTGAAGCCCTGCAGAGAAGACGGAGACACCAACTGCTTTGGCCCCAGCCCTACTGGCCTGTCTCCCCACTTCAAGAAAAACTGCAACAGCGATGCGTCCCCCAGGGTCCAGCGACCTCTGAAGCCTCAGAGGACTACCCTGCATCTAAAAGGACCAAGAACTCCCGAGGACAGCGGCCCTGTTCCAAAGAAACTACAACTTGCAACAAAGAAACAACTTTTAAAGGACTGCACGTTTCCCGCCGGAAGCGTGAGACTTTCGACTCTGCACCCGACGCCCCTGGCTTGACCTGCGGAAAACCAACACTACAGGGAGGACTCCCTGGCGACTGCGAGCCCGTGAATAGCCAGAGTTGACCCCCCCATGAGCCCCTACAGCGACGCCTGCAGAGGGAATCCAGAGGCTCCCCCTGACCGCGACTGCCTGTTTCAAAGAACCCGACGCCTGGGAAACACACTGCACCCGCAGCCCCCAGGACCTGAAGGATCCGACCTCCAGTGCAGGAGCGACCCCCAGGTGGTCCCCTCCCTAGCCCAGGTGGTGGCTACCCCGAGGAGCCCCCCCCCCCCCTTGTCTGCCTGCATCGCTGAAGAGACCCCTGGGTCTCCCACTGAAACCTATTGCAAACCCGACGCCAGTTTGCACTCTGCACCCGGCTGCCCCCATGCCGCTGAGGGTGTACTTTCTGTGCTGACTTGTGTCCCCCCAGTGCCCTACAAAACCCCCTGGGTCTGCCCTCCGAAGTCGCGGGTACTTACCTGCTGGCAGACTGGAACCGGGGCACCCCTATCTCCATTGAAGCCTATACGTTTTGGGCACCACTTTGACCTCTGCACCTGACCGGCCCTGAGCTGCTGGTGTGGTAACTTTGGGGTTGCCCTGAACCCCCAACGTTGGGCTACCTTGGACCAAACTTTTAACCCTGTAAGTGCTTTACTTACCTGTGAACCTAACAAATACTTACCTTCCCCAGGAACTGTTGAATTGCACTGTCTAGTTTTAAAATAGCTTATTGTCATTTTTGTCAAAATTGTACATGATATTGTGTTGATTCAAAGTTCCTAAGATACCTGAGTGAAATACCTTTCATTTGAAGTATTACTTGTAAATCTTGAACCTGTGGTTCTTAAAATAAACTAAGAAAATATATTTTTCTATATAAAAACCTATTGGCCTGGAATTGTCTTTGAGTGTGTGTTCCTCATTTATTGCCTGTGTGTGTACAACAAATGCTTATACCCTCTGATAAGCCTACTGCTCGACCACACTACCACAACATAGAGCATTAGAATTATCTCTTTTTGCCACTATCTTACCTCTAAGGGGAACCCTTGGACTCTGTGCATGCTATTTCTTACTTTGAAATAGTACATACAGAGCCAACTTCCTGCACTTGGTTAGATCTGTTCGCCTCCGCAGAGAACACGCAATGTCAGCTGTTTTGCATGTTGGAGTTTCCAAGGCGGCATCCGCTCAGATACGCTTTTCGTCTTGAGTGGAACTCTAGCATCCTTTACGTCTTCCCGCCTATCCCTCTTCTGCCCAGAGTTCTCCAGAAAATCAAGAGCGACCAGGCCCAAGTTATCTTGGTGGCTCCGGACTGGGCTTGAAGGGTGTGCTATCCCGAGCTACTGAGCATGTCTATCGATCCTCCACTCAGACTGCCTTTTCGGGCTGATCTTCTGTCGCAGCAGCAGGGGACGGTCCTCCACCGGAACCTGTCCAACCTCTACCTTCATGCGTGGAGATTGAGCGGCAACAGTTGACGGCATTTGCCCTTCCACCCGAAGTCTGCAATGTTATCTTGGCAGCCAGGTGTCCCTCGACTAAAACTGTATACGCCTGTCGTTGGAATAAATTTGTGGCATGGTGCACCAACAAATCTATTGACCCCCTATCTGCCCCTCTTTCAGAGGTTCTTCTATTCATTCTTTCCTTAGCCAAGCAGGGCTCTGCATTGGGCACCCTTAAGGGGTATCTGTCTGCCATTTCCGCCTTTCTTAGGCTTCCTGATCAGCCCTCACTCTTTAAATCTCCTCTTGTGAGTAGATTCTTAAAGGGGCTCACCCACTTATTTCCTCCCACTCACTTTATCATGCCTCAGTGGGATTTTAATCTTGTGCTTACTTTCTTGATGTGTACTCCCTTTGAGCCTATGCATAATTGTCCCTTATGGCTCCTCACATTCAAAACTTTTTGTCATCGCCATCACCTCTGCTCGCAGGGTGAGTGAGCTTCAGGCCCTTTCTTCAGAACCTCCGTACTTGTCCGTACACCATGACAAAGTGGTGTTATGCACTAGAGCTTCCTTCCTTCCTAAGGTGGTTACACCGTTTCATGTAGGCCAGTCCATCACTTTGCCTACCTTCTACGCACCCCCACATCCTTCCCATGAGGAGGAGAGACTCCACCATCTGGACCCAAAAGGAGAGTTGGCGTTCTATCTCAATCATACTAAAGACTTGTGGGTGGACGATCAACTCTTTGTTGGCTATGTGGGTGCAAAGAAAGGGAAGGCGGTGCAGAAAAGTACCATCTCTCGATGGGTGCTTCTTTGCATCAAAATGTGCTACGCTTTGGCAAAAAAGCAACCTCCTGACGGTTTGTGGGCTCATTCTACCAGGGGCCATTGCTGCATCCTCTGCGTTAGTACGCGGAGTTCCTGTCCTGGATATCTGTCAGGCAGCTACGTGGGCGTCTCTGCACAGGTTTGCGAAGCATCACTGCCTGGACAGGCAGGTCCGTCGGGACAGCTACTTTGGTCGTTCGGTCCTGCAGGACTTTCTAGTATGATCTTAGTTCGCAGCCCACCACCGAGGATGGCATTGCTTGGGTATCTATTCTAAGGTAAGGAATCTGCAGCTAGAAGTCTCTATCAGATGTACAAGTTACTTACCTTCGGTAACGAAATATCTGGTAGAGACATAGGGGGTGATTCTGATTCTGGCGGGCGGCGGAGGCCGCCCGCCAGAATTCCGCCCCCATTATACCGCTCCGCGGTCAGAAGACCGCGGAGGGTATTATGAGTTTTTCCCTGGGCTGGCGGGCGGTCTCCAAAAGACCGCCCGCCAGCCCAGGGAAAAACTCCCTTCCCACGAGGATGCCGGCTCGTAATCGAGCCGGCGGAGTGGGAAGGTGCGACGGGTGCAGTGGCACCCGTCGCGTATTTCAGTGTCTGCAAGGCAGACACTGAAATACTTTGCGGGGCCCTCTTACGGAGGCCCCTGCCGTGCCCATGCCATTGGCATGGGCACGGCAGGGGCCCCCAGGGGCCCCGCGACCCCCCCTACCGCCATCCTGTTCATGGCGGCTTTCCTGCCATGAACAGGATGGCGGTAGGGGGGGGTCAGAATCCTCATGGCGGCGGAGCGCGCTCCGCCGCCATGAAGGATTCCCCCGAGCAGCGGTAAGTCGGCGGGAGCCCGCCGACTTGCCGCTTCTGACCGCGGCTGAACCGCCGCGGTCAGAATGCTCGTGGGAGCACCGCCAGCCTGTTGGCGGTGCTCCCGTGGTCGGTGGCCCTGGCGGCTACCGGCCGCCAGGGTCAGAATGACCCCCATAGTCTAGTTGCAGATTCCTTACCACCCACCCATCCTCCCCGCTTGCCAGCTGATTTCTAGGGACAGAGATTCCCCCCTTTCCGGTCCTTAGCTCTGGTGCACCAATATCAGTGTTCTTAGCGGCTGTGCGCTCTGGCGTGGAAAGTCGTTAAAAGAAACTGACGTCACTGCGCGAGGGCGGCCTCTATGTACTACTCCCGACGTCATCACGCGACACCGACGCCTACGATGCCTGCAGAGTCGACCGACGCCACCTACCGATGCGCACGGGTATTGCTCGAAGAAAAAATCTCCGGATCCAGTCTGACGCCTGGGGGAAAATTCTAAGGTAAGGAATCTGCAACTAGAATATTTCTCTACCAGATATTTTGTTACCGAAGGTAAGTAACTTGTACTTCAGTGCCAGGTTTGTCACCCATTCAATGTCTGGTTTGGAAGGCGGCGCACCCTTCATCCGCTTGAACCTGAAGAATACCTCCCACAGAACAGACGCCACGTCCAGCAGAATGGATGTGCCTGGGGTCATCTTCTTCTAGGATCCCTGTTGCCTCGTAGTAGAAAAGTCCAGTGAAAATCTTGGAATCCTTGGGGGATGGGGCGCTTAGTAAACAAATCTGGTAGTACGTATTATTGAGTTTGAGCATTCAAGCTCAGCGAACATGTCTATATTGCATGTTAGCATGTCAGCCACTTCATATTCTGTACAGATTGGCACGTGCCCTGTGGTTGGACTTGATACCTGCATCTCCTCTCGTTTGCAGACAAAGCGCCCCAGAGTAGGACTATACAATGGGCCCCAGTGCATTCAGTTTGTGCCTTTTGCGCTTCTTGGAATTTTGATGTTCTCTGCTCTCCCACAGAGCTCCTGATCATCCCAGGTGTACATTTATTCTCTAATCACGCTTAACTACTGTCCATGCCCTCTTCACATGTACAGAAGTACATCCATTCAGAAGCATTCCTCTTGCTCCTGTCTCATTGACGGTGCTTGTTAAATAATCATTCATACTACTACCTACTGACCGATGCCTAACTCTGCTGTTTCCCAGGGTTACCCTAGACATCCGTTATTCCAAAGTAGGAATATAGCACCTTTAATGGTCCATGACATAATCCAAATAGTAAATCCGACGGCTGTTCAATAAAAAAACTGCTTCCTATGCATTGGCTTTTGATCCGTCAACATAACAGTCTGAATTTGTGAAAATCTTTTTTGTATTAACAACCCACATATTGGTACATCTTGATTCCGTAAAGGCAGTCGATGAATATCAGTGCTGCAACAAAATAGCCTTTTTAAAGTCGATTATAGTGTTAATGACTGAAGAAACACTTCTTAGTTTTTTAAACCGCAAGTTTCAAACCTGTGTTAGCAAAGAAATACATTTAGGCCTTCTATTTTGCAAACTTCGTGTAGACCGCATCCAGGCATGCACGCCTTTTCTAATTAATACAGAATGTTTGCACTCCAGTCCCTTTTTAGCATTAGTTTTACTCCAAAGGGCAGATGTTATTTCTGACAATCAACGAGGAAGATATTGAATTTGCAAAAACAAGTGTGTTCATTTTAAATGCTTGGACCTCCAGCTATAAAAAGGAGCAAAAAAAATGTTTTTCTCAGTTATTAACTCAAATTTTATAAGAGCCTCAACATTTTGAGATGTTAAAAAGCCATTGGAATCCTCCACTATTATTATTAATATAAGTACAAAACTGTGTGAGTTAAAAGCCATTACTTTTTTAAGGGTCATGACAAGTAATGGTCATTTTAAAATGGAGATAATAGTTCCCTTCAATATATTTACACTAAACCTTGAAGATGAGCTAAAAAAAGACCAGCTGCTATTTATTGCTCTTCAGCCCTCCACTGGTATAGTACTGTGAAAAAACAAACTCTTTAAAATGTTGGTAATTCTACCCAAAGTGTCACAGGTTTTGTTTAAAATCTAGCAAGACAATAAGCCATAATGCCCGTCGGTCACTCCTCTTCCCATTTAATAAGATTGTTTAATTGAATCTCTGGCACACTGTGTTGGCAATGCATAAGGATGAAAATATATACTGCCATTTAACAGAGACCGGTGTCTGTTTTTTAGGCTGTTCTTGCCGGTGACTACATTCTTTCTGCTGCATCTGTGGCCTTAGCACGAATTGGAAACAATACCGTAGTATCTGTTTTGTGTCAAGTAATTGAGGATCTAGTGCGTGGTAAGTATGCTTTTATTTTGTTGTTTTTAAATAGTTTTTTCTTGTGTTTCAAAGGCAATTAACACAATGTGGTCAGCAGATCAATCTGCAGCGTACAAGCTTTCAACGTTTAAGAATAACTTGAGCATTGTTCTCTACATGGCTAAACTGGCATGAGTTTTCTCCATCTTAGTACATGCAAGATGATTATTTAGCACCAAGGCAGGTATTAAATATCCTCCATATATACATATTATTTAAGAAATTGATTATAGACTGTGCAATAGTCGTCCTCTCCCTTTTCCCTCAGACAACTTCAGATAATTCCCCCTGCTGAAAGTGATCACTTTCCGCAGCTGATTGGACTACTATCCCCAGTACCTTTCCTGTTGGTGTCTAACTCCCCCTTGACTCTTGTCCATACTGAGAACTACAAGAGGTTACAATGGAACAATCAACCAATACAGGAGATAGAACAACATAGGGATCTGGTAACCGTCTGTATAATGAACGGAGGTGATCCTCTGAATAGCTGGACACAGTTCACTAAAAGAGTTTTCAGATTAATTTCCCAACAATGAATCATATAAGGTTCTTAAGATTGGTACACTGAGCCATCAAAAGCCTTGACAAACTAAGGCACTTAAGCAAATGAGAGTTAAATCAGGGGTTGAGGAGCTTCAGGAGAAACCTGAATAATGAACTGCTACATAACCTAAGATCATCTAAGAGGAAATACAGAAAAATTGTCTGCCTCGCAAAGAAGCGTCATCAAGATCTTTTTTGGGCACAAATCCTCCATGCAGGTAAAGCCAAAAATTCTATCCAAATTTAGAAGACAGTAAATCAAATTGAAACAGGGACCCTGGCAGCTAATAACATGAACATTCCAGAGTCAACTTGGTTTGAATATCTTCAAGCCTTGTATTGGGAACATAGGGTTGATCAGGTGGGTTCAGGCCATCTGAAAACCACCAACTCCTACACTTCATTAATGTCAGTCAACCATAGTTCATCAAGGTATTTAAGTTCTACAGAAACATCAATATAAAGGCAATAGAGGCTTTGATAATCCAATTGGGGCACATAGCTGAATATTTTTTTCAGTCTCAGCAATAGTGCTACAGGCACAAATAGTTTTACCTCAAGCGTGCACCACTCAAGGTTAACCCAGACTTTTGGTCTGCAAAGCTGACCTTATTGTATAACAATGCCCTCATAAATGATAAAATTCCAGATTCTTGGTGAGGCAAAGTTGTGCACCCCAGCTACAAAGGATAGACGTGTAATTACTCTTTTAGATGCCAAAATATTTGCAACTCTTCTTTTCAAAGAATTGGATGATTGGGCTAAAGCAGACAAAATGTGCAAGTAAATCAAAGTGGATTTAACAAAGGCACAGTCACTACTACCAACTTGTTAGCTCTGCTATTAATCATCAATAGCAATATCGATAATACTATGGCCACTAAATCCTCTCTGTATGTTTGCTTTGTAGATTTTAAATCTGCATTGGATAGAATACTGAAGAATAGTTTATGGGAAAAACTGAATAATTGGGGCATCCTCCGACTCTGCTTAAAGCGGTTCAACTTTTGTACTATAAAAATTGGATGCAAGTAAAAATCGGTGATGGGCAGAGTCTCTCAGCAAATCCCAACTTCTACTGGACTGAAGCAGGGGTGTTTTCTTGCTCTGCTGTTTAACTTATTGCTTTGTGACCTTTTCAGCGATTAGGCACCTGTAACCTCACATCCCCAAAGTTGGGTGGGAAGCCACTCTCCAACATGATGTATGCGGATGACATGGTTCTTCTCAGTAAGACACAAGTAGGTCTGCAGTACTTGCTTGACAAGATATACGTTTAGACAGTCCCAGACAATCTGGAAGTGAATGTTAATAAAGCAATAATAGTCCATAAAAATAACAGAAAGCGGGGGGGAGGTAGTTCGACTCCTAAACAACAACATATTGAAGGGACCACAGAATGCAAATATGTAGCAATAATTATTGACTGCTAAGGATCTAAATTAATATGTACAAGCGACGGCCCATGCATTATTATCAGCATGTATTTCGCTCTTAAAGGCCCATTATTGGATCCTATTATGAGTCGTCAATGCAAACTTTTTACCAACCATCACCTGTGGTAGTGAAGCCTTGCGAGGAAGAGAAGTGCCTATGCTAGACAAGATAGTCACAAAAACTCACATATTTATATTACATTTGCCAAGGTCTGCATCCCCTACTCGGTTCCAGTTGGATTTTGGCTTGCTTAATTGAGTCATCGCAAGGCAAGAAGTCTTAATCTTCTGCTGTAAACTTAAATCAACAAACGTTGATTAATTAAATCTGTTGCTCTGGGCTGGACTGTCATAGAGACACGCCAACACTCCTGATCTTCTGTACATGGAAGGAGCTCTGACCAACTTTGAAGCATGAGAGCTCTGGAATGCACCTGTCACTTTACAAGTTTTTTTTAATAAACAATATTTATTGATATTACAACAACAAATACAGAAGAGTTACAATGTCACACCTAACTCAAGACAGTCTTTGAACATCAAAACTTGGCTATACCACAGCAAGGTTTCAACAGTTGCATCTAATAAAGTCATATAAATGTGAGAGTGGTGGCATTTGGGCTCCCCTTTGAACTTTATAGTATATTGCCCAACCATTTCCCCAACACCTTGGCATACTTTAGAGGGCAGCCGCTTGCTTCATAAACTGGTTTCTCCTGATGCACACACCAGTCCACTCCCCTCCACCATTGCAAGACGGTCGGGGCGTCGTCATTTTCCAATTCCTTGCAATGTCTCTTTTGGCCATCAGGAAGGCAGTACCCAGAAAGGTGCACTCCATTTTTGTACCTCCTATACCTTCTATGACCCTCAGAAGCACCATCATTGAAGACAATAGGACCTCCCATTCCAGAATCTTAGTAAGTTCCTGTAATAACATGACCCAGTAGCGCTGAATAGGTGGGCACTCCCATATTTTGTGGTAGAAATCTGCAGGGGCAGTTTCATATTTGGGGCAGGCAATGTTTGGGAGAATCCCAGCTCAGTGTAGTCTGTTGGGGGGAAAAAATATACCCCATGCAAGTAATATACCTGTATAAGCCTTAGGCGTGATGTCCTAGTAACAGTCCTCTGAGACATCAAGGCATCCCACCAATCTTGTTCCTCCAGCAGGCCCAACCATCGTTCCCACCTCACTCTAGTTCAGATCTCCCGGGGCATTACTGATCAGCAGTATATATAGTTGGGACACTTCCCGTTTACCCATCACCCCCCCCCCCCCCCAATAGTTTAGCCTCCAGTGGGCTATGTTCTGGCAGTGGATCAGTGTTCGTAACATACTTGTAGGGCATGGTGAAGATGGAGATGCTTATAAAATTGAGTGTACAAAAGCTGATAAGTTGCTTGCAGGCCTTCAAAGGAACACATCTGCGTGCTTCGCCAGATGTCTCCAAGCTGCGATATTCCCAACTGGTCCAATTTTGTGAATCCCTGCAGGGCTGCTGACTCATGGAGCCAGGTGCCTCTCCACAGAGGAGTTTGCTGGGATAGGACAAGCACCTACCCAGTGTGTAGCAAGGCTGCTCTCTTGGCCAAGATCACCATCCTTGTTCCGGGGAGAAGGTCCTGGGGAATTGGCGAGCTATAGAGTATGTCGAGTATTTGTGAAGAGGTCAACATGCTAAGTTCTAATTCATAAGTTGGATCCAACCACCCCCTGTAAACCAGTCATGTATGGGCTGTAATTGGGTTGCCAAGTAATATAGGTAGAGATGTCATGCCCAACCTCTGTCATACGGGCCTCTTTGGCGATACCGCAGCGCTTTACAGTGTCTACTGCCCTGCCAGAAGAAACCTGTGATGGTATTATCAAAAGCGTGGAACCATGAGCGTGGCAGTGGAAATAAGTTTTGAAAAATATATGAAAGCCTCGGAGTACATTCATTTTTAAAAAAAAGGTTATGCGACCTAGAATATTCAGGGGAAGACGGCGCCATTTCAACATATCTGGAGTAGCACGCTTTGTTAACTTCAGATTTAGGGGCCAGGTCGGGCAGGAGCACCATCCAGATTCCCAGATAATTAAAGCTTAGTCGCCTAATGTGCACTGTATCTTGTCAATCAAAGCAGGTTCGTGATGAAGACAAAGGTACTAGCACTGATTTTAGCTAGTTCATCCGAAGCTCAGATGCCTCTTCGAAGCATCTCAGTAGATGTAGGCTCTGTGGGCCACTATCTGCCTGGCTGGCCAAGTAGAGGAAGACATCGTCTGCATAAAGAGCAATGCGATCTTTATGGTCACTGCTCATCCCCATCCCTTAAGCAGGTGGCTAATAGCCTGGGCACTAGGAGTTCTCAAAACGTGGCGTAATACTCGGCCAGGATGCCATCAGGTCCTTGTGTTGTCCTGGTGGCGAGAGCAGAAATCATCAATGTGCTTCACTGGCTGAGATGGACTCATCTAGGACCTCTTTCAGAGACGGATTCCATGCTCTCAAGACATCATTCGGTCCTAGTGTTACAAGCCAATCTGTTATATGTCATGCTGCGGTACGCTGGGATTTGGGGGGGTTGGTGGGGGGGGGCCTTGACATGTCCACATTCAGGTCAGGGACTGCGTTAAAGTCTCCACCTATCCATGTCATCCGGTGAGGGAGGTCCAGTATCACCCTTGAGAGGTCGCTCAGAAAGGCCTGCAGAGCCACTGGGGGGTGGGGAGGGGACATAAACACTCACTAAGTTAATCATGCAGCCCTCTATTGTGCCCGTTACATTTATATATCGCCCATCTTTGCCTCTAGTGACCTTATCCACCCTCCTATGAAAGGAGCAACACAGCAGGATAGCCATCCCTCTGGATCCCCAAGCAAATCCAGCGTGATAAATTTGATCATAACCTGGCAGGGACAAAAAAGGGCAGCACTCTCCCATTAAGTACTTTTTTGTAACATTAGGACCTCTGACCTATGACGCTGGGCAGAGGTCAGGACTGCCATACACTTTATCTTGTCCAAGAGGCCAGGACAGAATTACAAAGGGCCTTACCATGTTTAGTGTGGGATACTGTGCTACAATTCAGGGGAGTCAGGCCACGGAAACTAATTTCATTGTTCAGTATCAATATCTTGGAATCATCAAGTGGTACGGATACCCCTAGGATTGAATCTGTTTGCTGATAGTGTGTGTTCCTATCTGTAAAGAAGAGCATAACAAAAAAAAAAACAACAACCAATAATAAACAAGCATTTTGTAGCTCCCCCCAACTCCCTCCCCATATTTCTCCCCCCAGAAGCATCTCTCGCCCATATTTAATCAACACTTCTATAAACTCAAGCTATCAACTAATCTACCAGTGGATCAAGGATGACCCCTCCATAGTGTAGGATAACAGTTGGCTTCAGATCACATTGAGAGTTAAAGAATTGGCATTGTCCCCCAATGGAGACCTGTCGTCTGATTGCCATGTCCATTGAGGTATTAAATGACAGGGCTGTGGGCTAGATTGGTGTGACCACTCGAATTGACTCCACCAGGAAAGAGCACTGCAGGCATCCCCCCTCACCCCCCCCCAGCCCTCCCCCCCCCCCCCTCCACCCCCCCACACACACACACACTCAAAGACTGTGCTTCTTCCACCGTGGATCCCCCACCCCTGTCAGTGCCGTCGCCTTCAGGTCTCTGTGACATCCCTGCATCAGAGATGTTGATCTGGCTCACTGGGAGACCTCAGCTGTTTCTGTTGAGTTTTGGAGTGCTCCTCAGTTCAGCATTGAACATTTAAGGATGGTTCAGGAGGGGGGAGATGGGTGGGAGGGGGCTACGCCCAGTATGCAACTGTGGCTGTTCCTCTGTGAACCACGCCCATGCAGAAGCTGGTGTTTCAAAGAAGTATGTTTTATTATCATAGACCACTTAGAGGCGAGCCGGGAAGAGGAGGCTATACAGCAACCCCACCCCCCTGAGCTTCTGCTTTAACTTCTAGTTATGACCTGTGCTGTTGCTGAACTTCTTTTGTATAGTCCGTGTAGGAAGTTGGTTCGGTCTATACTATCTCAAAGTGAGAGATAGTGTGCACAGAGTCCAAGGGTTCTCCTTAGAGGTTGATAGTGGCAATTAGATAATTAGATAATTCTAATGCTCTAGTTTGTGGTAGTGTGGTCAAGCAGTAGGCTTATCAGAGGGTAGTGTTAAGCATTTGTTGTACACCCACAGGCAATAAATGAGGAACACACACTCCAGGCCAATAGTATATTTTCTTAACTTATTTTAGAACCACAAGATTTGAAGTAAATACATAAAATGCAAGGTACTCCACACAGGTAAGTAAGGAACTTTGAATGAAATCAGTAGTACATACAGTATAGGTTAAAATGGTAATAAGCTATTTTAAAAGTGGACACAGTGCAAACATCAGAAGTTCCTGGGGGAGGTTAGTATAGTTAAGTTTTGAAGGTAAGTAAAGCACTTACACAGTCAGTCTCCTGGGCATAGGCAGCCCACAGTTGGGGGTTCAAGGCAACCCCAAAGTCACTGCACCAGCAACACAGGGCCGGTCAGGTGCAGAGTTCAAAGGAGGGCCCAAAAAACATAGGTGCCTACGGAGAACAAGGGTGCTCCGGTTCTGGTCTGCTGGCACGTAAGTACCCGCGTCCTCGGGGAGCAGGCCAGGGGGGTTTGTAGAGCACTGGAGGGGACACAAACAGGCACACAAAACACACCATCAGCGGCTCAGGGGTGGCCGGGTCCAGTGTGCAAAGTTGGCGTCTGGTTTGCTATAGAAACCAATGGAGGGACCCAGGGGTCACTTAGGCGATGCAGGCAGGGCACAGGGGGGCTTCTCGGGCCAGCCACTGACTGGGCTAGGGAGAAGGCCACCTGTTGGTCACTCCTGCACTGGAGGTTGGTTCCTCTCAGTCCTGGGGGCTGCGGGTGCACTGCTTGGTCCAGGCGTCGGGTTCCTTCTTACCAGGCAGTCGCGGTCAGGGGAGCCTCTGGATCCTCTCTGCAGGCGTCGCTGTGAGGTGCAGGGGGGGTTGCCTCAGGTTATTCACAAAGTCGCAGTCGTTTGGGAGTCCTCTCTGCAGTGTTGGTTCTCTGGAGCTCGAGTCGGGGGCGTAAGGTGCAGAGTGTGAAGTCTCACGCTTCCGGCGGGAAGAGTGAGTTCTTTAAAAGTTGCTTCTTTGTTGCAAAGATGTTGCTGTTGTTGAACAGTGCATCTGTTCTCTTGAGTTTCTTGGTCCTTTGGGTTCAGGGCATTCCTCAGAGGTCGCTTGTCCCTGTTGGGTGCGTCGCTGTGCAGATTCATTGAGTCTGGAGACAGGCTGGTAGGGCTGGCGCCAAGTCAGTTGTCGTCTCCGTCGTCTCTGCAGGGGTTTCAGGTCAACAGTCCTTGTTGTAGGTTGCAGGAATCTGATTTCCTGGGTTCAGGGTCACCCCTAAATACTGAATTCAGGGGTGTGTTTAGTTCTGGGGGCAGTAGCCAATGGCTACTGTCTTGGAGGGTGGCTACACCCTCTTTGTGCCTCCTCCCTGAGGGGAGGGGGGCACATCCCTATTCCTAATGGGGGAATCCTCCAAAACCAAGATGGAGGATTTCTAAAGGCAGGGGTCACCTCAGGTCAGGACACCTTAGGGGCTGTCCTGACTGGTGGGTGGCTTCTCCTTGTTTTTCTCATTATCCTCTACTGCCTTTCCGCCAAAAGTGCAGGCAGTGGCCGGAGGGGCGGCCATCTCCACTAGCTGGGATGCCCTGGGGTGCTGTGACAAAAGGCATGAGCCTTTGAGGCTCACTGCCAGGTGTTACAGTTCCTGCAGGTGGAGGTGAGAAGCACCTCCACCCAGTGAGGGTTTTGTTTCTGTCCTCAGAGAGCACAAAAGCTCTCACCCCAGGGGGGCAGAAACTTGTCTCAGTGGCAGGCTGGCAAAGGCCAGTCAGTCCTGCACTGAAGGATTGGGTAAAATACAGGGGGCATCTTCTAAAATGCTCTCTGTTTGCATTTTGTAATAAATCCAACACTTGCATTAGTGTGGGTTTATTATTCTGAGACGTTTGATACCAAACTTCCCAGTATTCAGTGTAGCCATTATGGAGTTGTGGAGTTCGTTTTGATAAACTCCCAGACCATGTGCTTAATATGGCCACACTGTACTTACAATGTCTAAGAATAGACTCTGTACGGGCATATTGCTCATGCAGCTATCCCCTCACCTGTGGTATAGTGCACCCTGCCTGAGGGCTGTAAGGCCTGCTTGAGGGGTGACTTACCTATGCCACAGGCAGTATTTTGTGTGCATGGCATCCTGAGAGGCCTTTTTCTCCCCACCAACACTCACAATCTGCAACTGCAGTGTGTATGTGTTATGTGAGGGGTCCCTTAGGGTGGCACAACACATGCTGCAGCCCTTAGGGACCCTCCCTGGTCACAGGGCCCTTGGAACCACTGGTACCTTTTACAAGGGACTTATCTGTGTGCCAGGGGTGTGCCAATTGTGGAAACAATGATATATGTTTTGTGAAAGAACACTGGTTTTGGGGCCTGGTTAGCAGGGTCCCAGCACACTTCTCAGTCAAGTCAGCATCAATACCAGGCAAAAAGTGGGGGTAACTGCAACAGGGAGCCATTTTCCTACAGTCAGGAAACAGGAGGACTTGGCATCGCCACAGTGCAGATCTGCGCAAGTCCGGGCCTCCTGTAGAACTGCATCTCTTTCTTTAAAATTAAGAAAACAGGCTATTACTAGCTTAGGTGAAGCACACAGGTGAGGGGTCTGTACAGTGAGCTTACACAATCATAATCCTGGGTGAGATGTGGATGTCTGGTAACCAGGATGTAAACTAATGTTCAAGGAAGTCTGCCATTGGCTGGCAGTCCATGTTCTCTGAGATGCCAAGAATACAAACATTGTTAAAACCGTGAGCGATTCTCAGCATCCTCTGCTTCGCGATGTAATTCTGAGGTGCAGCCCAGAAGAGTTGCTACCTGGGTTTCAAGGGTTTTCACTTCATCCTCCATGTCAGAAATTTGTGATTTAGCCCTGGCGATCCTGGCTGTCGCATTGTGGAGGTCCTGGTGCAGAAGTGCAACATCCACTCTTACTTTGCCTATTTTATTTCTCAACAATCTCTCGTTATGATTGGATCGCCTCAAGCTAAGTTGCTCGGTAGTCGAGCCTCTGCCACACCCTCCACCAGTGGGCCCACCACGTACTGCTCTATGCATGTGTGTGCTGCAGAGGAGAGGGCTACTTTATCCCTGCCCATAGTGACTCTATGTTGGGTCCTACATTTGCCAGGAAGTTTCAGTGGTTCAAAGCACCTATGTCCTTTCTCAGCCTTCAGGGGCACCACACCCAATGGACTTGTCACCATCTTCATTCGGTCTTGTCTCCCAGCCACTCTCCAAGGTCAGGCCTGAATCCCCTGCGCAATACCAGCATCGCACAAGACCTGGACTCTCAGGCTTATCTCTGTCCACACATCAGAGTCAGGGGTTGCCTATCAATGGCTTGCTCCAGTCCGCCACACTGCTGTTCTTGACTAGGACCTGCATTCATGGGCATGGGCATGGGGCGCCCACAACGATCGGTCCAAGGAGATGGGGGGTGGGGGGGTTCATCGGGGTCCTCTTCAATCTTCGACGGGAGGCCTGCCATTCTCCCAGGTCCCGTCTGCATCCCTCGCCCCATCAGTGTGCTCCTCCCGTGTCTGGCTCTAAGGCTGCGGTCTGCATTTTGTGAGGGCGCTGCATGTCCAGAAAGACATTCTGCCCTGTATGCCAGTTTCTGGTCTATGCCACCGGAGTCCCAACAGCATTTGGAGACTCTGGAGACCGAACAACAGTGATCTGGCGTATCTGGTCGAAGCAGATGATGGAGGGGTCATGAGCACTTCTAAAGTACGACACCCGATCTTGACACCTCAGCCACACCCCCTCCACTTTACAAGTTTAAAAAAATATATTAGCAAAGATATGAGAATATTGTCATGCTCACAGGACCAACTGCTATGAACTAAGCTGTCCCATGCATGGATGATAGTAAATTGTTGCACTACATTAAGGGACCAACCATATTTGTTTAATCAAATAAAACATAAATTCATGCAATATCACTTAGGTTATTTGATGGTTATCCTGTCCAGTTTTTAGTAGGGTACAAAGAAATTGATGATAAATTATGCAGTTTATGTAATAAGGCAGATATCTCGTTAATTCATCATACTTGCATTTGCCAGGACCTCTTGAGGTAAAGACTGAGCCTTTTAAGGCAACTGTTCAACCAAAAACATATTCAAACATGCCAGAAAGCTGTTACATGTGCATTAAACCCGGACAACCCAATTTAAATGCACATTTGGTGAAATTCTTGATGCTGCAGACAAGAAACTGCTGACTTAAACTAAAGAAACACATTGAAAACCTTCCCAACTTAAATGACTGATTACGAAGATATTTTAGGCCATGTGATATTACTGTTCGTATTCTTTAACTGTTGTATCACGTTTGTTGTTAATGTCTGTATCTAAGCTATGCAATGTTTTAAGTGACTAAGCATGAATAAAATATTAAGATATACAACAAATTACAATTAACAGGTAATGAACAACTTGGGTAGGTCTAAAATTTGGTAGGACCACATCGTTTAGGAGCAATGGGGAAAATAGGGATGGGGTAAATTTCAATTTAGCATCACAGTTGAGAACACTGCAACTGTGACTGCACACCGATGTTATAAACCACACTGTCCTACACTTCCCACTGAGTGAAACCTGTTTAAACAGGCTGACAACAATCATGGGAAATTCCCAGCCTTAGAGTTATTTAGGTGAACTGACTTTGCTGCCCTACAGCCTGGTATGAAACCCCACCCTTCATATTGGCTATTGAGCAGTACAATAGGGGGTCCTAGTGTGTATGTGTGCTTTGTTTGCATTAAATTCCTGTGATGCATGGAGAACGTTTCTTTGAGTCCACTCATAAAATGGCAGTACATTATGGTTAAAGTTTAGGTGGTCACGTGCCTACTTACACTGATGCAAAGGAATTTAGCTGAAATACATGGTTTGTAGTATGTGCGACTGACTACACATGCTCTGCATACTCATTCTGTCTAGTGTTGGGCTCGGATGTTGTTAGTTGTTTATATTCAAAGAATTCTGTTTCAGTCACAAGGCACAATGTAAGGCAATGTGCATATTATTTTCTGCCTTGGAGTTCGGATATGTACTAATGAAGCTCCCAGACTCGACGTGTTCCACATTCGCTGCTTTGGACCCATGCAAGAGACCTACCACTCTCCTTATCAAGAGACTTCAACTGCACCTCCATTCCGTTTTCTTTCTCCCTCAGATGATTCAAAGACCAGGTCCTCGACTCTCTGAGCTCCACGTTCCTTCCTTCCTTCCATAAACTTGAGAATGAAGAGTTGTGGAGGGTGATGGAACAGATACCCTTAAAATGCCTTCAGTGCCACACCAAATACCATTTGTCTGACCTCCACTCAATGTGTAATCTATGCCTCTTTCTGGACCACAAAGACTTGGAGTGCACCTTCTGCCAAGCCTTTTTGCAAGAAGTCTCTTCGACAGCACAGACACACATACTGGGCACACATAAGCATGCAGCAGCAGTCAGCAGTGACCACACACAATATTTTCTGTGAAGCAGGTCCTCTTGGTACAGAAGGAGAGGACGTTGAATCTTAAGGCCTCCTAGCGCACCAACCCAGCACAGGGATAATCAACTTTGATGCCACAGAACCAGGAAAACAGAAAGAGGAGGATGCGCCTTCACCCCTCCCACCACTGGGTCTCAAACCAAGTCTGCATCATGGTCTTACAAAAAAGCAATGCCCTGAGCACTGACCCTTATAGGATGAGGCATCCAGCCCTGGACACATGTACAGCAGCCTACTGGGCCTCTGCATAGCAATAGCAAATACAGATGGCACCCCTCAGATTCTGATTGGCACTGAGACAAGGCATCTGAGCCGAAACAAGGCTCCATCAAAAACCTCAGTGCCATCAGCCTTTTGACACAAAAAAGCCAAAGCGCCCCTCAAAATAGAAGGACCCTTCAACACCTTCGGCAGCGAAACCACCATATGTGTGAGACTGCACTCCACCGCGAGCTCGGATGACTAGCAAAGGCCAATCCTAGAAAAGAATCCAAGTGCACTCTGTGTTTTCTGATGCCATAATGACTTTTAAAAAAAAAAATATTTATTGATTTTCACATATTTAGTTTCAGATAATACAATACAATATAATGTTTCGTTGTTTCAGATTGTTGAAGTGTAAGTATGGTTTTGATATATAAAGGAAACAGAACAATAACTGCTCATTTTGCCGACGTTTTTTTTTTCTCATTTGGTAGTTCAGTTATTGAATACATCAACATATGTGTTATATATTGTCGAATCTGTTAGCTGTTTCAGCAACTTACAGATTAATCGTTAACGCATATATGAAAAGTAAAGAAAAGATGAGAAAAGGGGAAAGAAAAAAGATTAACAAAGTTAACAATATTAACAATCACCATGCAATCATTTAGTTTTGCAGTTATCGTGGGGTGTCATGGGTACAGTGGGGGCCAGACCGTGTTGTGTAAAGCAAGTGCTTAGAGTCAGGCTTAAGTGCACTTTCGTTCTGATGTCTTGTCATGTGTGTGAGCTTATAGTGACTGTGTATATTTGTCGTTGATGACCGTTTGGTTCATGGTGGATGCAGGTCATTTTTAGCTTCCACCTTTAGTATTAATGACTCCCAGTACTCCGTTCCTGAGTTTACAATGCCCTGTGTTCGGAGCCATCTTAAATGATGGGCTTCTGCTTTAGACCATATCAAAAGGTCTTTCAACCATTGCGACAAGGATGGAGGGGCTTGGGATTTCCATGCCATGGCTATCCTGCGTTTGAATTGTACCAGTTCTAAGTCTATCAATCTATGAAGGGATTTGTCTCATTTTGTTTTGGGTCTAATACTTAACAGGCAAGAAGACGGTGTCTCAGGTAGGGTATAGTCCGTTAGTTCCGTGATTGTTGCAATAGTTGTGTGCCAGACACTACGTTGGGTTGGGCAGTCCCATAACATATGATAAAATCCAGCTGGGGATATAGCACATCTCGGGCAGGCTGGTTCATGTGTGGGATACATACGGTGGAGCCGTTTTGGATCTAGGTATGCTTGGTGTATGTAGTTGAATTGAGTGAATCTGAATCTGGCATTACGGGAGACCTCCTTTACTGAGCGCAATGCTAAGTTTCACTCTGGTGCTGTCAGTGATTGTGACAACGCGGTATTCCATTTTTCATATGTCGTTTGTAATGGGGCAATGAGGGGTGCACGAAGTGCTCTGTATAGAGTGGTAACGATGCGTTTAGTTGTCGTTGCCGATAAAATAGCATGTAAGGCGTGAGATGTTGGTGGCTCGATATTCCCCGGACCCCATATGTGACGCATGCCTTGTGTTAAAGTGTAATAAGTGATGAATTGCCCTGGAGCAATATCATATTCAGTTATCATATCTTGAAAAGATTTAAGTACACCGTCCGAGAAGAGGTGTTCGGTTTGTGTAATGCCCTTGTCTGCCCACAGTAATCGTGTTTGGGCTGGTAAAGTCTGTGGTACACCAGGTATATCCCATAGTGCTATCGCGGGGGAATATGGTGTGGGTGATCGTTTGGGGTGTTAGTATCCATGCCATGTGCCGCTTTCATTAGTGGATTCATTTTAGGACCTCCCGTCTTAGTGTTGGTCAACCAAGTGTACAGTGCTGTATTACCCAGTTGGGCTAGTACCTCGCCTGTTTCCGGGTGGAGCGGAGAGGTCAACCATTTGTTTGGCCATTGCAGCTGTGCTGCTGCGTAGTAGGATTCAAAGTGTGGGGCACCAAGGCCTCCTTCGTGGAGCGGCCTCTGGACTACAGAAAGTGCCACTCTGCGACGTTTGTCTCCCCATATTAAGTCCAATAATACACTGTTCAGCGCTCTGAAAAAGGCACGTGGTACTACAATAGGCAGAGCTGAGAAATAATACAGCAACCGAGGTAGAATTAACATCTTAGATACCACTACTCTGCCCATTGGGGATAAAGGTAGTGATTGCCAGAAAGTGAGAGATGTACGAGAGGACGTCCGTGCTCTAGTTAAGTTGCCATCCATGAGGTTTTTGGACGAGTGATAGATATGTATTCCTAGGTATTTGAAAGTGTCATATTGCCACTGCAGTTTTGTGTTATTTGCAAAAAGGCGTCTAGCGGGAGGATATAGTGCTAGTGGAAACACGCATGATTTAGGCCAATTGACCTGGAGTCCTGATGCTGTCCCAAAAAGAGAGAGTAGGTGCTCAATTTCAGGAAGCGTGGAGTGCACATCTCTGATATATATATATATATAGATATATAGATATATATAGATATATAGATATATATATATATATATATATATATATATATACATATATATAAAGGGCATCATCCGCATAAAGGGACACCACATGAAATCTTTGGGAGTCCCATATTCCCCAGGCTTCGGCTTTGGTGCGTAGGTAACATGCTAGAGGTTCCATGGCCAAAGCAAATATCAACGGCGATAGTGGGCAGCCCTGACGTGTGCTTCGTTGTATGTTGAAGCAGTTCGATATTACCCTGCTTGTCTTCACTCTAGCAAATGGGTCTCCGTATAGTGTCTTAACCCAACGCACCAGGCATGGCCCAAATCCCATTTTTCCCTGGCAAGCAAATAAGAAGTCACATCCTAATGTGTCAAAGGCCTTCTCTATATCTAGAGAGACCGATACACGGTGAATGTCCTCCGTTGATGTATTGTGTATTAAGTGTAGAAGGCGTCTGATATTTGTGTGTGGTGCGGCCTGGTATAAAACCTGCTTATTCCTGGTGTACTAAGGAGTTCATTGCAGGTAGCAGGCGGTTAGCAAGTATCTTACCTAATATTTTGCAATCTAGGTTGAGTAATGATAAGGGACGGTAGGATCTTACATCAGACGGGTCACGTCCTGATTTAGGGAGCACTACAATAAGAGCTTCCCGCATTCAGAGCGGCAGGGAGCCCTGTTGGAATGCCTCTTGATAGACTTCTAATAGCCGTGGGAAGAGGGTAGTAGGGTATGTGGCATAGTATTCGATGGGCAAGCCATCAGTGCCTGGAGTCTTGCCACGCGCCATCTGTTTGACCGCAGTTGCAATTTCATCTAGTTGTATGGGTTCCTCTATGATTTTGCGTTGTGTGTCTAATAATTTAGGAAGGGGCACCTCGTCTAAGAAGCTGCATGCTCTCTCTGCGTTTAGATCCGCCGGCCGTTCATAGAGCCATTGGTAGTAGGTGCAAAAAGCGTCGTTTATTGCGAGCTGTGACGTGTCCATGTGTCCATCTGGCAACAGGATGGACATTGCTGGTGTTTTATGGTTCACTTCTCGGAGGAGCCAGGCAAGCACCTTACCCGAACGATCTCCCTAAGCATGTTGTAAGGCCATGCGTGTGCGGTAGTCATAATGGCTTAGAGTGGATTCTGCTTCGTGTCTACTTCGTCTAAGTTGACTTAGTTGTGTAGGGGATCTGGAGGGTTCTGTGGCATAAATTTCTTCTTGGTGCAGTTCACGTTCAATCTTTATGAGATCACGTGTTAATTGTTGTCGTATTCCCCAAGTTGTGGCCATACAATGACCCCTGATAACCACTTTATGTGACTCCCACTCTATTGCACGGGAAGAAGCGGTGTTAGCGTTTGTTAGGAAATATTGACGTATGGTGTCTAACAATGACTCGCGAAACGGAGGGTCTAATAAGGCCTCCGTTAGCAAACGCCAAGTGGGTATAGCGGGACGTGAGGTGCCCCAAAACAAAAGTGCTGTTATTGGGTTATGGTCGGAGCGTGTTTTAGCCAGATATTCTGTGTAATTCAAAAGGGCGCCGTTATTGGTGGTACTAAATAGTATATCTATCCTGGTGTAAAGGTCATGTACCGAGGAGTAATATGAATATTCACATTCTTGTGGGTGACTCGAACGCCACACATCAGCCAACCTCATGTGTGTGCTCCAGGTTCGAAGGTGACGGGCGTTGCGTAGTCTGGGGGCAGCCGATATTGGGGGATGAGATTGGTCTAGTTGAGGATCCATAATGCAATTAAAGTCTCCGCCCCAGATCGTAGGGGCAAGTGGATTGTGGAATAGGGCAGGTGTGAGGGAATCTAGGAAGGGGAGCTGATTGACGTTTGGGGCATAGACAGCTGCAAGGTTAATCGGTGTGCCATCGAGCTTACCCTCCAATATCACATATCTGCCTTCCTTGTCTGTTGTCTGGGATGTGAGAGCAAAGGGAATACCAGGAGCCAGCCATATTAGAACGCCTTTGGCAAATGCTGACGTAACAGTACCATATATTTGACCTTGCCAGTGAGACCGTACCTTCATTAATTCTACTTTCGTGAGATGCGTTTCCTGAAGCATTGCAATGTGTACACCATATCGTTTAAGATATGAGTGTATTTTATAGCGTTTGGTGTATGTTGCAATGCCTCTCACATTCCAGGTGAGGATTCTATATTGTGGGGGTTGGGTCGGTCGTTGTGTATGAGACATCATTCATAAAATTTTACAGAAGATATTACAGACAGAATATCACAGTTGCGCCTTATGTTTTCAAGGATTTGATTCTGCATGGGTAGCTGGGGTGTCTTGGCTCTATGTTTCGAGCTACGGTGATTTTCAAGGCTGCATATCAATGAGCATGGGGGAAACATGTAAAAAACTAATAAGAAAAAACCCCAACGATAAAAACAATCCCTCCCGGCCCGCAACTATATAGTGTGCCGCCCAATGTATAACAAGTTTCTCTGTGACTCTGTGAACAACGCATCCAGAGGTACATTGTGGTGGGGTAGTGATGGTTTTCGGTGAGAATATGCCCCGCTGCGGGGCCCTGAACGATTAATGTGGTAAAGGAGGAAGGATCAGTTCAGACAATGTTCGCAGTGATAATTAAGCTTTCTATCAGGAGGTATATAGGGAGTGGTGAAGTACAATGTTCGTATGACCTGCATTGATTGTTAGATAATATCGTCCGCTGTGCGGGCATAATATGTGGGGTTATATTGCTGCCAGTCTCCGAAACCTCGGAACCAGAGTCCGATCCCGATGTTTGTAAGTGCTCCGAACGAAGAGTATTGAAGAGGTTCTTGCAGCAAAAGTGTAGCTTCCGCTACTGCACTATCGCGTTCGGCTGCCGCCTGTTCCCGATTGGGACGGGAGTTAGCTGGTTTTCTGCAACAGCGTCTCGGTTTCGGGGTGATTCATGTAGCCGCTTCTTTCTCTTCCTCGCTTGCCGCCACCAGGCCCTTGGCATGGAGCCATGTCCATACATCTTCGGGTGATTGAAAGATGTGTGTTGTTTCTTGGTCTATGATCTTGAGTTTTGCTGGGTAAAGAAGGGCATATTTAATTTGTAAGGCGCGTAGGCGTTGTTTAACTACCATGAATGACCCCCTTTTCCGTTGCACCTCCATTGTGTAATCCGGATATGCCGCTATTGTTGTGTTTTCGAAGTGCCAAGGACCCTTGGTGTGGAACAATTGCAGGATCAAGTCTCGATCCCGAAAATTCAGGAGGCGAGCTATGAGTGGGCGTGGAGGGGCACCTGCCTTTGGTGGTCGGCCCGGAACTCGGTGGGCCCTCTCGATGGAGAACAGAGGTGGGGTATCTTCCTGGAATACCGTGGATCTGAGCCATTTTTCCAAAAACGATTCTGCATTAGGTAGTTCAGAGCGCTCCAGAAATCCAATGAAACGGATGTTATTTCGTCTAGAGCGTCCTTCCGCATCCTCGGCTCTGCGGTGGAGAGCATTGAGTTCCTCTTGCATGGATGTTAATCGCGTTTGTATAGATTGAAAAGTTGGTGGTACAGTCTGTGTGATTTCCTCCGCCTGGGTAACCCGCTCTGTTAGTTTACGATGATCCGCTCTCAGCAGGTTCACTTCTAGCGAAACTGTATCAATCTTGGTTTCCAGCGAGGTTTTGGTATCCAGTATTGCACTCAGAATTTTTTCAAACTTTGCAGAGTGACTTTGCAGTGTGTTTTCCAATTGACGGAACTGTTCAGTTTGTGATAGTGGTTCCGAGGAAGCTTTGTCATTTGTAGCCACAGTGTCACTTATCGGCTTGTTAGGCCGCGGTTTCCCCATGGTAGCAGTGAGAAGGGGGTGTATATCTGCAAGCTGTAACCGTGGTTATTGGACTGCTGCGAATGATATTCTCTTTGCGGCACTGATAAATTTGTGGTGTTCTGAGTAGTAGTTTTGCAATTGTACTCAGCACAGTAGAGTATATTTTAATAAGCACACAGCGATTCACTTGCAGAAGGGTATCTACACGCTGAGTGCTGGGAGTCCCAGGTTTTAAGTGATGGCAGGGATAGTTGTCAATGCGTCTTATAGGCAGGCAATAGAGCTCCAATCATAGTGCACATGAGGTAGTCTTAAGGTTACTTGCAGTTTTCACACAATGGTGTTGCTGCCCGTTTTGTGGGTTACAATGTTCCTGGGCAGCAGTCCGGTCAGTTTCCCCCTAACAAGAACCGGGGTTCGGTAGGCCTTCACTCGGCCTTGGGATGCACAGTCGGTGAAATAACAAAAGGAGGGGCGAACAACCCCTCTTCTTGGTAGTCTTGTAAAGCTGGTTGCTCCGCTGTATGCGTGCCTTCCTCACTGCCGCCGCAGCGCACCTACCGCCTCATTACCGGTGCGATCTCTGAAGAGGCATGCACTTTCTCCAGCAACGAGCGCCTCCGACCCGTGTCTCCTCAGCGGGACGCGCGCAAGCCGGTGCGCCTTCGATGTGCTCCCGTCAGACATCCTTGGCAAGGCGGATGACCACAATGTCGTCTGGATCCTGCCCGCTGATCTGGATCGCGGAGGCCGGCAGCTCCGCCAGTCAGGTCGCCATTTGCAGCTACCGGTCACGAATGGCGTGCGGAGGCTAGCGCGTCGTAGCACACCTTCACTGACCGCGTCCATTTACACCGCTGCAGTCGAGCAATTTCACAGGACCTCGCTGTATGCAGAGAGCTCCTTTAGAGTTAGTTTTTGCAGGATGTTGAGCAGGCCCCGCTCAGAGCTCGTTTAGTAACGTCCTATGCGGCCGCCATCTTGGCCACGCCCCTGATGCCATAATGACTTACTACAGATATGTGCCACTGGAGCAAGATTTGGTGGGTCACTCTATGGAAAGCTGCTGGCAGATCCTGAAGACAGCCTGCATCCTCATTAGTGCTCCTCAGTGTGCCATTCCAGTAGGATACTTTCTGAAGTCTGAAAGATAGTTTGAATTGTCCACATTTTGTTAGATCTGCAAAACCACTAACTTCACAGTAATCTTTGTCAGAACAGGCAAATTGGTGGTAGGCCTAAAGTTATATGTATGTTGTAGGTCAAGCTTGTTTAAGAGGCTAATGAGCCCATATTTAAGCATGAAAGGTACAAGGCCCCTTTTGAAGGGATAAGGGCTTCCTATTTGATACCGTTGAGTGGAAAACATTCAGAGGCTCATCTTTTCAGTAGCCATGTGGCACTGACTCCATAAGAGCATTGGTAGACTTCAGCAACCAAATAATGCTTTGTATTTCTGTGGTGCAGGCAGAGGAAACAGGTAGGTTAGACACATTAGCTTGACAAGTAGGTCTATCAATCACCTTCATTTTAGAGATATTTTTAAAACGTTATCAGTAATTAATTGATTGCCTCTGTGAATTCGGCAGGGATTGAAACCCCGGGTAACAATGACAGGATGACACTGCAGTTTTGACCAAATTAAAGTGTGTGTGCCTGTTTTTGGCAGTTTGAAATCTCCCCTAACAATATTCCTTTTAATAGGCTTTGCTTGCTTACCTTTTTGTACTTTTTCCAACCGTCATATTGTGCATCCTCGATTTAACTTCCTCTCTCCCTCAATGTTGTCCTCGGTGCTTGAGGTCAGAGTTAATCCAAGGGCTACATGGGATTGCGATCTGAGGTACGAGGGAAGGAAGACAGTCTAGTCAGTCCCAAAGATTTGAAAGAGCTCAATACACGGGCCATTGTGGAATTGCAGCTCTAGGGATTGGCGGAGTCCAAGGTTTATAGAATCCATGAAATTGAAAAGCTATTATTTAATGATCTTACGATGTGGCAGTTGCACTTTTTTCTTTTTTTTTCTTTCTGAATCATTCATGGATGTCATCTAACGTGCTCTTTTGTGGTGCATGGGATCATTGATAGCAAGAGTATGCGCAAGATCATGCAAAGCAGTCAGGAAGCAGGTAACCAATGGGGCAAAGTTCTCATCTAACCACGAGTTAAAGTCCCCTGTAAGTGGGATGGCTGTGTTTGTGTTGTGCACAAATAAGACAGAAAATTCGGAAAATGATTATCTTGACTAAATTTCTGCCAGGGGAGTGGTGTTATAAGACCTACTTCACTGTACGCTGATGGCATACTCTGTGAAAACATGAGAGATCCTGTCCATCGTATTACAAGTTTCAAGTTGTTAGTGCCAATTCTAAATGAGGTCCCTAGTTGAAAGACAATCTCCCGGGCTGCAATAGAGATGGTTTAGTCTTGGAACTAGTAGGGAGTGTTTGTATATCACAGCTATCCCACTCCCTATTTCCATAGGCCGGCCTTGGTGCAAAAGAAGAGACTTTGCCATTATTTTGTATGCAATGGCTGCCTCATATTGTGCCATTAGCCAGGCACTGATAGCCAAGAGATTATTGGGCTTCATCTTCATGATCTGCACAATGGGTGTAATTTCAGAACCAATGCACATCTGTATTTTTTTTTTTATAGTTGAGGTGGCTGGTGTAATCATCATTTTACTTAGAAGAGAACGGGTCAAAGGCACTAAGAGACAGAATACTTTCATTTTTCAGAATATGACTAGTAGCAGTAGAAATGGGATAATACCCCTTAGGATCCAGTAGTTATTGTGCCCAGTGCATTTTATCAGGATGACAGCATAGGAGGATGGCACAAGCAGCAAACTGCAGCTAATGGACCCCCATCATTGGCTGTTGTCTGTTGCTGTGCACCAGTTTCTTGCTTGGGATGCACAAAGTGAATGTGTGTCCCATCACTGGCCCATTGTTGCCAAAAGAGCTCTGCTCAGGGCTTTGGATAGCCCATCGAGCTTATACTGACAGAGTCTTGTTGTCTCTGAGAATCAATCAATCAAGGATTGTAGAGCGTGGCTAATCACCCATAGGGTGAAACACTGCCTATAACACACACAGCAATAAAAGGGGCCCAGATAAAGTCTCTTTGTACTGCTACTTTCTAGGTTTTAAACGCATGTGCCCATAATTCTCAGAGGTTCGGTCTGGGTTTTTGTTTGGGCTCCTCAAGTTAAAGTTTTTTGCCAGAGTTGACTCAAAAAAGAATATGAAACAACACACAAATGACAGCTAGCTGAAACCCAAGAATCACTTCGGTTGATATCACTTGGCACAAGACTGATCTTTAAATGTCCAAGGCTTATTTCAAACTGAATCTAAAAAAGGCAGGGTTGACTTTCTTTGCTAATGCCAACAAACACAAGATTCAGGGATGGCTACAAAAATGAATATAGACCAATTCACTCCACAATTTTTCCCTAAGCTTTTAGCTACACAACAATCTCTGTTTCAAAACACAGATTGCACCCAAATCTGACTACTGGGCATCTGCTAGCCCTGCTTTGGGAAGTGAAGGTTACATTCCTAATGGCCGTACGAGCACTCTATCAGTCTCATCTCAACAGAGACCATGGCCTGCTCCAAGCATCCCTGGCACCCATTGTCGATGCTGTGGAACACCTCATGGAAGCTCTCAGTTCAATAGAAAGGAACTCCAGTGTCCACTGCAGTACTGCCCCAATGATCTTTAAAAAATAAAAAAAAAGCACTGCATCCTCTATCAAGACCATCAATGAGGCCGCATCTTAATCTGTGACATCCTATTTGAGAAATCAAGAGATTTCAGGAGAGCCAGCAAGAACTTCATCAACAGACTAGAGACCATTAATTGCAATAAACAAAATAGATACTACACATCTCCTGGTATGGGGAAAAACGCAGGGAGTATCACCGTGCCACAAGTCCACCACACCCCAGCCATCCTCCGTTTCAGGAAGAGTGCAAGACACTCCTTTTCAAGTCACCTCATCTACATTTAATTTCTGGCCCATAAAGCTATCTAACAAAAAATCTGTATCATTTCTTCCTTCCACCACTAAACACTACCATGATGTGTGGCTGCTTCAACTACGTGCCTGCCTTCTCCATTTCTCCTGGCTCAGACTTCCATGCCCCTTGCACCTGCTCCCAGCTCCACTGTTTTGAGTGACCTCCTGTACAGTCCTCCTTTGCTTTATAGCTAGGGTTGTGCTGTGTAAATTCACCACCTACAAGAACCTTGTAGCCCCTCTCGATGGATTGAATATGGTGAGGAAAGCTGGAATGTGGTCTGCACTTCTGCCATTACCTTGTAGTGCTGTGGGCTTCCTCTTGGTCTATTTCCACATAGTTGTGGTTGTCTTGTGGGAGCCGTGGAGTGTTTAGTGTAATGTTGCCTCCCACAGGCCGCCTGCCCTCTTAGTCACCCCTTAGTGACCGTGGAGACTATAGTGTGCTAAACTTCCAGGCTACACAGCTGACCTTCAAGCTGATCTAAGCCTCTGTGCTTACCCCCACCCAAACTCAAAGTAGAGACGCAGCATAACACCAAATGTTTGATGAAGCCATGATTTACGAACTCCCGTCTTCAAATATTTGTGGTACTCATGGGTGAGTAGGGCACTTTACAAATTCCTGATTGATTGATTGAAAGTGTTTGTTAGATTAAAATGCATACATGCGTAAGAGCAGCATTCGCCCAGATGTCACAATTCATTTAAAACAATTCCATACTTTCAGACTACCAAACTGGATTCTGCCCAGGAAGAGGCAGAATCGGCACTCCTAGCAATCAGGGATGATCTTAAAAACACAGTGGATCATTTTGGAGTTGCTGCACTACTTCTCTTGATCCTCGCGGCTGCCTTTGATACAATTGACCATGACTCCCTAATTCAAAGACTCCACAAAGCCGGCATAGAAGGGAATGCTCTCAACTGGATTACATCATACCTTCAAAACAGAACTAACATTATCCATTCTTCCCCCTTCTTGTCCAAACCCTACCTCACAAAAGCATGGGGCCACCAAGGATCAATCATCTCACCTTTTGCTTTTCACCATCTACATGATATCATTACCAGAACTGATCACTGATTTTCAACTCACATGCTACAACTATGCAGATAACACATAAATACTACTTGAATTGGAACGCCCCAAAGACATTTAAAACTCACAATTCTTCAGTTGCCTCAGAGCTGTTGATCAGTGTATGACTTGGAGCCATCTCAAACTAAATGCTTCCAAAACAAAATACTCATGTGGTGACTGGAAAAATTATGATCCACTGTGCGCCTGGCCTGACGATCTCGGACCACCTCCTCAATTATCCGAGGAAGTTAAAAACCCTGGAATTACCATGGACTGCAAGTTAACAATGAATGCCCAAGTGGACAAATTAACACGAACAAGCTTCATCACCTTGAAGACTCTGCGACACATCTTCCCCACCTCAGATTTCCACACAAGGTACAGGCTACTATCTCTCTTGTACTATACAAACTGGATTATGCCAATGGCCTCACCATGGATCATCTCTATCTATTATGAAAAAACTACAACATATTCAGAACTCCGATGCCAGGCTACTATTAGATGTAAAGCCACAAGTCCACAGCTCCCCTGCCTTGAGAGCACTACACTGGTTACCACCCACAAAGCTATACATGGAACAGGACTGCTTTTTATCAGAAACAAAATAACCAAATACATTCAACAAAGAAACCTCCACTCAAGATTCTCACCCGCCTTAGAACACCACCATACAAGAAAAAGACTACAGGTGGTACATCCTTCTCTGTTCAAGCAGGCAAACTATGGAATTCATTACCCCTAGATATAAGAATCACGGATAACTATCTTGTCTTCAGAAGACTACTCACGTGTTGGCTCTTTCCTTCATAGCCACCATATTCAAACAGCAATGGGCTGCATATGCCTGTGTTGATAAATATTTTTAATCTGATTGTGTATATTCTAGATGTGTACAGTTCTTTAGGAAATATGTATTGCTATTACGTCATAACAATAAATTACACACATACTCTTTAAACCTGTTTAACAAATGTATATTTACTCACAGTTAAATATATATATGTGTGTGTGTGTGGATATATATATATATATATATGTTCGATGGCATGTGTAGCTGCAGATACACATGCTGTGCACATCCCGCCATCTGGTGTTGGGCTCGGAGTGTTACAAGTTGTTTTTCTTCGAAGAAGTCTTTTCGAGTCACGAGACCGAGGGACTCCTCCCATTTCGGCTCCATTGCGCATGGGCGTCGACTCCATCTTAGATTGTTTTTTTTCCGCCATCGGGTTCGGACGTGTTCCTTTTCGCTCCGTGGTTCGGGTCGTAAAGTTAGTTAGAATCTCGGAAAAAACGTCGATATTGTTTGCGTTCGGAATCGGGTTAGTTACAACAGATCGACACCGACTTTTGAAGAGCTCCGGTGGCCCTTCGGGGTTTTTTCTCGATCCCGCGTCGGGGCCTGGTCGGCCCGGCCACGTGTCTCTTCAAGGCTGATGGAACGGACCCCATTCCGCTTCTGCCCAAAATGCCATAACAAGTATCCATATACAGATCAGCATCTGGTCTGTAACTTGTGTTTGTCGCCGGAACACAAGGAAGATACTTGTGAAGCCTGTCGAGCGTTTCGGTCCAGGAAGACACTAAGAGACCGAAGAGCAAGGAGACTGCAAATGGCGTCGGCGCCGACAGGACAAGATCGTTTTGAGAAGGAGGAAGAAACATTCTCCATCCAGGAATCGGACTCGGATGAGATCGATCCCGAAGAAACGCAGAAAAACGTGAGTAAGACGTCGAAACACAAAACTCACGAAAAAACCACTAAAGCCCAGGGGACGCCACCGCAAACAGGCCATGGCTTAACCCGAAAAATAGGTGACCGATCATCGGCACCGAAAAAGGGCACGCTGGGGGCGAAGTCATCCGACTCCGGTCGAGATACCGCCACACAGCAATCTCGGGCTCGAGATAGTGGCTCCGAGCAGGTTCGGCACCGAGATAGCGGCACCGAAATGAGTCGGCACCGAGAGACCACGACGCCGAAAGTAAACAAGGTTTCGTCGGAACCGAAGAAAGCAGCCGAAAAGGTTTCGATACCGAAACATCCGGCCTCGGAACCGAAAATAAGTTCCTACACTGAGGAACAAGGACTGTCCACACAAATGAAAACATATAGATTTGGACAGGAATTAGAAACAATAGAGCCAGACTATACACAAAGAAGGCTCCATATCCAAAAAGAAACAGGGAAGATCAGTACTCTCCCTCCAATTAAGATGAAATGCAAACTTGCCTTTCAGGAAAAAGACAAGCAGCCACAGGCAAAGGTGGCTAAACAAGTAACCCCGCCACCATCTCCACAATGCTCTCCGCAACCATCACCGGTAGCCACTCCACCAATGATGCAATCCCCAACTCATACAGGAATGAGTCAAGATGACCCTGACGCATGGGACCTTTATGACACACCAGTGTCAGATAATAGTCCTGAATGTTATCCAGCTAGACCGTCGCCACCAGAGGATAGTACAGCCTACGCACAGGTGGTGTCGAGAGCAGCGGCATTTCATAATGTCAGCCTGCATGCTGAGCCCATTGAAGACGACTTTCTTTTTAACACACTGTCGTCCACACACAGCCACTATCAAAGTCTTCCTATGCTACCCGGAATGCTAAAACACTCCAAACAAGTGTTTGAAGAGCCTGTAAAAGGAAGGGCCATTACTCCAAGAGTGGAGAAAAAATATAAACCGTCACACAACAGCTAACACCGGACTCAGTTGTAGTAGGGGCAGGGCGCAAAAGAGCAAACTCACATACTTTAGGAGATGCATCACCTCCAGATAAAGAAAGTAGAAAATTTGACGTAGCAGGCAAAAGGGTGGCGGCACAGGCAGCAAACCAGTGGCGTATTGCCAATTCACAGGCTTTGTTGGCCAGATACGATAGGGCCCATTGGGACAAAATGCAACACTTTATAGAACATTTGCCCAAGGAGTTCCAAAAGAGAGCGCAGCAGGTAGTAGAAGGACAAAGTATCTCCAACAATCAGATACGGTCAGCAATGGATGCTGCAGACACAGCTGCTAGAACTGTCAACACAGCAGTAACAATAAGGAGACATGCATGGCTGCGTACATCAGGATTTAAACCAGAAATACAGCAAGCTGTGCTGAATATGCCATTCAACGGACAGCAGTTGTTTGGGCCGGAGGTGGACACTGCAATCGAAAAACTTAAAAAAGACACTGACACGGCCAAAGCCATGGGCGCACTCTACTCCCCACAGGGCAGAGGCACATTTCGAAAAACACAGTTTAGAGGGGGGTTTCGAGGACAAAGCACAGAACCCACAACCTCACAAACAAGACCCACTTACCAGAGCCAGGATCAGCGGGGAAGTTTTCGGGGATAATATAGATGGGGACAATTCCAAAAGAATAGAGGAAAGTTCCAAAGTCCCAAAACTCCTCAAAACAAGCAGTGACTTCCAAGTCACACATCCACAACACATAACATCTGTGGGGGGGAGACTAACCAAATTTTACAAACATTGGGAGGAAATAACAACAGACACTTGGGTCCTAGCAATTATCCAGCATGGTTATTGCATAGAATTTCTCAAATTCCCTCCAAACGTCCCACCGAAAACACACAATATGTCAAAACAACATATAGATCTCCTGGGACTAGAGGTTCAGGCATTGCTACTAAAAGAAGCAATAGAATTAGTACCAAAACACCAGAAAGGAACAGGAGTTTACTCTCTGTACTTTCTCATACCCAAAAAAGACAAGAGTCTGAGACCTATATTAGATCTCCGAACATTAAATACCTACATCAAATCAGATCACTTTCACATGGTGACATTACAAGATGTAATCCCACTACTCAAACAACAAGACTACATGACAACACTAGACCTAAAGGATGCATATTTCCATATACCGATACATCCTTCACACAGAACGTACTTAAGGTTTGTATTCCAAGGGATACATTACCAATTCAAGGTGTTGCCATTCGGAATAACAACTGCGCCAAGAGTTTTTACAAAGTGCCTGGCAGTCGTAGCTGCACATATGAGAAGGCAGCAAATACATGTGTTCACGTACCTAGACGTTTGGTTAATCAAAACCAACACGCTAGAAAAGTGTTCACAACACACAAAGTATGTCATAGAAACCCTCCACAAACTAGGTTTCTCAATCAACTACACAAAGTCGCACCTTATACCGTGTCAAACGCAGCAATACTTAGGGGCGACAATCAACACAGCAAAAGGGATTGCCACTCCAAGTCCACAAAGGGTTCAGGCATTTCACAATGTAATACAGGCCATGTATCCAAAAAAAAAAATACAAGTCAAAATGGTGATGAAACTCCTAGGCATGATGTCCTCATGCATAGCCATTGTCCCAAATGCAAGGTTGCACATGCAGCCCTTACAACAGTGCCTAGCATCACAGTGGTCACAGGCACAGGGTCAACTTCTAGATCTGGTGTTGGTAGACCGCCAAACATACACCTCGCTTCAACGGTGGAACAGTATAAATTTAAACAAAGGGCGGCCTTTCCAAGACCCAGTGCCACAATATGTAATAACAACAGATGCCTCCATGATAGGGTGGGGAGCACACCTCAATCAATACAGCATCCAAGGACAATGGGACACTCACCAAAAACAGTTTCACATAAATCACTTAGAACTATTGGCAGTATTTCTAGCGCTGAAAGCATTTCAACCCATAATAAGCCACAAACACATTCTTGTCAAAACAGACAACATGACAACGATGTATTACCTAAACAAACAGGGAGGGACACACTCAACACAGTTGTGTCTCCTGGCACAGAGAATATGGCATTGGGCGATTCACAACCACATTAGTCTAATAGCACAATTTATTCCAGGAATTCAGAATCAGTTAGCAGACAATCTCTCTCGGGATCACCAACAGATCCACGAATGGGAGATTCACCCCCAAATACTGAAAACTTACTTCCAGAGTTGGGGAACACCACAAATAGATCTATTTGCAACAAAGGAAAACGCAAAATGCCAAAACTTTGCATCCAGGTACCCAAGATCAGTCTCAGGGCAATGCGTTATGGATGAGCTGGTCAGGGATATTTGCTTACGCTTTTCCCCCTCTCCCACTCCTTCCATATCTAGTAAACAGGTTGAGTCAAAACAAACTCAAACTCATACTAATAGCGCCAACATGGGCAAGACAACCTTGGTACACAACACTACTAGACCTCTCATTAGTGCCTCATGTCAAACTACCAAACATACCAGATCTGTTAACGCAAAACAAACAACAGATCAGACACCCAAATCCAGCATCGCTGAATCTAGCAATCTGGCTCCTGAAGTCCTAGAGTTCGGACACTTAAACCTTCCTACCACTAGACATTGCTATGCAAATAAGTGGAAAAGATTTGTTTATTACTGCCATAATAATCAAATTCAACCCTTACACGCATCTGCCAAAAACATCGTAGGATACTTACTACATTTGCAAAAGTCAAAGCTAGCTTTTTCTTCCATTAAGATACATCTTACAGCAATTTCAGCTTACCTGCAGATTACGCACTCAACTTCTCTATTTAGGATACCAGTCATAAAAGCATTTATGGAAGGCCTAAAGAGAATTATACCACCAAGAACACCACCAGTTCCTTCATGGAACTTCAACATTGTCTTAACATGACTCATGGGTCCACCTTTTGAGCCCATGCACTCTTGTGAAATGCAATACTTAACATGGAAAGTTGCATTTTTAATTGCCATCACATCTTTAAGAAGAGTAAGTGAGATTCAAGCATTTACCATACAAGAACCATTTATTCAAATACACAAGCATAAAGTAGTTCTACGGACAAATCCTAAATTTTTACCAAAAGTCATATCACCGTTCCACTTAAATCAAACAGTAGAATTACCAGTGTTCTTCCCACAGCCAGACTCTGTAGCTGAAAGAGCACTACATACATTAGACATCAAAAGAGCGTTAATGTACTACATTGATAGAACAAAACTAATTCGGAAAACAAACAATTATTTATTGCTTTCCAAAAACCTCATACAGGAAATCCAATTTCTAAACAAGGCATTGCTAGATGGATAGTTAAGTGCATTCAAACCTGTTATCTTAAAGCAAAAAGAGAACTGCCTATTACACCAAAGGCACACTCAACTAGAAAGAAAGGTGCTACCATGGCCTTTCTAGGAAATATTCCAATGACCGAAATATGTAAGGCAGCTACATGGTCTACGCCTCATACATTTACCAAACACTACTGTGTAGATGTGCTAACGGCACAAAAAGCCACAGTAGGCCAAGCAGTACTACGAACATTGTTTCAAACAACTTCAACTCCTACAGGCTGAACCACCACTTTTGGGGAGATAACTGCTTACTAGTCTATGCACAGCATGTGTATCTGCAGCTACACATGCCATCGAACGGAAAATGTCACTTACACAGTGTACATCTGTTCGTGGCATTAGTCGCTGCAGATTCACATGCGCCCACCCGCCTCCCCGGGAGCCTGTAGCCGTTTAGAAGTTGATCTTCAACATTTGTAAATTTGTAAATATATTACTTTAAACTACATTATGTACATACGTATTTGCTCCATTGCATGGGCACTATTACTAGCATACACAACTCCTACCTCACCCTCTGCGGGGGGAAAACAATCTAAGATGGAGTCGACGCCCATGCGCAATGGAGCCGAAATGGGAGGAGTACCTCGGTCTCGTGACTCGAAAAGACTTCTTCGATGAAAAACAACTTGTAACACTCCGAGCCCAACACCAGATGGCGGGATGTGCACAGCATGTGAATCTGCAGCGACTAATGCCACAAACAGATGTACACTGTGTAAGTGACATTTTCCATATATGTGTATATATATATATGTGTGTGTGTGTGTGTGTGTATGCATGTGTATTTGTGTGTGTGTATATACATACATATGTTATTCTATACTTAACATGTTCATAGGTCATTGCATAGCTCCTAGTTACGTTGTTATATTATAAATTTATGAATCCCTGCTCTCGTTTTTATATCACTCTGACCAAATGTTTTATTATCATAAGCATTTCCCTGTTCAAAATTTGAGGGAAGATAAATAAATGTTAGAAAAGTACACTTATTAATTAACTTCAAATATTATAAATATTGAAAGTCTTGTGTTTATACAATACTGATTTTCTTCTCATATCATTATACCCATTATTATATTCCTTGACCATATATTCCCTTACTATGTATTTACATATCTATATATTTCTCTAGTCCTACTGTACTAGAGAAACAATTTAATAAAAATAAATAAAATAAAACCTGTAAATAAAATTCAAATTATAAATAAGTAAATCAAAGTTAAAAAATGAATAAAGAAAAGAAAAATTATTAAGTGTGTGTGTGTGTATATATATATATATATATATATAAAATTATAAATAAAAGAATAATATAAATATACTCCCTTGTAAGATTTACTTTATCTACCCATCATCATACGTCATGTCTCTATCAATCTATCCTCCATCCCCACTCTGACTCATCCCAAACCCATTCTACTACTTTCATTTTCTAAAATAACCCAGCCTAAGCTCTTCCACATCTAGCTCACCCAAACCCCAGTTTACTACCATGATCTCCCAAACAACCCACTAAATTATTCCTCATTTATCTCACCTTTGACTCATCCGAAACCCCTCCTGCTACTATGATTTCCTTAACCCTTTCCACAGACTCTTCCCTCCTCCATCTTTTCTCATCCCAATCCTCATCCTGTTACTATAAACTCCCAATTAACACTTCTTTATTCTTCTCTCCTCTATCCCTCCATTAATCTAGTCAATCCAACTAACAAACTCACATATCCTCTGCTCAAACTAAACCATAATAATACTAAAACTGTACTCATATTTCCCTATACAAATCCACCACTAATTCATCTTGGGTTCCAGAGTAGCGTGCTACTCTCCGAAAAGTGCTTCTACGTTCTATATAAATACTGTTACAATACAATACAAAAGCATCCAGCATCAAGCGGAAATTGATGAAAGACCAAACCTATTTTCACACCCCGTCATACAGGGAAGCTCTCCAAGAATCCAAAAGAGGGGATTGGCTTTCAAGGACAAGCCCACTTCAGACACTCCCTCAGGCTGCTTCACAACCAAAATGGTTTAAGGATGCAACTACTAGCCCCTCTCCATACATTCCTCCATCACTTTCACTCCGTCTGGCTCCACCACCATAACTCCTGCCACACTCTCCAGCAAGGTCTCCACAATTCTTCTCAAATACAGATAGCTCCAGTCCTTATGCCACACCAAACCATTATGTGAGCTCATTCTGTCCTCACCACACAAAAAAAAACAGTGGGAAAATTATAACGTATACCCTCCAAGGGATCCAAACCTGGAAATAGTCCCACTCAGGGCCTGTCCGCCAGACAGTTTCCCATATCACGTGGTCATTCAAAGGTCTGTGTCATACCACAAGACATGCATATCATCCCTGAGGAAGACTACTTCCTGGTACAGACATTATCAAAGTTGGAACACCTGATGCAGTTAGCTACCTTTGCTAAAAGGGATGCTCAAACTGCTACCAATACCTTCAAAGAGCCTGTCAGGTCCTAGGTGCTTACTCCTAGAGTGGAGAAAAAGTTTAAACCTTTTCCATCAGACATCACCTATATCAAGAGGCATGTTTTGCCAGATTCTCTGTGTTGGAAGCTGGCTATCTATGTAGTGTACCAATGTTAGGGGTATACTGTGCAGATAGTACAGATTACCCTTATTAGCTGCTGGGGATTAAAATAACCCACAATGCTCCTTTGTGGTAGTGTAGCCGAGCAGTTTAGGCTTATGAGAGGGTAGTGCTAAGCATTTGTTGTACACACACAGAGCCAGTAAGCAAGACACATACTCTATAAAGAAATCCAACACCAATTTATAAAAATAACACAGATTTGTATATACATTTAGACACATCATCATAATCTGGTAAGTACCTTTTGAGTTAATTTTTAAGACACAATGAAATGCACGTGTTGACTCTAATGCAGTAATGTTATCCTATTGAAACAGGTAATGGTATTTAGCAGCGACTTACCAACTTACTGGGCCAATCTTCTTAAGTTAAGGTAGGTATGCAGCCAGGTCCAAGGCAGCATTAATAGGCAATTTTGAAAGGCACTGGGGCGTATGGGTGCAGAGGTGTTTTTCTGCGTCAGGTGCCCTAAAGTTATCCTACTGGAAAAGAAACATCTACAGCATTCAGGCACTTAGCAATGACTCACAGGTCATGGGCCTTCACCTGTATTTATAAACTTAGATTCTTGGCAATAGATAATTATTACTACATATTTGCATTCTGTGGTCTTTTCAACATGTTGTTGTTTAGAAACTGAGACCCTCCCACTTGCTGTTATTTTGATTGATTACCATTGTTCTATTAGCATTGTCTTCGGTTGTTAGGTGAGTATGGGGCAAGGTCCAAGGCAGCACCAACAGGTCACCTCGGTCCGCTCTGGGGCATCTGGGTGCATAGGTGTTTTACAGCATCTTGTGTCCCAGTCACTTTGATGAGAAACGTTCCTGGGAAAGAGACTGCAGTCGGGGACTAGGTGACCAGTCTGGACTCGACGAGGTTGGGGGACTGGGGCTCGCGTCTTGGGCAGACACGCCATCAGTCCATGGAACTATGGCTTGGGGGCACGTGTGCAGTGTTGCTTGTCAGTCAGGGTCGCATTGTGAAGACTCCTCGTGGTTCTTAGTTCCTGCACAAAAGAGGCTGCAGGCAGTGAGTGGGGGAGAATCAGGCTGGCAGAACCCAAGGTGAGGCTCAGCTCTGGAGACTCTCGGGGCCTCGTTGGCTCATTTTGAATCAGGCTGGGGAGTTTGGGTGCAGTGTTGCTTTTTGGTGTCTGGGGAAGCTGGATTCGCATATCAAAGACAACAGGGACTTTGAAATCCATGACCTTGGTTTTCAGATTTACTAGCCAGCCTGCTGACAGGGGGTGATAACACCTGCCAGAGCAGACATTGTTTCTGGCCTCTGAGAGATGAGGACTGTCACCTTCAGGAGGTCAGAAACTCGTCTGTGGCCAAGTCAATTCCTGCCAGCCAGCACACTAGAGCACCTCTAAAATGACCTCTGGGTGCATGTCATATTAAATCCAATACTGGCATCAGTATTGGTTCATTAAGATGAGGTGTTTAATACCAAACACCATTATTTTTTGTGCAGCCATCGTGTAGCTGGGTCGGTCACTTGAAAACCAGTGTCCAGTAAGTGTTCTAAGATAGCTGCCCGGTCACTCATAATATCTAGAAATGGTACTAGACATCACAGGGGGATTATCTCCTCATGCAGACATGCACTCACATGTATTATGATTCACCCTGCCCTAGGGCTTTTAAGGCCTGATGTAAGAGTGACTTACATATAGTATGTGCAGTGATGTTGGTATGACACACAATGAGTGTGCCATGTCATGTTTTCACTCTGGGCTTGCACCCTGAAATGTAGTCTGCAATGGCAGTCTGTGTGGAATTTGTGTGTGGGACCCTTAAGGTGGCATAATATATGTTACAGCCCATAGGGGACCCTCTTTAGTACCCATGCCCTCGGTACCAGTGGTATAATTTACTAGGGACTTACAGGGTTGCTAAAGTCCTTTGTCAATTGTGATAGAATTAGACATGCCTTGTTTTAAGAGAAAAACACTGGCACTGAGCTCTGGTTAGCAAGCCTCAGTGCACTGTCGGAAACTAGCCTTTAGTAGTTTTAAAGGTGGCAAATAGTGGCAGGGACATCTGCAAAGAAGTCCATTGTCCTAAACTCTGATGCTGCAAATTACCCACAAACTGGCTGTTGCAGATGGAGCCTCTACCTCAGAGCATTGATTTTCCTCATGTCCCCTTCGATCACATATCACTTGTCGGTGGATGTTTGCAGGGGTTTTTCCACACTGGGAAGAAATCACCTCAGAACATTGGGTTCTAGGTCTCTTCCAATGCAGGTATTGCCTGGAGCTTATCTCAACCACACCAAACATTCCACTCTGTGGTCACACCCTAAGCACACATCTCTGCCTTCTTCAAGAGGTGGAGCACACACTCCTGCTCAAAGAGGCCATAGGCCCAGTTCCCCCTACAGCACCTGGGCACAAGGTGTTACTGCCTATACTTTCTAATCTCCAAAAAGGACGTCTCCCTCAGGCCAGTTCTTGACCTGAGGCATCTCAACAAATACATCCTCTCTGATCATTTTCATGTGACAACCCTTCAGAATGTCCATCTGCTGTAGTAAGATAACATCATGACCACCCTAGATCTAAAGGATGTCTGCTTTCACATGCCCACCCATCCAGCTCATTGGCGCTACCTTAGCTTCATGGTAAGTCGACAACACTACCAATTTAAGGTACTGCCACTTCCAAAGGGAAGGAACACATGTTTCGCAGCATGACTCATTTTCTGGATACACATGCTATGCACAGGTCCTGCCATCTAGTGTTGGGCTCAGAGTGTTACAAGTTGTTTTTCTTCGAAGAAGTCTTTTCGAGTCACGGAATCTAGTGACTCCTCCTTTTCGGCTCCATTGCGCATGGGCATCGACTCCATCTTAGATTGTTTTCTTTCCATCATCGGGTTCGGATATGTTCCTCTTCACTCCGGTTGTTAGAGTCGGAAAAATCTTACAATCCCTCTAAATTCATCGGTATTGTTTTCGATTGCGTATCATCCATCATCGACACCTCGGTACCGGCGGATACAGATCTTTACTTGCCCTTCGGGGCACCCGCGCCCAACTTGGGCCGGGTCGGCCCGACCAAAAGTATTGTCAAAGCCTCATGGACCGGACCCCGTTTAGATTCTGCCCTCTGTGCCATGCCAAGTATCCCTATACAGATCAACATCTGGTTTGTAACTGTGTTTATCTCCATATCATCAGGAGGATACCTGCGAAGCCTGTAGATCTTTCTGCTCGAAAAAGACTCTGAGAGACCGAAGAGCGCGAAGATTAGAGATGGTGTCCAGAAGCACCGAACGCCTTGACGCAGAAGAGGAGGAGATGATCCACACCTCCGTCTCCGTTCGGGGGTCCGATTCCGAACAAGAGTCCGACATCGACCGACCATTAACAGCAGGCCAGCACGTGAGTATGCTTGGCCCGACCCAATCCAAGCCCAAACACAACGCCTCGGGGACGCCACTGCCGAAGGCCATGGCTCCACCCGTTAGAAGGTTACCAGTGACCAAGCAACATCTTCGGCACCGAAAAAGGCCACGCCAACAACAAAGCCTTCGGACTCGAGCCAAGGCACATGCTCCGAAATTATAAGGCATCGACCCATCGAGACGAAACCCCGAAAGTCACTTTCGGAGCCGAGGCCAACAAGTACTCCAGGCCCATCGGTGCCGAAAAAAACGGCTTCGGAGTAGAAAAAGCATACCTATACAGAGGAGCATGGACTTTCAAAACCATTAAAAGAAAGCCATAGATTTGATGAGGAATTGGCACAAATAGAGGATTTTGTTGAAAGACAGGCCAGGATACAAATCCACAAAGACACTGGCAAGATCCTCACAGCACCTCCTCTGAGAACAAAGAGGAAACTGGCCTTCCATGGACGTTTGGACACTGACCAGCCAACGGCTACAGTGCCAAGAACAAGAGAAAAATCTCTGACTCCTCAGTTTTCACCTCAACAGTTTCCTCCTCATTCTCCGCAACTAACTGTCTCCCCGCCTGCTACACCAACTGCACAGTCTCCATCACACACTATGCAGTCACAACATGACACGGATCCATGGGATCTATATGATGATCCAGTCTCAGACAATAATCCAGAGTGCTATCCATCAAAGCCATCACCACCCGAGGATAGCACCTCGTATACACAGGTTCTATCCAGGGCAGTGGCATTTCACAACGAACCTCTGGAGGACGACTTCTTATTCAACACATTGTCCTCAACTCACGCCACATACCAAAGTCTACCCATGCTTCCTGGTATGCTAAAACATGCGCAGCAAATCTTCCAGGAACCATTTAAGGGAAGGGCTATAACTCCAAGGGTAGAGAAAGAAATATAAGCCACCACCCTCAGACCCCATTTTTATTACACAACAGCTACCCTCAGATTCCGTAGTGGTCAGCGCAGCAAGGAAAAGGGCTAATTCACAGTCCTCTGGAGATGCACCCCCTCCAGATAAAGAAAGCAAGAAATTCAATGCTGCAGGGAAAAGGGTGGCGTCCCAGGCAGCCAATCAGTGGCGTATAGCCAATTCGCAGGCCCTACTAGCCAGATGTGACAGGGCTCACTGGGATGAGATGAAGGACATTATTCAGTATCTCCCCAAGGACCAACAAAAGAGAGCTCAGCGGGTAGTAGAGGAGGGACAAGCAGTCACAAATAATCAAATAAGGTCGGTGCTAGACTCCGCAGATACAGCCGCAAGAACTATTAATACGGCTGTCATCATTAGGCAACATGCATGGCTCAGGTCATCAGGATTTAAACCTGAAATCCAACAGGCTGTCCTCAACATGCCTTTTAATCAACAACAATTATTCGGCACACAGGTTGACACAGGCATAGACAAAATGAAAAAAGACGCCTACACTGCCAAAGCGATGGGTGCGCTTTATTCATCCCAATACAGAGGCTCATTTCGAAAGCCTCAATATAGGGGAGGTTTCAGACCCCAACCATCAGAGCCATCTACCTCACAAGCCAAACCCTCTTACCAGACGCAATACCAGAGAGGGGGGTTTTGGGGATCCTACAGAGGACAATTCCCCAGATCTAGAGGAAAATACCAATCCTCCAAACAGCCCACTAATACCAAACAGTGACTTTACCACCACCTTCCCTCACCACACTTCCCCTGTGGGACGACGACTGCAAAAGTTCCACGCCCACTGGTTACCCATCACAACAGACAACTGGGTACTATCCATTATCAAACATGGTTACTGCATAGAGATCACACAAATTCCTCCAGACACTCCCCCAAAAGCGCACAAACTTCAATTTCAACACATTTCAATGTTGCAAACAGAAGTACAGGCACTATTACTCAAACAAGCCATAGAACTTGTGCCGCATCATCAAAAAGGGACAGCGGTTTACTCCCTGTACTTCTTCATTCGCAAAAAGGCCAAAACATTAAGACCAATATTAGATCTCAGGTCTCTCAACCTCTACATCCGATCAGAAAACTTTTGCATGGTTACACTACAAGATGTAGTCTTACTGCTACAACAAAAAGAATTTATGGCAACACTGGATCTAAAAGATGCGTATTTTCACATACACATCCATCCAGCTCACAGAAAATATCTCAGATTTGTAATACTGGGAAAACTTTACCAGTTCAAAGTGTTACCTTTCGGGATAACGACAGCCCCCAGAGTATTTACAAAATGCCTTGCCGTAGTCGCGGCATACATAAGGAGATAACATATACATGTCTTCCCATATCTCGACGATTGGCTAATAAAGCCAACACTCAAAAACAGTGCCAACATCAAACACGTTATGTAATAAACACCCTACATACAATAGGGTTTTCAAGAAATTACCAAAAATCACACCTACAACCACCACAAATTCAGCAGTACTTAAGGGCCACATTAAACACCCAAAAAGCATGTGCAAGCCCAAGTCCACAAAGAGTGCAGTCGTTCCACACCATATTGCCAAAAATCCAGCCAAACCAAAATCACACTGTCCGATTTGTCATGAAACTGTTGGGTATGATGGCATCATGCATTGCATTTGTCCCAAACACAAGATTACACATGCGGCCCTTACAACAGTGCCTTGCAAAACAATGGTCGCAGGCACATGGTCATCTCCAAGATCTAGTGTTGATAGACCGCCAAACACACATTTCGCTTCAGTGGTGGAATCCCACAAATTTAAACAAAGGGCAGCCATTTCAAGATCCTGTGCCTCACGCCATTCTTACAACAGCTGCATCAATGATTGGATGGGGGCACACCTCAACAATCACAATATTCAGGGACAATGGGACAACAAACAAAAACAATTTCACATAAATCACTTAGAACTGCTAGCAGTGTCCCTAGCACTAAGAGCCTTTCAACCTCTTCTTGCTCACAAACACATTCTTGTCAAAACAGACAATATGACAACAATGTACTACCTAAACAAACAGGGAGGAACCCACTCATCACAACTTTGCTTTCTAGCACAAAAGATTTGGCATTGTGCAATTCACAACATACACCTGGTAGCTCAATACATTCCAGGAATTCACAATCAATTAGCAGACGACCTCAGTCGAGATCACCAACAAACCCACGAGTGGGAAATTTACCCCCAAGTTCTTCACAAATACTTTTGTCAGTGGGGGACACCAGACATAGACCTGTTCGCCACCAACCACAACGCAAAATGCCTAAACTTCACATCCAGATACCCACACCCTCAATCCAAGGGCAATGCTCTATGGGTCAACTGGTCAGGGATATTTGCTAATGCTTTTCCCCCTTTCCCGCTCATTCAATTTCTGTTCAACAAACTGCATCAAAACAAACTCAAACTCATACTTATAGCACCAACGTGGGCACGTCAACCATGGTACACCACATTGTTAGACCTGTCAGTAGTACCACACATCAAACTCCCAAACAGACCGGACCTGTTGACACAGAACAGACAATAGATCAGACACCCCAATCCATCAATGCTCAATCTGGCAATCTGGCTCCTGAAATCTTAGAGTTTGGATATCTAGATCTTCCACCAGAACGTATGGAAGTGATTAAACAGGCAAGAAAACCTACCACCAGGCAGTGTTATGCAAACAAATGGAAAAGATTTGTTTTTTACTGTCAAGCAAAACACATAATGCCCATAGACGCAACCATACAAGACATTGTAGGTTATTTACTCCAACTACAAAAAGCTAATTTAGCTTTTTCCTCCATTAAGATACATCTCACAGCAATTTCGGCTTATTTGCAAAATAAACAAACCAAATCTATTTAGATTGCCTGTCATCAAAGCTTTCATGGAGGGTCTAAAACGAATCATACATCCAAGAACGCCACCAGTACCCTCATGGAATCTTAACATTGTACTCACACGTCGACCCTTTGAACCCATGCACTCCTGTCAGATTCAATTCCTAACTTGAAAAGTAGCATTTCTAGTGGCAATCACTTCATTACGAAGAGTTAGTGAAATACAAGCATTCACTAGTGAACAACCCTTTATACAAGCACACAAACATAAGGTTGTCCTTCGCACAAACCCTAAATTTCTACCTAACGTCATCTCACCGTTTCATTTAAATCAAACAGTGGAACTTCCAGTCTTCTTCCCACAGCCAGACTCAGTGGCAGAAAGAGCACTACATACATTAGATATTAAGAGAGCTTTAATGTATTACATCGACAGAACAAAATCATTTCGAAAAACTAAACAATTGTTCGTCACATTCCAAAAAAACACATACTGGTAATCCTATATCAAAACAAGGCATAGCCAGATGGATTTCAGGATGTATATAAACATGTTATGTCAAAGCAAAAAGACAACAATTTTGAGTCACTCCTAAAGCATTCTCCAAGAAAGGAATGTGCAACAATGGCGTTTTTAGGAAACATACCAGTGGCTGAGATATATAAAGCAGCTACATGGTCAACCCCTCATACATTTACTAAACACTACTGTGTTGATGTTCTCTCACAACAACAAGCCACTGTAGGACAAGCTGTCCTAAGGACATTATTTCAAACAACTTCAACTCCTACAGGCTAGCCACCGCTTTTTGGGAGGACTAACTGCTTTGTATTCTATGCATAGCATGTGTATCTGCAGCTACACATGCCATCGAACGAAAAAAGTTCACTTACCCAGTGTACATCTTTTCGTGGCATGTTGTGCTGCAGATTCACATGCACCCTCCCTCCTCCCCGGAAGCCTGTAGTAGTTTAAGTTAATGACATTTGTACATATGTTTATACATTTACATTTGCATGGACATCTTTTTTCTTTTATATACTCTATCACTCCTTTCTTCACCCTCTGTGGGGAAAACAGTCTAATAATGGAGTCGATGCCCATGCGCAATGGAACTGAGAGGAGGAGTCACTCGATCCTGTGACTCTGAAAAGACTTCCACGAAGAAAAACAACTTGTAACACTCTGAGCCCCACACTAGATGGCAGAAGCAATGCATAGCATGTGAATCTGCACATTTTCCATATAAATATACATATATAAAATATTTGCTCTCTCTCTTTGTGTGTTAAGTCCATCCCTTATGTCTCCAGCAATGACAAAGAAAAAGTCAAAGCCAAACCTGCATAAGGAAGAGAGCTTGATGCCAAAGGTAGCGTCGTTGATGCAGAAAGAGCAGAGCCTTTAGAAAAACAGTGAGGGCTGCCAAAAAGAGGAAGGCAACTAAAGCTCCAAAAACACCAAAGGCCAAGTCGACGTTGAAACACTCGATGACCGAAGGTCAGCACAGACACAAGGAGACTGTAGCTGGTAGGTAGGAAGATGAAAAGGGGGGCAGCTATGAAGTGGAGAGTTGCAAATCCCTACACTCTCCTCAAGAGATTCAGCCACCAACAGTGGGAAGAAATGGAAGACTGATACAACACCTCCCAGAGGAGATCCAAAAAAGAGTGAAAGTAGTCACCCGGAAGGGTAAGAACAAGTCCAGTTCCTGCCTTAAATCTGTGCTAGACATAGCAGATACCACCAGCAGACAGATATGCACTGGTACCACACTGAGGAGGCATGCATAGTTCAGGATCTCCAGCTTCAAGGCCAAGGTACAGTCTTCCATCATAAACATGCTGTTTCCAGGGGAGGCTCTCTTCAGGACAGCCGTGGATGAAGCACCCCAACAAATCAAAAAGGACAACAAAATATGTTTACGGTCATGGGAGCCTCACAGTTCCACCAATCAATATTTAAAGAGCGTGCTACTAACCCGTAGTGTCTCAAGGCTCTGGATTTGTTGTAGCTTGCTCAGGTTCTTCATGGTGATTCCGGCATTGAAGGCGTTGCCGCAGTCAAGCCTGCTGGTGATCAGGGCTCAAGGTGTATGTCACGGTTTTGCAACAGTTGCTTGGGATCCATCTGAAGATCTTCCGTAGAAGTCAGAAGGTGTGGAAACAGGTGGAGGCAACGGAGTTGACCTGTCTTGTCATGGTGAGTGCTGAGTCAAGGACAACACAGAGGTTGCGTGTGTAGTCTGTAGGGCTGGGGGGCTGCCAGGTGTTGAGGGCCACCAGAAGTCGTCCCAGGTTGAGGAGGAGGATCCCAGGATGAGGATCTCAGTGTTGTAGGAGTTTAGATTAAGGCAGCTTTCCTTCATCCAGGCGGCGACTGCTTCCATCCCGTCTTGGACGTTCTTCTTGCCATTGTGGGGTTTTCGGTGAGGGAGATGATCAGCTGTCTGTAAACAGTGTAGGAGACGATGTTCAGTCCGTAGTTTGGTGATTGGAGCGAGCGGGGCCATGTAGATGAACAGTGTGGGACTTAGTGAGGATCCTTGGGGTACTCCACAGCTGATCTCTGTAGGTTCTGATAGATGTGGTGAGACTCTGACTTTCTCTGTTCTGCCTGTCCGGAAGGAGCATATATCTACCAAGGGGCCTTGGCGTGAATACCTGCTGTGTGGAGACTGGCTCATAGGGTGCAGTGGGACACTGTATCGAAGGTGGGCGATAGGTCAAGTATTATGAGGGCTGCTGTTTGGCTGCATTAGAGGAGAGAGCAGATGTCCTCTGTGGCAGCAAGCAGAGTGGCCTCGGTGCTGTTATTAGTTCTGAATCCTGATTGGGAGATGTCTAGGATGTTGTCCTTGATGGGTTGGTTGAGCTGAGCGTTGATTGCTTTTTCGGCCACTTTGGCTGGGAAAGGCAGTAGTGAGATGGAGTGGCAAATTCTTGAGGTCCGTGGGTTCGGCTGTGGGTTTCTTCAGGAATGGGCGGATCTCGGCGTGCTTCCAGTCCTCGGGGAAAGTGGCCTAGGGAGCAGTTGATGGTCTTGCGGAGCTCGTGTACGCTTGAGGCACTGCCCATGTTATTTAGAGGGTCCTTCAGGAGGGAAGGTGTCTCTAACTGAAGATCAACAGGCAGAACAGGTTTTTCAACAACTCAGCCACAGCACCAGCACCAGCGCTTCAACCAGCAGGTTGCACAGCAACAGTGGCAACATGCATTGAAGCATACCTTTTTCGGAAAGCCCAGAGGCAGGGGGCAACCCGTCAGGGAAGGAACTACCAAGTGACTCATACGACCAAAAGCCCTGCCACATAACAGCTGTGTGGGGAAGAATAGAAGGATTCCTCCAGGAGTGGAGGTCTATCACCTCAGACAGTTGGATCTTAAACATAAGACATGGCTACTGCATAGAACTCACCAAACCATGGTCTCATTTCCTCCCAAAGACGAGAACATTAAGGGAACCGGAACTCGCACAGTTGGGGGAAGAGGTCAAGGAACTTCTCAAAAAGGAAGCCAGTGAGAAACTCCATAGAGGGAAACAGTGGTGTCATTACTCTGAATATTCCCTAGTACCAAAACAAGACTTAACACTAAGACAAATCATTGACCTCAGGTCCCTAATCAAGTTCATATGAATGCAGCATTTTAAAATGACAATGTTATAATAGGTTAACCCGCTCCTAAGAAGGGGAGACTGTATATGGCCACATTACATTTAAAAGACACCTACCTTCACATACCAATGAACCAGAGTCACAATACGTACCTGTAGGAAGTTGGCTCTGCATATACTATTTCAAAGTAAGAAATAGTGTGCACATAGTCCAGGGGTTCCCCTTAGAGGTAAGATAGTGGCAAAAGTAGATCATTCTAATGCTCTATTTTGTGGTAGTGTGGTCGAGCACTAGGCTTATCAGAGGGTAGTGTTAAGCATTTGTTGTACACCCACAGGCAATATATGAGGAACACACACTCAAAGACTTACTCCAGGCCAATTGGTTTTTATATTGAAAAATATAATTTCTTAGTTTATTTTAAGAACCACAGGTTCAAGATTTACATTAAACACTTTAAATGCAAGGTACTTCACTTAGATACTTTAGGAACTTTGAATAAAAGCAATATCATATACAGCATTTATAAAAATGGCAATAAGCTATTTTCAAAGTGGACACAATGCAAAAATCAACAGTTCCTGGGGGAGGTAAGTAAAGGTTAGATTAGGAGGTAAGTAAGACACTTACAAGTCTCAGTCCTGGGGCATAGGCAGCCCACCATTGGGGGTTCAAGGCAACCCCAAAGTTACCACACCAGCATCTCAGGGCCGGTCAGGTGCAGAGGTCAAAGAGATTCCCAAAACACATAGGTGCCTATGGAGAACAGGGGTGCTCCGGTTCCAGTCTGCCAGCAGGTAAGTACCTGCGTCCTCAGGGCAGACCAGGGGGGTTTTGTAGAGCACTGGGGGGGACACGAGAAGGCACACAAGATACACCCTCAGCGGCACAGGGGCGGCCGGGTGCAGTGAGCAAAGCAGGCATCTGGTTTTGTATAGAAAACAATAGAGGGACCCAGGGGTCACTCGAGCGTTGCAGGCAGGCACAGGGGGAGCTTCTCGGGACAGCCACCACCTGGGCTAGGCAGAGGGGCGCCTGGGGGTCGCTCCTGCGTTGAAGTTCGGTTCCTTCAGGTTCTGGGGGCTGTGGGTGCAGTGTTGGTTCCAGGCGTCGGGTCCCTTGTTACAGGCAGTCGCGGTCAAGGGGAGCCTCTGGATTCTCTCTGCATGCGTCGCTGTGGTTGTTCTGGGGGGTCGTCTCTGGTTACTCACAAGCTCGCAGTCGCCGGGGAGTCCTCCCTGAGGTGTTGGTTTTCTGCAGGTCGAGTCGGGGGCGTCGGGTGCAGAGTGTAGAGCAGAGGTCTTCAAACTGGGGGCGGGCCCCCCTAGGGGCGCCTGAAATGGTCCCAGGGGGGGCGCCAGACTCTGGCCAAAAGAAGCATTACACAGACAATAGGCCTTTATTTTAAGCAGAAACATGTAATTGCCCTTTTAAAGAGGCAACAGTACTTAACTGCAATGTTTAAATATGTCTAGACATATTTAAACATTGCCATCTTTATAAAATATTTGTGAAAAATTCTGAGGGGGGGCCCAATGACTTTAATTTTTCAAGTGGGGGGGGCGCGGCATTAAAAAGTTTCGAGACCCCTGGTGTAAAGTCTCACGCTTCCGGCGGGAAACGTGAAGTCCTTGGAAGTTGCTTCTTTGTTGCAAAGAAGTAGCTGGTTTTGAACATGGCAGCTGTTCACAGGATTTTCTTGGTCCTGTAGTCCAGGGCAGTCCTCTGAGGCTTCAGAGGTCGCTGGTCCCTGTCGGATGCGTAGCTGAAGCAGGTTTTCGAAGTTGGAGACAGGCCGGTACGGCTGGGGCCAAATCAGTTGTTGTCTTCCTCCTTCTCTGCAGGCTTGTAGGTCAGCAGTCCTTCTTCTTTCTTCAGGTTGCAGGAATTTGATTTCCTGGGATCTGGGGAGCCCCTAAATACTGAATTTAGGGGGGTGTTTAGGTCTGGGAGGGCAGTAGCCAATGGCTACTGTCCTCGAGGGTGGCTACACCCTCTTTGTGCCTCCTCTCTGTGGGGAGGGGGGCACATCCCTAAACCTATTGGGGGAATCCTCAAAACTCAACATGGAGGATTTTTCAAGGCAGGAGTCACCTCAGCTCAGGACACCTTGGGGGCTGTCCTGACTGGTGGGTGACTCCTCCTTGTTTTTCTCATTATCTTTTGCGGCCAAAAGTGGGGGCTGTGTCCAGGGGCGGGCATCTCCACTAGCTGAAGTGCCCTAGGGCATTGTAACATGAAGCTTGAACCTTTGAGGCTCACTGCTAGGTGTTACAGTTCCTGCAAGGGGGAGGTGTTAAGCATCTCCACCCAGTGCAGGCTTTGTTTCTGGCCTCAGAGCACAAAGGCTCTCACCCCAGGGGGTCAGAAACTTGTCTCTCAGCAGGAGGCGGGCACAGACCAGTCAGTCCTGTACTGAAAGATTGTGTAAAATACAGGGGGCATCTCTAAGATGCCCTCTGTGTGCATTTTTTCATAAATCCAACACTGGCATCAGTGTGGGTTTATTATTCTGAGAAGTTTGATACCAAACTTCCCAGTATTCAGTGTAGCCATTATGGAGCTGTGGAGTTCGTTTTTGACAAACTCCCAGACCATATACTTAATATGGTCACACTGTACTTACAATGTCTAAGAATAGACTTAGACACTGTAGGGGCATATTGCTCATGCAGCTATGCACTCACCTGTGGTATAGTGCACCCTGCCTTAGGGCTGTAAGGCCTGCTAGAGGGGTGACTTACCTATGCCACAAGCAGTATTTTGTAGGCATGGCATCCTGAGGGGGATGCCATGTCGACTTTGCCTTTTTCTCCCCACCAACACACACAATCTCCAATGACAGTGTGCATGTGTTAAATGAGGGGTCCTTTAGGGTGGCACAATATATGCTGCAGCCCTTAGGGACCTTTCCTGGTCACAGGGCCCTTGGTACCACTGGTACCTTTTACAAGGGACTTATCTGTGTGCCAGGGGTGTGCCAGTTGTGGAAACAATGGTACATTTTTAGTGAAAAAACACTGGTGCTGGGGCCTGGTTAGCAGGGTCCCAGCACACTTCTCAGTCAAGTCAGCATCAGTACCAGGCAAAAAGTGGGGGGTAACTGCAACAGGGAGCCATTTTTGCTACAGTACCTCAGATTCCTCATGGATGGAGTACACTACCAGTTCAGAGTGCTGCTGCAGGAAAGTGCCCCTTTTCCGATGGTCACTCCCACGTTTTGCCTGGTATTTGATGCAGTTTCTTCCCCAATTGGTAATATTGTTAGTGCCCCTGTAAGTCCCTAGTAAATGGTACCCCTGTTACCTAGGGCATGGAGTACTAAACGGGCTCCCTAAAGGATGCTGCATATATTGTGCCAACCTACGGGACTCCTCAGCACACTCATGCAGACTGCCATTGCAGGCTGCGTGACATGGTGCAGAGAAAAGTGAAAATACAACATGGCACATCACCTGTGTGACATGCCTCCAGACAATGCACGCAGTATAGCTAAGTCACCCCTACAGCACGCCTTACAGCCCTACCTCAGGGTGCATTATACTACATGTGTTGATATATCTGCAAGAGCCGATATGGCCGTGGGATGTCTAAGCCGATTGTTTGATATTACAAGTAAACATCAAAGCCATTTCAAGTACATGTGCTGGACACTAGTAATTGAGTTCCATAGCTACATGATGGCTTCACTGAAATCCAAGTTGTTTGGCATCAAACATCTTGTATTAATAAGTCCATACTGATTCCAGTGTTTAATTTATTAATACATGCACCCTGAGGGCACCTTATGGGTGCCCCCTGAAAACCTACCAACTACTAGTGTACTGGCTGACTGTTCCTGATCAGCCTGCCACTACAGATGAGTTTTTGACCCCTGGAAGTGAGCCGATGCTCTCTGGGGTCCGAACCAAAGCCTGCTCTGGGTGGAGGTGTTACCTTCTTCAAGCAGGATGGCTAGTTAGCTGCATATCAGGCAGGAGGCTTCAAAGGCCTCTGCAGCCTTGGTTATGCGACCCCCAGCTTTCCCAGTCAGTGGAGATGCCACCCCCCTGCCCTGGGCCCATTTGGCACCGGGACAGGTGGGAAAAGAAGCTAGTCAGGAGGCATGTTCCCTATCAGGCTAGTTCTGCTGTTAAGGTGGGCTACCTGATGTAAACACGAAATTTAGACTTCCACCATCTTGGTTTTTGGTGTAATTGGACTCACTGGGTCAGGGTTATGCCCGCTCCCCACAAAACGTTGTCATATAGAGGGTGTAGTTACCCTAAAGGTAAGCATCCCATTTGCTACTACCTATTTCTCCCCTTAATGCCCCTAAATTAGTATTTAGGATGCACCTCAGATGCCCGGAACTTGGATTTGATTGATCCAGAGGAAGACGACAAAAAACATTTGCAAGAAAGAACAGAAGACTTTTGGCTCCAGACCCTCCCTGCCTGCACCAGTCTCGACAATCGCAACAAAGTGACTGGTCCTGCAGCTGAGCATCTGCCAAGAACCAAGGTAGACTGCCAGCTCTCCGTAAGTTGCTAGCAATGTCCTTTGGAGTAGAGGAGCTACTCGCCTGCAGGCACCGAAGCAGCAGACTCTAGTCCATCGTCTTGCAGCTCCCTAGCCAGACAGACACCGAAGCGCCTAGGAAGAGGTACCTGCATCCCAGAGGGTCTGGCCTGTGTGAAGGCACCAGGACCAATTAGAGGAGTGCAGCACCAATACCTGGGGTACCAGAACCCTTGCACCAAATCAAGCCTGTGTTAGTCCATGCTGGACTCCCAGTGCACAAGAGACCTACAACCGCTAGGACCTTTGATGCACCCAGCCCAGCCGACGTATCTCCTCTGCATCTGAGCGCCCCTGCCTGGGTACCTGAGCACCAACTGCTTTCTTGCTCCCAGTACCAGTGTGACCTGAGCCCCCCTTTGAGAGCTCCCTGACTTGTCCCCAAGTCCTCCTCTGCTGCTTGTGTCCAGGTTTCCTCGCTTCTTTCCACCCGCGTTGCGCACTAAGCTACCAACCCGATGCCCTAGGGCAAGTAACTAGTAACTGCTGGTGGTACTTTGGCCTTCGGCCCCTTATAATCCTAAACATCGAAGGAAACCCTCCAGAAACAGGCCATAAATAACTGTATGCAACATATGCCTTTTTCCCAATAGGGAAGCATTGCTGCGTAAAGAAGCAAAGTGAACATTTTACGTACCTGTACAAATCGATATTTTAAAAAAGTAGTTACTAGAATGTCGTGGCCTGAACGGCGAAGATGGCGGACAGACTTTCTTCAGCTCCTGTACCGCCGCTCCTTGTCTTTAATTTACTGGGTGCTGGCGTGCACCGGAGGGGCGACACAGCAGACTTGACTGCCGCCCACATCTGCAGGTGCATCCGGCACTTTTTTCAGCAGTCCCAGTTGGCCCTGATGGCAGACGCAGTGAGAGTAGAAGGAGGAACGGCTTGGGAAATGGCAGAAGGCTGGAGCAGAGTCCCTTTCATGTGGCTCCCACCGTAGTGAGCGCACAGCCTGGGCATTGCTGGGCGGTCATGCATTGCCCAAGGAACTGCTAGGCCCGGGTCGCGGTGGTGAATTCCTGCCGCTGGTGAGGTTGAGGCTGAACCCTTGAATTTTAGATAAACTCTCTTTCTGTCCTGAGGCATCTGTGCTCATAGATATAATTAAAAATGAGATTTGAAAGGCCTGACATTTTTTTTTTTCGTAGTGAGTTGGAAATGCGTCTGTAGCAAAATGCTGTTTCACCTGAACTTGAGCACCACATATGCTTAAAACAAAAAGTCAGAATCCAATGCAAAATACAGAGTTCGAAAAACAAAGATTTGTGACTGCAGATGTTTATGAAGCTGTGGGAAGAGATCCAAATCTGTTTAGATCCTAAAATGTCAACTACCCCTATGTGTAGGACAGGTTCCTATAGGTGTGGTCCATAGTCCTTCATCTGACAATGGGTAATCTGGTTAACGCCAAAAGGATTTCTAATCTGAAGTGGTTTAACCTATGTTTAGAATAGTAGAGAAATGTACTTGATTTCAGTTTGTGTCAAGCATGTTACTTCACAATTGTTTAAGAATGTGGTCTAAAATGAGAGGTGGACTCAGTCCATGTGTCCTGAAAATTAAGATAAATATAATAAGGTACAAGGGGCAGGGTAGGGGTGCACCATAACGCCCCGGACCTGGTGGTAGGGTGTCCCTCTCCCCCTGGAGCCACATTTAAAGCAGCTATTTTGTGGAGTTTCTGCAATCCAGCTGGATTTTTACAGGAATTAGCAAGGCTTTCGTGCTCCTGCAAGAGTCACTCGGGAGCGCAGGGGGCCGAGCTGACTCCCACAAAAGTCTTGCAAGGTTGGAAAACCATTTAAAAAGGGGGGGGGGGCTTGAGTGAGTGCCTGTGGTGGCTGCATACAAATAACTATAACAGTTTAGTTTAAAATGTTACATTTAAACTGACATTTTTACCTAACTATAACGCCACTTTAACCCTTTTTGCAGTGAAAACACACACACACTTTCTTTCGTCATAGAAAAGCATGTTGAGGATTGTTATCTTGTTCTCTACAGGTGCATTGCGGGTATCTTCATGCCTAAGAATTCAAGAATTGTTAATTATAAATGCATTGGCCTGATGTTTCATTACTTTGTGTGTGACTTCCTTTTTGCTACTGTTAGTGAATTTATCCTAAAAAGAGATTGTCGAGCATGGTAATTATAATAGCATAAATAAAGCTATTAAATCTTCCTTTTAGGTGAATTTCTTCAGCTTGGCTCGAAAGAAGATGAGAATGAGAGATTTGCACATTACCTCGAAAAAACCTTTAAGAAGACTGCAAGTCTCATAGCCAACAGTTGTAAAGCAGTATGTACGTTCTGTCTCTTACAATAAAACATAGAACATGCAAACCCGGACATCCAACTGGAAAATTTTCCCAATACCTTTGCTAAACATATGTTTTTTTTATCGAACTCATTCCAAACAAACTTGCTGCACGCACCAATATGTGCCAGGCACTGCCATACATAACTCCTCTCCACATCTTTGACTGTACGACAAGGCCTTTGCAGAGACTACGATTTTGCCAATGTTAGGGGTTGCATATATTCAGGCTTACGACTGTCCAAATTATTAAACAACTTAGTGGCGTGTAATATTTTTTTTAAAAAATGTACTAGAATATACGTTATCCTGTATATTTCTACACAACTGGTCCTATCGAAACACACAATTTTAATTTTGGATGAAATAATAATAACATAGGGAGGAATACTAAACTGTTGATGAAAACTGCAAATCGCTAATTCCGCTAACGTTTTTACTAAGTTTAACATACTACCAACACTTTAGCGCAGTTTAACTATCTTGACTGTGTGTAACGTTTATAGAATCTGCCATCAATTAATATAATATGCGTTTTTAAAGCACTGTATTGGTAAGCCTCAGCACCTATTTTGATGCTCTAAAAATGTAATTGGTGAGCTTGTTTGGAGAGGAAAGCAACTAATAAAAGTTGTACAGTTTATTTTTACTGCTGTATTGTGTGTGTGTGTATATATATATATATATATATAGATATTAGAGTCCAGATATATATTGGCATTAGATACTAGAGAGCCAGGAGGATTGAACTCCAGTGAAGAGTTATATATTCATTTAGGCTGATGTGGTTGATTAATGTATAGTAATACAGCAACTAAAACATACACATTACATAGATACAGTCATTGTACGATTTTGCTAGTATATATGAGATTTAACTTATTTATGATTGTTCATAGCAATAATGTCTAATGTAACATCTATGCTTATTGATTGGACCTGGTTGGCCTCTCCAAGGAGATTTATTTTAAGATTTATACGTAATTAGTTTCCTTGTCATCAATTCTAATTTACTCAGATTTATAAAGATTTAGTTAGATTGGTAAATAACATTTTGTGTTTTAGCACTATACACTGGCTTATTTCGTTACATTAATTTATTTTGCTATATGTATCATATATATTTTTTCACATGTATGACATTACAGAAGTCAGTATGTTTGAAAAGGCAGTGTATTACTTTAAATGCATGGTAACACAAGGGATATATAAAGGGTGCCAAAATGGCGGCCCGCAGGTTGAAGAAGGCGGTTACGCCGAAACGCGTTCCTGTTTTGTTTATAATAAATCCTTGAAACCTTCGTGGAGTGCTGAAGCCTTAATGATTGGTTAAGGAATTCTGTATATATATATATATATATATATATATCTTATTTTACACTTCGTTTCAGGACAGGAGACTAAGTCCTAAAATGGCTGCCACCACTTCTTTGAGATGTGTTGGCAGCCAATCAGATCAGATGAAAAACTATTGGGGGAAATGTGCTTTGGGATCCCCGTTTTCTCGGCCCCTGCTTCACGGACCACTGTGAAACTTTCCAGAAAGGAAAGAAGGTGAAAAAACTTTTTTTTGTGAAGATTCATCAAAGGGCGCCGTAGTTATAAGTAAACCAAAACATGCTTTTCCTAATTGTCCTAACTGTAACACACGGTTTGGCATGATCTGGGAAGCCTGGTACAGCCAGAAAAAGGCCCCTGATTATGGAGCGAGGCAGGCAGCCTTCGGCAGGTGGCGCAGGCTGCAGATCTGACCCTTGGCATCCCACGGCATGGCGGTGAGTCCCTGGGCAGACCCTTGAGGGGCAGAGCCCTTGGCAATGAGAGGCCTGCAGCGGTGCGGAAAGGAGGACTGCCACAGATCGCTGAGGGCCGGGGGAGAGGGGCCGACCCTGGGGGTGGTCCTGTGGCGGTCTCTGTGAGCCGCATTGGCTGCACCTAATTGTTAAAGGGTGCAGCAGCCGGAGGAGCAGCAGACAGCACGCACTCTCCGGGGCGGGCGGCCCCTAGAGGCCGATGCAGAGGAGAGGCCTGTGCTGATGTGGTGAGGAGAAGTGCTGGACGGCGGGGAGAGCCCATGGAGCGGTGAGCTCTGGAGTCACGGGATCCGGGAGGAGGCATGAAGACGATGACGTGGGACATTGGCAAAGCTAGGCGGTGGAATTCGCCCTGGCTTTTAATGTGGGACATGGCGGCCCACGTGGGCGCTCTGCGGTCGGCGGAGTGACTCTTGAGTGAGCAGGGTAAGCTGTTATTCAGCAACTTGCCCTGGAATAGTAGCTGGCGCCAATTGAGACTTGGAGCGGTGGTGCTCCCCTTCCCGTATTTATGGGTAACTGGGGGGAGTGCCCGGTTGTTGGGGGTTTTAGGGCACCTGGTGGATGATGGGCACGGCATGCTGGGGCCCTGGGGGGGAGCCGGTGACTGATTCCCTTGTCCCCTCTCGGGGTGGGGGAGGACACTCTTGGGTGTGCTGGCCGGTGACTTCCCCTGGGTTACTGTTGGGCCCCAGCAGATAAAGAATCCTGTGAAGGGAGGTGATTGACTGCCCGGGTCGGACCTCCTTTTGGACCTGGGACCAAGGGGACACGGACAGAGTGTGCAGATGGGGAAAGATAGAGCTGTGCAGATGGGGAAAGATAGAGCGGCGAAGGCGGCTGAAACCCACTCATCACGCAATATACTACCCCACCGCAAACTATGCAGCAGCTCATTTGGAGATGGGGACCCCCCTGGGGGAGACTCGGCGGAGCCCTCGAGGGTAGACTTGATGCAGGCCATTCAGGGACTCCGCTCCGCATTGGAACACCGGATACTGTCTGTGTCCCTCGACCTCAACTTACTGAGGGCAGACCTCTGTAAAGTCTCAGAGAAAGTTAACACAGCGGAAACCAACATAGGGACCCTCCAGGGGGAAATGGCCACACTGAAGAGGCGGATAACCACAGTAGGTGCCGAGGTGGCCGAGCTTGGCAGGAGGGCGGAGGATGCTGAGAGCCACTCCGGCCGCAGCAACATTCGGTTGCTGGGGTTCCCTGAGAAATCGGAGGGGACGTCAGCGGAGTGAGTTCTGGAGGACTGGATCAGGTTGTCAATGCAGCCCCATGGTCTTTCGGAGGTGTTTGTCATTGAAAGGGCGCACAGGGCCCTGGATCCTCCGCCCCTTCCGAGGGTCATTATTGCAAACGTCCTCAACTACAGGAATAGGGACTGTATCCTGAGAGCGGCCCGTGAGCAGCAGGACCCCCACTATGTAAACCCTGTATTGCCATATTTCCCGACTATACCAAACAGGTGCAGGAACAGCGCAAGTCTTTTTTGGCGGTAAAACAGAAACTAAAGGCCATGAGACTGACATACATGTTGTATCCTGCCAAATTGAAAGTCCTCCACATTGGCAAAGCTCACTTTTTTGAAACGCTACAGGAAGTCTGGGACTAGCTTGAAATTGGGGTGCCAGAGGCCGTGGGCCGGGGCCGAGGGACCAGGAAAGGGAAAAGCACACAGGATGAGAGACCACGTGGAGCTCCTACTGACTGACGCTGAAGGCCGGGAGCGAGACTCGTCGACCACTCAAAGAATCCCCATAGGGGAGGATGGCGCTATGCACATGTCGCAGTCGAGATCCCAAGGAAAGGAGAGCTGCTCGCCAGAGTGGGGGGTTTGTCTCACACAGCAGGGGCTTCAGCCCGGGCATAGCGTCAGATGTGGCCCCCAGCAGGGGAGCACTGCACAAGGGTTGAGGTCCAGGACATCGAAGTGAAGACCTGGCGAATGGCTGATTGAAGCCCTGGGGTCCCCGCACTTGGCAAGGAACATCGACTCTCCAGGCGGCCACAATGGGCTAACTCCTGCAGGGTTTACTATGTCGCATACAGCCACAGCCTGCAGTGGAGACAATATGCTGACTCTTAACCATGCTTCAGGTTGTTAAAGTACGAAGAAAGCAGGGTGACTTGATACTGCAAGACTGTTGGTATTGGGGGAGTAGACAGTTAAATGCTCAGGTCCAGGTTGGACCAGTAAGGGAAGTGTCCACGTCCAGGCACAATAGGGGGTGGGGTACGATAGACTTATGTTCATGCTACGATTGTCCGTGGGATGGGGGAGGTTGTTGGGGAAGTTCTGTTTTCAGTTGTGTATGTTATGCATGTTGGTTTGCTTTGCACACTGTGGTCGGGAGGGTCAGAAGGCGTCCCCACAGCGGAGATATGTAAAATATCACCATACCATGGTGGTGTGAAACACCTATTCACTAATCACTTGGAATGTGAGAGGGCTTGGTACTGCTACAAAACGATGCAAGGTAATGTCATTGCTCAAGCACGGGGGGTCAGTATAGCTTTGCCTCCAGGAAACTCATCTAACAGACGCAGAAGCACAAAAGCTAGCCAAAAAAAAATGAAGGGGACAAAATTATTATGCTACTTTCTCATCCTTTGCTCGGGGGTGCATATCTGGATAGTCCTGGGAGTCCATTTTGCCTTGCACTCAATGGGGGCTGGATTTAGAGGGCAGGTACGTCTTGCTTAGGGGGGCCTTGAATGGTCAGCAATTGGAGATACTCAACTCCTATGCCCCCAATACGGATTACCCCTTATTCTACCCCACCTTAGCTAGTGAACTGTTCATGCACATGGAGTCTAACATTTTTTGGGCAGGGGACTTCAATTGTATTATAGATGGTGACAGGGATAGACACCCCCACCCCCCAGAGACAGGGCACCAAGCCTAAGATGACTGCAGACTTAAAAACAATAATGGCGCACCTTGTTTTTACAGACATTTGGAGGGAAACACACCCAGACTGTAGGGAATACACGTGTTATTCGAATAAACATAACACCTTCAGTTACCTTGATCGTAGCCTGCTCACTCAACATACCACCCCCAAAGTACTGAGGGTATTTAACCTTACAAGATACTTGTCGGACCACGCCCCAGTGATGTGTGTGTTTCCCACGACTGGGTGAGGCGGGCTGGAGGCTGAACTTACACTTGAGGAGGTCGTGGTGGCCATTAAATCTCTCCCTTTGGGGAGAAGCCCTGGTAGTGACGGGTTTACGGCTGAATTTTACCAGCTGTTTGCGAATGCGCTCGCCCCGCGGCTACTGACCATATACAAGGAGGCGCTAACTGCTAACATATTGCCTGAATCAATGCAGGAAGGCCTCATTGCGATGATCCCCAAGTCAGGGATTGCCTCCTCGGATCCGGCGTCATACCGCCCTATTACGAGGATTAATCTCAATGGGGAAAATTCTATGTAAAATCTTTGTGACGTGCCTTTCTCCGGAGGTGGCTCATTTGGTGCATTCTGACAAATGCAGGTTCGTGATGGGACGAAATACCACAATGAACACACGACGCCTCATGCATGTCCTTCATGGGGTTAAAGATAGTGAGGAGGACATGGCACTGGTCTTGATTGAGATAGCTAAAGCCTTTGAGACAATCAATTGGGTTTACCTCCTCAGAGTCCTGGCCGCTTTTGGGGTTGGACCACAATTTCAGAGGTGGGTCAACCTCCTTTACACCGAACCATCAGCGAGGGTCAGAATGGGGGGGACTCTGCTCAGACACACTGAAGATACAGAGGGGGACAGACAGGGGTGTTCTTTGGCACCATTGCTTTTTGCAGTGACCGCTGGCGTAGAGACTTGGGTGCGACATGGAGAGGTGGGGCATTCTTTTGGGCGGGACGTGCCACCTACTGTCACTGTATGCCAATGATACACTCTTTTACCTGAGGGATCCCAGAATCTCACTCCCTAGATTGATGCAAGAGCTTGAGGACTTCGGGCATTTATCTGGCGTATGCATTAATGTAAGCAAATCTCTGATATTCCCCCTGGGAGGGCCTAGCGCGGCTCCCCCCAGGGGCACTGATGATCATGCCCATGGACTGGGAAACTGACCATTCCGATATTTCGGGATTATGGTGGCCCATACCTCCCAGCACCGTCACCAACTCATCATTGAGAGGGTACTCACAGACTTGAACGGCTCGGTGCGATTTTGGAACACCCTCCCATTATCAGTAGTTGGGCGCGTGCCAGTTGCAAAGAAGGTATTGTATACATTGCAGAACTCACTTGATACACTCCCTCGCTCGGTATTCAGGTGTCTGCATTCCAGGCTGGTGTCACTGGTATGGGCAGGGGATCGCTGCAGAGTGAAGCGGGAGACCCTCCAACTCCCGCTTGTTGAGGGGGGACTGGCGTTAGCCAATTTATAGTATTACTATTTAGCCTCCCAGTTACAACATGAGGCACTCTGGCTAGCGGAGGGTGACAATTAGGAGAAAACCCTTCTTAGGGATGACGCCCGGCGCGACACCCTTGCACAGCTGCTGCATCCATCGCTCCCATACATTACACATACAGCAACTCTGTGGATGCGGGCTGTTAAAGCAGCTGCGCCGCACACCATTTATCCGGACTTTGACTTTTGGGATCTTCCAGCATTTCGACACTTGACCTCGATGGTGGATGTCCAACCCTGGCAGGAGGGTGGGTGTAAAGAAATGGCTCCCTGTTGCAGTTACCCCCCACTTTTTGCCTGATACTGATGCTGACTTGACTGAGAAGAGTGCTGGGACCCTGCTAACCAGGCCCCAGCACCAGTGTTCCTTCACCTAAAATGTACCATTGTATCCACAATTGGCACACCCTGGCATTCAGATAAGTCCCTTGTAACTGGTACTTCTAGTACCAAGGGCCCTGATGCCAAGGAAGGTCTGTAAGGGCTGCAGCATGTCTTATGCCACCCTAGAGACCCCTCACTCAGCACAGACACACTGCTTACAAGCCTGTGTGTGCTAGTGAGAACAAAATGAGTAAGTCGACATGGCACTCCCCTCAGGGTGCCATGCCAGCCTCTCACTGCCTATGCAGTATAGGTAAGACACCCCTCTAGCAGGCCTTACAGCCCTAAGGCAGGGTGCACTATACCATAGGTGAGGGTACCAGTGCATGAGCATGGTACCCCTACAGTGTCTAAACAAAACCTTAGACATTGTAAGTGCAGGGTAGCCATAAGAGTATATGGTCTGGGAGTCTGTCAAACACGAACTCCACAGCACCATAATGGCTACACTGAAAACTGGGAAGTTTGGTATCAAACTTCTCAGCACAATAAATGCACACTGATGCCAGTGTACATTTTATTGTAAAATACACCACAGAGGGCACCTTAGAGGTGCCCCCTGAAACTTAACCGACTGTCTGTGTAGGCTGACTAGTTCCAGCAGCCTGCCACACCAGAGACATGTTGCTGGCCCCATGGGGAGAGTGCCTTTGTCACTCTGAGGCCAGTAACAAAGCCTGCACTGGGTGGAGATGCTAACACCTCCCCCAGGCAGGAGCTGTGACACCTGGCGGTGAGCCTCAAAGGCTCACCCCTTTGTCACAGCCCAGCAGGGCACTCCAGCTTAGTGGAGTTGCCCGCCCCCTCCGGCCACGGCCCCCACTTTTGGCGGCAAGGCTGGAGGGAACAAAGAAAGCAACAAGGAGGAGTCACTGGCCAGTCAGGACAGCCCCTAAGGTGTCCTGAGCTGAAGTGACTCTAACTTTTAGAAATCCTCCATCTTGCAGATGGAGGATTCCCCCAATAGGGTTAGGATTGTGACCCCCTCCCCTTGGGAGGAGGCACAAAGAGGGTGTACCCACCCTCAGGGCTAGTAGCCATTGGCTACTAACCCCCCAGACCTAAACACGCCCTTAAATTTAGTATTTAAGGGCTACCCTGAACCCTAGGAAATTAGATTCCTGCAACTACAAGAAGAAGGACTGCCTAGCTGAAAAACCCCTGCAGAGGAAGACCAGAAGACGACAACTGCCTTGGCTCCAGAAACTCACCGGCCTGTCTCCTGCCTTCCAAAGATCCTGCTCCAGCGACGCCTTCCGAAGGGACCAGCGACCTCGACATCCTCTGAGGACTGCCCCTGCTTCGAAAAGACAAGAAACTCCCGAGGACAGCGGACCTGCTCCAAGAAAAGCTGCAACTTTGTTTCCAGCAGCTTTAAAGATCCCTGCAAGCTCCCCGCAAGAAGCGTGAGACTTGCAACACTGCACCCGGCGACCCCGACTCGGCTGGTGGCGATCCAACACCTCAGGAGGGACCCCAGGACTACTCTGATACTGTGAGTACCAAAACCTGTCCCCCCTGAGCCCCCACAGCGCCGCCTGCAGAGGGAATCCCGAGGCTTCCCCGGACCGCGACTCTTTGAACCTAAAGTCCCGACGCCTGGGAGAGACCCTGCACCCGCAGCCCCCAGGACCTGAAGGACCGGACTTTCACTGGAGAAGTGACCCCCAGGAGTCCCTCTCCCTTACCCAAGTGGAGGTTTCCCCGAGGAATCCCCCCCTTGCCTGCCTGCAGCGCTGAAGAGATCCCGAGATCTCTCATAGACTAACATTGCGATCCCGACGCTTGTTCCTACACTGCACCCGGCCGCCCCCGCGCTGCTGAGGGTGAAATTTCTGTGTGGACTTGTGTCCCCCCCGGTGCCCTACAAAACCCCCCTGGTCTGCCCTCCGAAGACGCGGGTACTTACCTGCAAGCAGACCGGAACCGGGGCACCCCCTTCTCTCCATTCTAGCCTATGTGTTTTGGGCACCACTTTGAACTCTGCACCTGACCGGCCCTGAGCTGCTGGTGTGGTGACTTTGGGGTTGCTCTGAACCCCCAACGGTGGGCTACCTTGGACCAAGAACTGAGCCCTGTAAGTGTCCTACTTACCTGGTTAACCTAACAAATACTTACCTCCCCTAGGAACTGTGAAAATTGCACTGTGTCCACTTTTAAAACAGCTATTTGTGAATAACTTGAAAAGTATACATGCAATTTTGATGATTTGAAGTTCCTAAAGTACTTACCTGCAATACCTTTCGAATGAGATATTACATGTAGAATTTGAACCTGTGGTTCTTAAAATAAACTAAGAAAAGATATTTTTCTATACAAAACCTATTGGCTGGATTTGTCTCTGAGTGTGTGTACCTCATTTATTGTCTATGTGTATGTACAACAAATGCTTAACACTACTCCTTGGATAAGCCTACTGCTCGACCACCCTACCACAAAATAGAGCATTAGTATTATCTATTTTTACCACTATTTTACCTCTAAGGGGAACCCTTGGACTCTGTGCATGCTATTCCTTACTTTGAAATAGCACATACAGAGCCAACTTCCTACATTGGTGGATCAGCGGTGGGGTACAAGACTTTGCATTTGCTGGACTACTCAGCCAATACCTGATCACACGACAAATTCCAAAATTGTCATTAGAAATTGATTTTTGCAATTTGAAATTTTTCTAAATTCTTAAAAGTCCTGCTAGGGCCTTGTGTGTTAAGTCCCTGTTTAGCATTGTCTTTTAGAGTTTAAAAGTTTGTTAAAAGTTTGAAATTAGATTCTAGAAACAGTTGTAGATTCTTAAAAAGTATTCCAACTTTTAGAAACAAAATGTCTAGCACAGATGTGACTGTGGTGGAACTCGACACCACACCTTACCTCCATCTTAAGATGAGGGAGCTAAGGTCACTCTGTAAAATAAAGAAAATAACAATGGGCCCCAAACCTACCAAAATACAGCTCCAGGAGCTTTTGGCAGAGTTTGAAAAGGCCAACCCCTCTGAGGGTGGCAACTCAGAGGAAGAGGATAGTGACTTGGAGGAAAATTCCCCCCTACCAGTCCTATCTAGGGAGAACAGGGTCCCTCAAACCCTGACTCCAAAAATAATAGTCAGAGATGCTGGTTCCCTCACAGGAGAGACCAACACCTCTGAAATCACTGAGGATAACTCCAGTGAAGATGACCCCCTGTTAGCCAGGATGGTCAAAAGATTGGCTTTGGAAAAGCAGCTCCTAGCCATAGAAAGGGAAAGAAAAGAGATGGGCCTAGGTCCCATCGATGGTGGCAGCAACTTAAATAGGGTCAGAGATTCTCCTGACATCCTAAAAATCCCCAAAGGGATTGTAACAAAATATGAAGATGGTGATGACATCACCAAATGGTTCACAGCTTTTGAGAGGGCTTGTGTAACCAGAAAAGTAAACAGATCTCACTGGGGTGCTCTCCTTTGGGAAATGTTCACTGGAAAGTGTAGGGATAGACTCCTCACACTCTCTGGAAAAGATGCAGAATCTTATGACCTCATGAAGGGTACCCTGATTGAGGGCTTTGGATTCTCCACTGAGGAGTATAGAATTAGATTCAGGGGGGCTCAAAAATCCTCGAGCCAGACCTGGGTTGATTTTGTAGACTACTCAGTAAAAACACTAGATGGTTGGTTAACTGGAAATGAAGTGTGTGACTATGTTGGGCTTTATAATTTGTTTGTGAAAGAACACATTTTAAGTAACTGCTTCAATGAAAAGTTGCATCAGTATCTGGTAGACCTAGGTCCAATTTCTCCCCAAGAATTGGGAAAGAAGGCAGACCACTGGGTCAAGACTAGGGTAACCAAAACTTCCACTGGGGGTGACCAAAAGAAAGGGGTTACAAAAACTCCCCAGGAGAAAGTGGGTGACACTAGAAACAAAGAAAAAGAGTCCTCTGTAGGCCCCCAAAAACCAGAACAGGTGGGTGGGCCCCAAGACACAACCCAAAACAAAGGTGGGTACCAGGGTAAGAACTGGGATGCCACTAAGGCATGGTGCCACAACTGTAAACAGTCTGGGCACCACACCAAGGACACTTCTTGTCCCAAAAACAAACCCCAGAACAAGATTCCAGGGGTAACCAGTGTAGCCATGGGAGATGACTCCTCAGATGAGGAGGTCTTCATAGCCTTCAACTGGAAACAGGGCCCAACAGGTGAGTTGGAGATTCCAGAGGGAAGTAGACACTTCCACCACCTACTGGTGAATGGAATCCCCACCACTGCCCTGAGAGACACTTGTGCCAGTCACACTATTGTGCATGACAGGCTGGTGCTCTCAAACCAGTACATCCCAGGTGAGACTGCCAGGGTAAGAGTTAGCCTAGACCGGGTCACTAAGAGGCCTGTGGCTTTAGTACCCATAGAAGTGGGTGGCACTCTTAGCTGGAGAAGGGTAGTAGTCAGTACAGACCTCCCCCTTGATTGTCTCCTTGGAAATGACTACCCAGAGGTTAGTCAGAGCCCAAGAGAGGAACTGGTCCAGTGCCAGTCCTCTCCCAAGGATTCTGGAAGTCCTGCCTCTGCAGTAAATGCAAGCAGGCCCCAGAAGAAGAAGAAAAGAAAACAGAGTAGGAAGGGTGGACAACCTTTAGCCAAGGTTACAGCAAGCCAAGGAGATTCTGCTCCAGTAGGGGAGAACTCCAAAAATGGCCCTGATAAAGTCCAACCTGACCCACAAGAAGTCCTGGCTAGTCAGGCAACTGTTAAACCTGAGTGGGTGGCTCCTCAGCTAACAGAAGAAAGAGTGGAAGAAGGGTGTTTACTACAAGATGTGGTAACCCCCCACTCTAATACAGCAGACAGGCAACCTGAACCCAAAGAGGCCTGTAACTTAGCCCCTTCCCTTTTAGGTGAAGAGCTAAAGGTGTGGTTCTGGGCACTGACAGCTGTCAGTGGCCTCTGCTGGGTGTTAGCCTTTATGGCTGCACTATCCTTAGCATGGTGGTCTGACCCCATGCCAAATAGCAAGTTAGGCCCCCTGACCCTATTGGTCATGGTGGGGTTACTCCAGCTCTGGGTAACCTCTCTGGGTAAGCTAGGGGTAACCCTGGCCAAGATAAGGTTAGCAGAGGTGGATACCTCTAAGACCAAAATAGAAAGAATGGGTGGAGACATTGAAGAGGCAGACAAGAGGCAATTCAGACTAGGTCCTATCACTGTGGAAGTAGGTCAGTTCCCCAAAGGGAATGACCTGAACAGAAGGATGTAAGGCAGAGTAGGCCCTGCAACTAACCAGCCTATTTCTCCTACTCTTCCTCGCCTGACAGACTAGGAAGACTCTCCCAGCTTGGGCTGAGTCTCCTGGCCTGTGGGCTGGGGGGGGCTTGTGTAAAGAAATGGCTCCCTGTTGCAGTTACCCCCCACTTTTTGCCTGATACTGATGCTGACTTGACTGAGAAGAGTGCTGGGACCCTGCTAACCAGGCCCCAGCACCAGTGTTCCTTCACCTAAAATGTACCATTGTATCCACAATTGGCACACCCTGGCATTCAGATAAGTCCCTTGTAACTGGTACTTCTAGTACCAAGGGCCCTGATGCCAAGGAAGGTCTGTAAGGGCTGCAGCATGTCTTATGCCACCCTAGAGACCCCTCACTCAGCACAGACACACTGCTTACAAGCCTGTGTGTGCTAGTGAGAACAAAATGAGTAAGTCGACATGGCACTCCCCTCAGGGTGCCATGCCAGCCTCTCACTGCCTATGCAGTATAGGTAAGACACCCCTCTAGCAGGCCTTACAGCCCTAAGGCAGGGTGCACTATACCATAGGTGAGGGTACCAGTGCATGAGCATGGTACCCCTACAGTGTCTAAACAAAACCTTAGACATTGTAAGTGCAGGGTAGCCATAAGAGTATATGGTCTGGGAGTCTGTCAAACACGAACTCCACAGCACCATAATGGCTACACTGAAAACTGGGAAGTTTGGTATCAAACTTCTCAGCACAATAAATGCACACTGATGCCAGTGTACATTTTATTGTAAAATACACCACAGAGGGCACCTTAGAGGTGCCCCCTGAAACTTAACCGACTGTCTGTGTAGGCTGACTAGTTCCAGCAGCCTGCCACACCAGAGACATGTTGCTGGCCCCATGGGGAGAGTGCCTTTGTCACTCTGAGGCCAGTAACAAAGCCTGCACTGGGTGGAGATGCTAACACCTCCCCCAGGCAGGAGCTGTGACACCTGGCGGTGAGCCTCAAAGGCTCACCCCTTTGTCACAGCCCAGCAGGGCACTCCAGCTTAGTGGAGTTGCCCGCCCCCTCCGGCCACGGCCCCCACTTTTGGCGGCAAGGCTGGAGGGAACAAAGAAAGCAACAAGGAGGAGTCACTGGCCAGTCAGGACAGCCCCTAAGGTGTCCTGAGCTGAAGTGACTCTAACTTTTAGAAATCCTCCATCTTGCAGATGGAGGATTCCCCCAATAGGGTTAGGATTGTGACCCCCTCCCCTTGGGAGGAGGCACAAAGAGGGTGTACCCACCCTCAGGGCTAGTAGCCATTGGCTACTAACCCCCCAGACCTAAACACGCCCTTAAAAAATTTAGTATTTAAGGGCTACCCTGAACCCTAGGAAATTAGATTCCTGCAACTACAAGAAGAAGGACTGCCTAGCTGAAAAACCCCTGCAGAGGAAGACCAGAAGACGACAACTGCCTTGGCTCCAGAAACTCACCGGCCTGTCTCCTGCCTTCCAAAGATCCTGCTCCAGCGACGCCTTCCGAAGGGACCAGCGACCTCGACATCCTCTGAGGACTGCCCCTGCTTCGAAAAGACAAGAAACTCCCGAGGACAGCGGACCTGCTCCAAGAAAAGCTGCAACTTTGTTTCCAGCAGCTTTAAAGATCCCTGCAAGCTCCCCGCAAGAAGCGTGAGACTTGCAACACTGCACCCGGCGACCCCGACTCGGCTGGTGGCGATCCAACACCTCAGGAGGGACCCCAGGACTACTCTGATACTGTGAGTACCAAAACCTGTCCCCCCTGAGCCCCCACAGCGCCGCCTGCAGAGGGAATCCCGAGGCTTCCCCGGACCGCGACTCTTTGAACCTAAAGTCCCGACGCCTGGGAGAGACCCTGCACCCGCAGCCCCCAGGACCTGAAGGACCGGACTTTCACTGGAGAAGTGACCCCCAGGAGTCCCTCTCCCTTACCCAAGTGGAGGTTTCCCCGAGGAATCCCCCCCTTGCCTGCCTGCAGCGCTGAAGAGATCCCGAGATCTCTCATAGACTAACATTGCGATCCCGACGCTTGTTCCTACACTGCACCCGGCCGCCCCCGCGCTGCTGAGGGTGAAATTTCTGTGTGGACTTGTGTCCCCCCCGGTGCCCTACAAAACCCCCCTGGTCTGCCCTCCGAAGACGCGGGTACTTACCTGCAAGCAGACCGGAACCGGGGCACCCCCTTCTCTCCATTCTAGCCTATGTGTTTTGGGCACCACTTTGAACTCTGCACCTGACCGGCCCTGAGCTGCTGGTGTGGTGACTTTGGGGTTGCTCTGAACCCCCAACGGTGGGCTACCTTGGACCAAGAACTGAGCCCTGTAAGTGTCCTACTTACCTGGTTAACCTAACAAATACTTACCTCCCCTAGGAACTGTGAAAATTGCACTAAGTGTCCACTTTTAAAACAGCTATTTGTGAATAACTTGAAAAGTATACATGCAATTTTGATGATTTGAAGTTCCTAAAGTACTTACCTGCAATACCTTTCGAATGAGATATTACATGTAGAATTTGAACCTGTGGTTCTTAAAATAAACTAAGAAAAGATATTTTTCTATACAAAACCTATTGGCTGGATTTGTCTCTGAGTGTGTGTACCTCATTTATTGTCTATGTGTATGTACAACAAATGCTTAACACTACTCCTTGGATAAGCCTACTGCTCGACCACCCTACCACAAAATAGAGCATTAGTATTATCTATTTTTACCACTATTTTACCTCTAAGGGGAACCCTTGGACTCTGTGCATGCTATTCCTTACTTTGAAATAGCACATACAGAGCCAACTTCCTACAGTGGGTGCTTAACACTTGCAGACCTCTACCCCAGTGAGGCCTTTATAGCCTTCGAGGGGGCACAGGATACGTTTGGGTTGAACCAGGTACAGTTTTGAACCTATGCCAGTATACTTAATATTGCCCGAGAGATATGGCCCACCTACCCGGAGGCGCTCCCCCCCCACCCCTCGGTACTCCTTAGGGTGCTCTTGATATATGGGGGGTGGCGAACATCTTATATCCCACATATATAAGGCAATGGTGGCAGATAGACCTAGTTCTGTGCTGCGGGCTCAAGAGGCTTGGGACGTTGAGCTGGGTATCTCGTTGGAAGAGACACAGTAGAAGGCAATATATGCCCTGCTCTGCAAGCGGACATGTAATGCTAGATTTAAACTAATACACTTTAATTACATACACCGTACATATGTCTCCCCTGTATTCCTCCATAGAATTGACCCTGGCATAGAGGACGGATGCCAACGCTGAAGTGCACGACCTGCAACCTTTCTACACTTAGCATGGGATTGTCCCACAGTACAAAGCTTTTGGGAGGTTGTGGTCCAAACCTTAAGATGAGTGAAGGGGGGGGCACGACTCGAGCGGAAACCCGTTTAATGCCTTCTGGGGGATGTCAGGAGAAAAAAGGTAAAAAAAAAAAAAAAGGAATGGAAATGTATGCAAGTAGCACTGATTTTGGTCAGGCACGTAGGGTGGCGATTGCCTGGATGAACATGCAGGGTCCCAGCCTACAGGGGTGGCGCAAAGACATGAGGGAAAGGGCAGTGGCAGAAGGAATACAGTTACGGCAGGTTAGTAGGGATGATCACCTTGGGGAGTATATACAGACATGGCAGGAGATACTTACACAAATTGATGTGGTTGACGAAACTGAGCAGGAGGTTTTTCTGGGAACTCTGTAATAGTAGTTGTGCAGGCTATGTGAATGGGTACGGTGCTTATACCGCAACGGGGAACGCAAAGTCTTGAGGTACAATGCTCACCTTTAATACCTTTTGTATCTGGGGTGGGGTCTACTGCTGGGATGAAATGTCATGTGAAAGTATGTGGGTACTGGCCTACATGTGCAAACGTGTTCATGGTGCACATTTTCACACTTTGCGCTGTAGGAAAGTACCCTCATTTTGGCATGTTGCTCCCAATTTCTGCCTGATGTCAGTGTGTTTTTGACTGTCACTGGGATCCTGCTAGCCAGGACCCCAGTGCTTCTGGTTTATGGCCTGCTTGTCGGTGTGTTTGACTGTTTTCCAAATTGTCACTCGAGTACTGCTAATCAGAACTCCAGTGCTCATGCTCTCGCCTTTTCTAAATTTGTCACTACATACTAGTGACTCAGTATTTCACTCCAAATTGGCACACAGGATTCTCCTCCCACCCCTTAAGTCCCTAGTATATGGTACAGAGGTACCCAGGGCATTGGGATTCCAGGGGATCCTTATGGGCTGCAGCATTTCTTTTGCCACCCATAAGGAGCTGATACAAAGGCTTCTAATGGACTGCCATTGCAGCCTTATTTCACAGCCATTTTCATTGCACCAGGTCACTTATAAGTCACCCGTATATCAGGTCTTCCAACCCTAAAGACTGGGTGCAAAGTACCTGTGTTTGAGGGCACCCCTGTACTAGCAGAAGTGCCCCCAACATCGTCCAGGCCCATTTTCCCAGACTTCATGAGTGCGGGATGCCATTTTAAGTGTGCACTGTACATAGGTCTATACCTATGTACAGCTTCACCACGGTAACTCCGAATATGGCCAAGTAAAGTGTCTAACAACTGGAAATTGTACCCCAGTACTGATTCCAGTATTAATTGCACAATCCTATGCACTCTGGGGGCTCCCCAGTACTGCCATACCAGCCTTCTGAGATTTCCACTGCAGCCCCAGCTGCTGCTACCTCACAGACAGGCCTATGCTCTCCTGGGGCTTCAGTAGCTCAATCCCAGGAAGGCAGAACAATGCATTTCCTTTAGGAGAGGGGCGTTACACCCTCTCCCTTTGGATATAGGTGTTACAGGCATGGGAGGAGTATCCTCCCAAAGCCTCTGGAAATGCTTTGAAGGGCACAGTTGGTGCCCTCCTTGCATAATCCAGTCTACACTGGTTCAGGGACCCCCCAGTCCCTAATCTGGCGTGAAACTGGACAAAGGAAAGGCTAGTGACCACTCCCATGGGGTGGTGCCCAGAGCTCCTCCAGAGTGTCCCTGGGTTTTGCCATCTTTGATTCCAAGGTGGTGGGGGCACTCTGGGAGCATCTGAGTGACCATTGCCTGCAGGTGATGTCAGAGGCCCCTCCTGATAGGTGCTTGCCTGGTTAGGTGACCAATCCCCTCTCAGGGCTATTTATGGTCTCTCCTCTGGGTGTTTCTTCAGATTCGGATTGCAAGTCTCCAGCAGGAATCCTCTGCATCCTTTACTTCATCTTCTACCAACAGATCAACCGCTGACTGCTCCAGGAACTCTAGAAATCTGCAACAAAGAAGCTAAGATGACTTCTGCAAAATTGTATCTTGGTCATGATCCCCCTTCTTCCAAAGGTCTGTAGGCCCAGGAATCCATTGTTGGTGTCTTGCAGTCTCTTCTGCTTCTTGCATTATCTTCTATCAGAACTTCTAGTGTGTTTTAGGAAACTTGCTGTGTTTTACTTCTGCTTTCCTGGGCTCCGGGGTGGGATATTTTACTTACCTTGGTGTTTTCTTACTCACCCAGCGCCCCTCTACACACTGCACTTGCCTAGGTGGGAAACCAACTTTTGCATTCCACTATTTTAAGATATGTTTTCTGTTCCCCCTAGGCCCATTGCAACCTATTGTGATTTTCACTATTTACACTGTTAACCTACTGTGTACTTAACTGTTTTTGGTTACTAGTATATATATGGTGTAATTTACTTACCTCCTAAGGGAGTGTAGTCTCCAAAGTATTTTTAGCATTGTGTCACTAAAATAAAGAACCTTTCTTTTTGTAACACTGAGTATTGTCTTTAATGTTTGTGAGTACTGTGTGACTACAGTGGTATTGCAAGAGCTTTGCATGTCTCCTAGTTCAGCCTTGGCTACTCTGCTTACAGCCACCTCTAGACAGCCTGGCTTCTAGACACTGACTACAGTTCACTAATAAGGGATAACTTGGCCTGGTATAAGGTGTAAGTACCTTTGGTACCCACTACAAACCAGGCCAGCCTCCTACAGTCTCTCTCTCTCGCTATATATATGTATATATATATATATATATATATCTGTATGTGTTCGGTGGCATGTGTAGCTGCAGATACACATGCTGTGCATTATCCTGCCATCTAGTGTTGGGCTCGTAGTGTTACAAGTTGTTTTTCTTCGAAGAAGTCTTTTTGAGTCACGAGACCGAGGTACTCCTCCCTTTCGGCTCCATTGCACATGGGCGTCAACTCCATCTTAGATTGTTTTCTTTCCGCCATCAGGTTCGGACGTGTTCCTCTTCGCTCCGTATTTCGAATCGGGAAAGTTAGCTAAATATCGAAAATTCTACGGTATTGTTCTCGCTCGGTACCGGGTTAGTGTTGTCGTATCGGCACCGATCGCAGAAGCGCTCCGACGGCCCTTCGGGGCTTCCGCTCGTCAGCGGGGCCTGGTCGGCCCGAACGCATCCATTGACGAAGACTAATGGATCGGACCCCCTTCCGCTTCTGTCCGAAGTGCCACTCGAAGTATCCTTATACAGATCAACACCTGGTCTGTAATCTGCGTTTATCACCAGAACACAGGGAGGATACTTGTGAAGCCTGTTGAGCGTTTCGATCAAAAAAGACCCTTCGTGATCAACGAGTGAGAAGACTACAAATGGCGTCGACGCCGAGGAGGAGGAGGAAAGAATTTCCATCCAGGGGACAGACTCTGACGATTCCGAAAGTGAGCAAACCACCACGATGCAGAAAACAGTGAGTAAAATTGCCCCGTCCAAAACTCACACAAAGATCGTTGAGGCCAAGGGGACGCCACCACCAGCAGGCCATGGCTTAACCCATCGAAAAGAAGGTGACCAAACATCGGCACCGAAAAAGGCCAGAGATTTGCTGAAGACTTCCGACTCCGGTCGAGATTCCGGCACCGAACGATCTTGACACCGAGAGTTCGACTCGCCCAAGGTGAGAAAAATAACGTCGGAACCGAGAAAGACTTTATCGGAAACATCGGTACCGAAAAAAGCGGCTTCGGAGCCGAAAAGAAGCTCTTACACAGAAGAACAAGGACTTTCCAGCCAAATGCATGAAAAACACAGATTTGAGCAGGAAATAAGTATGGTTGAGCCAGACCATACTCAAAGGAGGTTGCAAATCCAGAAAGAGACTGGAAAAATACAAACTCTTCCTCCAATTAAAACAAAAAGAAAACTGGCATTTCAAGAGTCAGAAATGCAGCCAAAGGCGAAGGTGGCCAGAGAAAAAACACCACCACCAAGTATTTCTCCACAACCTTCCCCACTACACTCACCACAGTTGTCTCCGGTGGGAACACCTCCTATGCAGTCACCTATGCATACAGGGATGATGCAGGATGATCCTGATACATGGGACTTGTATGATGCACCAGTATCAGACAATAGTCCGGACTGTTACCCAACAAAGCCGTCCCCTCCAGAGGACAGTACTGCATATACGCAGGTACTATCAAGGGCAGCTACGTTCCACAATGTAGCAATGCACTCTGAGCCAATAGAGGATGATTTCCTGTTCAACACCTTGGCATCCACCCACACTTCCTACCAGAGTCTGCCAATGCTCCCGGGCATGCTCAAACATGCAAAACAGGTATTCCAGGAGTCAGTTAAAGGAAGGGCTATCAGACCTAGGGTGGAGAAAAAATACAAGCCTCCCCCAACGGATCCTGTGTTTATAACACAGCAACTTACACCAGACTCGGTGGTTGTAGGAGCAGCAAGAAAGAGGGCAAACTCTCAATCGTCAGGAGACGCTCCACCGCCTGACAAAGAGAGTAGGAATTTTGACGCAGCGGGCAAACGAGTGGCAGCACTGGCAGCCAATCAATGGCGGATCGCAAACTCACAAGCCCTACTTGCTCGCTACGACAGGGCACACTGGGACGAGATGCAACACATTATACAACACTTGCCCAAAGTACACCAGAAACGTACCCAGCAGGTTGTGGAAGAAGGACAAGCAATATCCAACAACCAAATAAGGTCCGCATTAGACTCGGCAGACACGGCAGCACGAACAGTCAACACTGCGGTAACCATTTGCAGGCATGCATGGTTACGATACTCAGGATTCAAGCCAGAAATCCAACAAGCAGTCTTGAACATGCCTTTTAACCAGGAACAATTGTTTGGCCCGGAAGTGGACACAGCAATTGAAAAATTAAAGACGGACACGGCCAAAGCCATGGGCGCGCTCTACTCCCCACAGGGCAGAGGAACATTTAGAAAGCCACAATTTAGAGGGGGGTTTCGAATGCAAACACCAGAGCCTTCCACCTCGCAAACCAGACCCACCTATCAGGCACAATACCAGAGGGGAGGGTTTCGTGTCTCATATAGAGGTGGACAATTCCCAAGAGGAAGGGGAAAGTTCCAGACACCTAAAACAAGCCAAACCAAACAGTGACTTCAATGTCACAAAACCCCAACACTTAACACCAGTGGGGGGGCGACTTACCGCATACTATCAAAACATTGCTACGGACGCATGGGTCCTAGCCATTATCCAACATGGGTATTGTATAGAATTCACAAGGTTCCTGCCAGATGTGCCCCCAAGGGCACACAATCTGTCCAAACAACACTTCGATCTATTACAAATAGAGGTCCAAGCACTATTACAAAAACAAGCAATAGAGTTAGTACCCAACCATCAGAAAGGAACAGGAGTCTATTCACTATAATTCCTAATTCCAAAGAAGGACAAAACGTTAAGACCTATTTTAGACCTCAGAACACTGAATATCTTTATAAAATCAGACCACTTCCAGATGGTAACACTTCAAGACGTGGTTCCATTACTAAAAAAGGAGGACTACATGTCAACATTAGATCTCAAGGATGCGTACTTTCACATACCCATCCATCCTTCTCACAGAAAATACTTAAGGTTTGTGATACACGGTGAACACTATCAATTCAAAGTGTTACCGTTCGGGATAACAACAGCCCCAAGGGTATTCACGAAATGCCTTGCAGTAGTAGCCGCTCACATAAGGAGACAGCACATGCACGTATTCCCATACTTAGACGACTGGCTAATAAAAACCAACTCTCAACAACAGTGTCTTCTTCACACACAATACGTTATAGAAACTCTACACAACCTAGGGTTCTCTATAAATTACCAGAAATCTCATCTGCAACCATCCCAAATACAACAATACTTGGGAGCAACACTCAACGCACAAAAAGCGATTGCCACTCCAAGTCCACAAAGGGTCCAAGCGTTCCAAAATATAACATCAAGCATACAGCCAAAACCAACACTACCCTGTAAGGTTTGTAATGAAACTTCTAGGCATGAAGTCTTCATGCATAGCCATTGTCCCAAACGCAAGATTACACATGCGGCCCTTACAACAGTGCCTAGCAAAACAATGGACACAAGCACAGGGTCAACTCCAAGATCTAGTGTTGATAGACCGCCAGACACACTTCTCGCTTCAATGGTGGAACCCTATAAATTTAAACCATGGGCGGCCATTCCAAGACCCAGTGCCTCAAGATGTGATCACAACAGATGCTTCCATGAGGGGGTGGGGAGCACACCTCAACAAGCACAGCATACAGGGTCAATGGGACAATCAACAAAAACAATTTCACATAAATCATTTGGAACTGTTAGCAGTGTTTCTAGCATTAAAAGCATTTCAACCACTAGTAGCCCACAAACACATTCTTGTCAAAACCGACAACATGACAACAATGTATTATCTCAACAAACAAGGTGGGACACACTCGTCACAACTGTGTCTCTTAACACAAAAAATTTGGCATTGGGCAATTCACAATCACATTTGCCTGATAGCACAATACATCCCGAGCATTCAGAACCAGTTAGCCGACAATCTCAGTCGAGATCACCAGCAAACTCATGAATGGGAAATTCATCCCCAGATCCTACAGGATCACTTCCTCCACTGGGGAACACCAAACTTAGACCTATTTGCAACATAAGAAAACGCAAAATGCCAAAACTTCGCGTCCAGGTACCCACACCCTCAATCCAAGGGCAATGCACTATGGATCTGTTGGTCAGGGATATTTGCTTACGCTTTTCCCCCCTCTCCCACTCATTCCTTATCTGGTCAACAAACTAAGTCAAAACAAACTCAAACTAATACTCATAGCACCAACCTGGGCTCACCAACCGTGGTACACAACACTGTTGGACTTATCAGTAGTACCTCACATCAAATTACCAAACATACCAGATCTGTTAACACAACACAAACAACAGATCAAACACCCAAATCCAGCATCGCTCAATCTAGCAATCTGGCTCCTGAAGTCTTAGAATTTGGACATTTAAACCTTACACAAGAATGTATGGAGGTCATTAAACAAGCTAGAAAATCTACAACAAGACATTGTTACGCAAACAAATGGAAAAGATTTGTTTACTACTGCCACACTAATCAGATTCAACCATTACATGCCTCCACAAAAGACATTGTAAGCTACTTATTACACTTACAAAAGTCTAATCTAGCATTCTCGTCCATTAAAATACATCTCACTGCAATATCTGCCTATCTGCAGATTACACATACAACATCGCTTTTTAGAATCCCAGTCATCAAAGCATTTATGGAGGGACTAAAAAGAATCATACCCCCAAGGACACCACCAGTACCTTCAGGGAACCTTAATATTGTATTAACACGACTCATGGGACCAGCATTCGAACCCATGCACTCTTGTGAGATGCAATACTTAACTTGGAAAGTAGCCTTCCTAATAGCTATCACATCACTCAAAAGAGTAAGTGAAATACAAGCATTTACTATTCAAGAACCCTTTATACAAATACATAAACATAAATTGGTTCTCCGTACAAATCCCAAATTCCTACCAAAGGTCATATCACCATTCCACCTAAACCAAACAGTGGAACTCCCAGTCTTCTTTCCACAACCAGACTCAGTAGCAGAAAGAGCTTTACATATACATTAGATATAAAAAGAGCACTAATGTATTACATTGACAGAACAAAACAATTTCGTAAAACAAAACAGTTGTTCGTAGCCTTCCAAAAACCTCATGCAGGTAATCCTATATCCAAACAAGGCATCGCCAGATGGATAGTTAAATGTATTCAAACTTGCTATATTAAAGCAAAAAGAGATCTACCTATTATACCAAGATCACATTCCACTAGGAAAAAAGGCGCCACAATGGCTTTTCTGGGGATTATACCTAGGACGGAAATTTGTAAGGCAGCCACCTGGTCTAGGCCTCATGCATTCACTAAGCATTACTGTGTAGATGTGTTAGCAACACAACAAGCCACAGTAGGACAAGCTGTATTAAGAACTTTATTTCAGACAACTTCAACTCCTACAGGCTAAGCCACTGCATTTTGGGGAGATTACTGTTTATTAGTCTATGCACAGCATGTGTATCTGTAGCTACACATGCCACCGAACGGAAAATGTCACTGCAGATTCACATGCGCCCTCCCACCTCCCTGGGAGCCTGTAGCCATTGTTAGTTGAATAAGAATTGTAAATTTGCAAATAAATATTATTTTAATACACATTATGTACATACATACCTACTCCATTGCATGGGCACATCTAGTATACTCAAAACTCCTACCTCACCCTCTGCGGGGAAAACAATCTAAAATGGAGTCGACCCCCATGTGGAATGGAGCCTAAAGGGAGGAGTCCCTCGGTCTCGTGACTCGAAAAGACTTCTTTGAAGAAAAACAACTTGTAACACTCCGAGCCCAACACTAGATGGCAGGATAATGCACAGCATGTGAATCTGCAGCATCTCATGCAACGAACAGATGTACACTGGGTAAGTGACATTTTCCATATATATATATATATATATATATGTGTGTGTGTGTTCGATGGCATGTGTAGCTGCAGATACACATGCTCTGCATATGGATTCCGACGTCTAGTGTTGGGCTCGGAGTGTTACAAGTTGTTTTTCTTCTAAGAAGTCTTTTCGGAGTCACGAGATTGAGTGACTCCTCTTCGGTTACATTGCACATGGGCATCGACTCCATTGTTAGATTGTTTTCTTTCCACCGTCAGGTTCGGACGTGTTTTCTCTCGCCCTGAGATTTTGATTCGGAAAACTTTTAAAAACCTTCCTTTTCGTCAGTATTGTATTGATCGCCTTATTCATCTTCCATCGAAACAGCAGTACCGTCGGTAAACAACTTTGTTCGCCCTTCGGGGCGTGTGCGCCCAACTTGGGCCTATTCGGGCCGACGCATGGAGACCCTCATGGATCGGACTCCATTCCGATTCTGCCCTTGGTGCCACGCAAAGAACCCATATACAGACTAACATCTGGTTTGCAACCTCTGCCTTTCTCCAGACCATCGGGAGTAAAACTGCGAGGCCTGTCGATTGTTCCGATCAAAAAAGACTCTGAGGGACCGAAGAGCAAGAAGGCTGGAAATGGCGTCCAAGAGTGGAGAACATTTCGATGTTACAGAAGAAGAACAAATGCAGACAACAGTCTCGATCCGAGATACAGGGTCAGAGCAGGAATCCGAGGAAGACAGACCTGTCACAGCCGGCCAGCATGTGAGTACGTCTGCCCCTGCACCCCCACATAAGAAACAACAGAAGGCCTTGGGTACGCCACTGCCGGAAGGCCATGGCTCGGCCTGAAAAAAGACTGTTGGTGACCGACCTCGGGTTCGGCACCGAAAAAAGCCACGCCTCCGAAGACTTCGGAGTCGACAAGGACCATTAAAAGCTCCATTTCAGACTCCAGTAGACAACAATTTTCAGAGTCGAAAACCAGAAAAGCTGTTTCGGAGCCGAGACCTTCCTCATCATTTTCGATCCCGGAAAAACATCACATTTCGGAGCCAAAAAAGACAGGATATACAGAGGAACAAGGTCTTTCCAAAAGACTGAGAGAAAGCCATAAAACCTCTGAGGAAGAGTCAGAGATTGAACCAATCCTTCAAATTATGGATGAGAGACAGTCCAGGATTCACATCCATAAAGAAACAGGGAGAATCATCACAGCACCTCCTTTAAAAACAAAAAGTGTTCTGGCATTTCAGGAGTAATTGGACACTGCGCAGCCCCCAGTTAGTGCCAAAACAGAAAGAGAAGCCAGCACCTCCACAGTCTTATCCTCTTCATTCTCCACACCCACCTACCTCTCCTCAAATAAGTCCTACACCAATGCATTCTCCCACGCATTATTTTGACTCACAACAAGACACTGTTGATCCATGAGATCTTTACGATCCTGATCCCATCCCAAGCAATGACGGAGACAGCTACCCCTCTAAATCATCTCCACCTGAAGATACTACAGTATATAATCAGGTGATAGCTAGGGCTGCAGCCTATCATGGGGTTACAATGCACACAGAACCACTAGAGGAAGATTTCTTGTTCAATACATTATCCTCAACTCATTCTAAGTACCATTGCCTCCCAATGTTACCAGGCATGGTAAAGCACGCAGACCAAATGTTTAATGAGCCTCTGAAAGCAAGAATTATAACACCTAGAATAGAGAAAAAGTACAAACCCGCACCTTCTGACTCTGATTACATCACCCATCGGGTGCCACCTGATTCAGTAGTGGTTAGTGCTGCCAGAAAAAGAGCGAATAGTCAGTCCTCAGGAGATGCACCCCCTCCTGATAAGGAAAGCTGAAAATGTTATGCTGCAGGAAAGAGAGTCATGTCCCAAGCAGCAAACCAATGGAGAATAGCAAACTCCCAGTCATTGCTAGCTCGTTACGATAGAGCCCATTGGGACGAGATGCAGGATGTCATACAGCATCTCCCAAAAGAGCACCAGAAAAGGGCTCACTGGTAGTAGAAGAAGGGCAAGCTAACACTAATAACCAAATAAGATCTGCCCTTGATGCAGCTGATACCACTGCAAGGAGTGTAAACACAGCAGTCACTATTCGTAGACATGCATGGCTGAGATCCTCTGGTTTCAAATCAGAAATACAACAGGCTGAGTTAAACATGCCATTTGATAAAAAAAACATCTTTTTGGGCCAGAGGTAGACACAGCAATTAAAAAACTACGAAAAGACTCAGACACAGCCAAAGCAATGGGTGCACTCTATTCTACACCATATAGGGTCATTTCGTAAGACTCCGTTTCGAGGAGGTTTCAGACCACAACTTTCAGAGGCATCAACCTCCCAAACAAAACCAGCTTGCCAAACCCAGTACCAGCAAGGTAGGGATAATACTCTAGACATAGAGGTAAATTCCAAACCTCTAAACAGGCTGCAACGCAGCCAAAACAGTGACTTCCCTCACTCCCTTCCACTCCACAACTCTCCTATGGGGGGAAGACTACAGCAGTTCCACGCACATTGGCAAAATATCACCACAGACAACTGGGTGTTATCAATTATCCGCAATGGTTATTGCCTAGAATTGATAAACACTCCTCCAAATATTCCACCAAGGTTTCACAAGTCAACCCCAGAACATACAATTTTGTCACAAAAATAGGTTCAATCTCTACTACTCAAACAAGCAATAGAGTTAGTTCCACAGTCTCAGCTAGGAACAGGAGTTTATTCACTATACTTTATATTTCCCAAAAAAGATGGCACCCTCAGGCCAATATTAGACCTCAGGCCCCTCAATTTTTTACATCATATCAGAACATTTTCACATGGTAACTCTGCAAGATGTTATCCCACTGCTACAAAAACAAGAGTTTTCTGACAGCGTTAGACCTCAAAGATGCGTATTTCCACATACCCATCCATTCTGCTCACAGAAAATACCTCAGGTTTGTCATTCAAGGAAAACACTACCAGTTCAAAGTGTTACCCTTTGGAATAATAACAGCTCCAAGGGTATTCACAAAGTGCTTAGCAGTAGTAGCATAAAATCAAGCAGTCATACACAATGCCAAAATCATACATGTTATGTAATAGAAACCCTACACACCTTAAGTTTCTCTATAAACTACCAAAAGTCACACCTTCAATCAGTACAAGTACAAACGTATTTGGGTGCGATCCTAAGTACTCAACGAGCTCTAGCATATCCAAGTACACAAAGGATACAAGCTTTCCAAAATTTAATTCCACAAATACAACCAAATCAACAATACGCTGTAAGATTTGTCATGGAAATCCTAGGAATGATGGCATCTTGCATTGCAATTGTTCCACATGCAAGAATAAACATGCGGGCGTTACAACTTCGCCTTGCACAACAATAGGCACATGCACATGGTCAACTCCAAGATCTAGTTTTGATAGACTGCGAAACATATATATCCCTTCAGTGGTGAAATTGCAGCAATTTAATCAAAGTGCAGTCGTTTCAAGACCCTGTGTCTCAAACCATTATTACAACAGATGCATCATTGGTTGGGGAGCTCACCTAAACAATCACAATATTCAAGGACAATGGGATGTCAAACAGAAACAGCTACACATAAACCACTTGGAGCTATTAGCTGTGTTTCTGGCCCTCAAAGCCTTTCAACCTCTTCTCACACAGAAGAATGTTCTTATCAAAACAGACAACATGACAACAATGTATTATCTCAACAAACAGGGAGGGACACATTCATCCCAACTGTCCCTTGTAGCCTAAAGAAGTTGGAAATGGGCAATCCACAACCAAATCCATCTTTGAGCGCAGTACATCCCAGGGATAGACAATCAGTTGACAGATATCCGAAGCAGAAATCGCCAACAAACACACGAATGGGAGATTCATCCTCAAGTACATTCAAAAGTGGGGAACACCAAACATAGATCTGTTCGCAACAAGCGAACACAAAATGCCAAAACTTCCCACGCACGTCCCCTCTCCAAGGGCAGTGCTCTATGGATCAATTGGTCAGGGACATTTGCTTACGCTTTCCCCCTCTCCCACTCCTTCCATTTCTAGTCAACAAGTTGCATCAAACTTCACTCAGCATGATACTCATAGCACCAACATGGGCACGTCAGCCATGGTACACAAAATTACCAGATCTCTCTGTAGTAACACACTCCAAACTCCCATGCAGACCAGATCTGTTAACACAAAACAAAGGTCAAATCAGACATCCAAACCCCAATGCTCTCAATCAAGCGATTTGGCTCCTGAAGTCATAGAATTTGGATATTTACAACTCCCATCAGAATGCATGGAAGTTATTAAACAAGCAAGAAAACCCACTACTAGACAGTGCTATGCCAACAAATGGAAAAGATTTGTCTATTACTGTCAATCTAAAGATATAGGTCCTCTTACAGCATCAATACAAGATATTGTATGTTATTTACTTCATTTACAAATTCAAATTTAGCATTTTCTTCAATAAAAAAATACACCCTACTGCAATTTCTGCATATTTACAAAATATTCAACATAGCTCTTTATTTAGAGTTCCAGTCATTAAAGCTTTCATGGAAGGCTTAAAACACATCATTCCACCAAGAACACCACCAGTTCCATCTTGGAATCTAAATATAGTGCTTACAAGACTTATGGGTCCACCCTTTGAACCCATGCACTCGTGCCAAATTCAATTTCTAACATGGAAAGTTGCCTTCCTAGTAGCAATTACTTCTTTAAGAAGAGTGAGTGTAAGGAAATGCCTCCTTGGCATGGTTACCCCCTGACTTTTTGCCTTTGCTGATGCCAAGTTATGATTTGAAAGTGTGCTGAGGCTTGCTAATCAGGCCCCAGCAGTTTTTTCCCTAAACTGTACCTTTGTCTCCACAATTGGCACAGCCCTGGCACCCAGATAAGTCTCTTGTAACTGGTACCCCTGGTACCAAGGGCCCTGATGCCAGGGAAGGTCTCTGATGCCAGTGTGCACTTTGTTGTAAAAAATACACCCAGAGGGCATCTTAGAGTATACCCCCTGAAAACATGCCCGACTCCAGTGTGGGCTGACTAGTTGTTGCCAGCCTACCAGACATGTTGCTGGCCACATGGGGAGAGTGCCTTTGTCACTCTGTGGCCAGGAACAAAGCCTGTACTGGGTGGAGGTGCTTCTCACCTCCCCCTGCAGGAACTGTAACACCTGGCGGTGAGCCTCAAAGGCTCACCCCCTTTGTTAGAGCGCCACAGGGCATCCCAGCTAGTGGAGATGCCCGCCCCTCCGGCCACTGCCCCCACTTTTGGCAGCAAGGCTGGAGGAGATAATGAGAAAAACAAGGAGGAGTCACTGCCCAGTCAGGACAACCCCTAAGGTGTCCTGAGCTGAGGTGACTCTGACTTCTAGAAATCCTCCATCTTGCAGAGGGAGGAGGTACAAAGAGGGTGTCTCAGGGCCAGTAGCCATTAGCTACTGCCCTCCCAGACCTAAATCTACCCCTAAATTGAGTATTTAGGGGCCCCCAGAACCAAGGAAGATAGATTCCTGCAACCTAAGACGAAGGACTGCTGACCTGAAGCCCTGCAGAGAAGACGGAGACGACAACTGCTTTGGCCCCAGCCCTACCGACCTGTCTCCCCACTTCGAGAAAAACTGCACCAGCGACGAATCCCACAGGGAAGCGTGAGACTTTCCACTCTGCACCCCACGCCCCCGGCTCGACCTGCGGAAAACTAACACTACAGGGAGGACTCCCCGGCGACTGCGAGCCCGTGAGTAGCCAGAGTTGAGCCCCCACAGCGACGCCTGTAGAGGAAATCCAGAGGCTTCCCCTGACCGCGACTGCCTGCTTCAAGGAACCCGACGCCTGGAAAACACACAGCTGCTGGTGTGGTAACTTTGGGCTTGCCTTGAACCCCCAAGAGTGGGCTACCTTGGACCCAACTTTGAACCCTGTAAGTGTTTTACTTACCTGTGAACTTAACATTTACTTACCTCCCCCAGGAACTATTGATTTTTGCACTGTCCACTTTAAAAAAAGCTTATTGCCATTTTTGCCAAAACTGTACATGCTATTTTGATAATCCAAAGTTCCTAAGATACCTGAGTGAAATACCTTTCATTTAAAGAATTGTTTGTAAATCTTGAACCTGTGGTTCTTAAAATAAACTAAGAAAATATATTTTTCTATATAAAAACCTATTGGCCTGGAATTGCCTTTGAGTGTGTGTGTTCCTCATTTATTGCCTGTGTGTGTACAACAAATGCTTAACACTACCCTCTGATAAGCCTACTGCTCGACCACACTACCACAAAAGAGGACATTAGAATTATCTCTTTTTGCCACTATCTTACCTCTAAGGGGAACCCTTGGACTCTGTGCACGCTATTTCTTTCTTTGAAATAGTATATACAGAGCCAACTTCCTACAGTGAGTGAAATCCAAGATTTTACTCTTGAGGAGCCTTTCTTCCAAGTACAGAAACATAAAGTTGTACTAAGAACAAATCCAAACTTTCTACCAAAAGTAGTCTCGCCATTTCATATTAATCAAACAGTGGAACTGCTGATATTCTTCCCACAGACAGATTCTGTGGCAGAAAGTGTTCTACATACATTAGACCTCAAAAGATCTCTAATGTACTATATAGACAGAACTAAACAATTTAGAAAGACCAAACACCTTTTTGTGGCTTTCCAACAACCACATACAGGCAATCCTATATCAAAACAAGGTTTAGCAAGATGGAGTGTAAGGCGCATACAAACATACTATATCAAAGCAAAAAGACAAGTTTTAATCACTCCCAAAGCACATTCTACACGAGAGAAAGGTGCAACAATGGCTTTTTAGGAAATATACCAATGGTTGAAATATGTAAAGCAGCTACATGGGCAACACCTCATACATTTACTAAACACTACTGTGTGGACGTATTATCACAACAAGCCACAGTAGGACAAGCTGTTCTAAACATTATTTCAAACAACTTCAACTCTTAAAGGCTAGCCACTGCTATTTTTTGGGAGGACAAACTGCTTTGTAGTCTATGCATAGCATGTGTGTATGAAAATAGCTCCCTGTTGCAGTTACCCCCCACCTTTTGTCCTGTTATTGATGCTGACTTGACAGAGAAGTGTGCTGTGACCCTGCTAACCAGGCCCCAGCACCAGTGTTCTTTCACTTAAAATGTACCATTGTTTCCACAATTGGCACACCCCTGGCACACAGTAAGTCCCTTGTAAAAGGTACCAGTGGTGCCAAGGGCCCTGTGACCAGGGAAGGTCCCTAAAGGCTGCAGCATATGTTGTGCCACCCTAAGGGACCCCTCACCTAACACATGGACCCTGCCATTGTAGATTGTGTGTGTTGGTGGGGAGAAAAAGGCAAAGTTGACATGTCATCCCCCTCAGGATGCCATGCCCACAAAATATTGCCTGTGGCATAGGTGAGTCACCCCTCTAGCAGGCCTTACAGCCCTAAGGCAGGGTGCACTATACCACAGGTGGGGGCATAGCTGCATGAGCAATATGCCCCTACAGTGTCTAAGTCTATTCTTGGACAGTGTAAGTACAGTGTGGCAATATTAAGTATATGGTCTGGGAGTTTGTCAAAAACTAACTCCACAGCTCCATAATGGCTAAACTGAATACTGGGAAGTTTGGTACCAAACTTCTTAGAATAATAAACCCACACAGATGCCAGTGTTGGATTTATAAAAAAAAATGCACCCACAGGCACTCCTTCAGTGCAGATCTGACTGGTCTGAGCCAGTCTGCTGCTGAGAGACGAGTTTCTGCCTCCCTGGGGTTGAGAGCCTTTGTGCTCTCTGAGGACAGAAACAAAGCCTGCATTGGGTGGAGGTGCTTAACACCTCCCCCCTGCAGGAACTGTAACACCCAGCAGTGAGCCTCAAAGGCTCCGGCTTCGTGTTACAATGCCCCAGGGCACTCCAGCTAGTGGAGATGCCCGCCCCCTGGACACAGCCCCACTTTTGGCGACAAGTCCAGAGCAGATAATGAGAAAAACAAGGAGTCGCCGCCCACCAGTCAGGACATCCCCTAAGGTGCCCTGAGCTGAGGTGACCCCTTCCTTTAGAAATCCTCCATCTTGGTTTTGGAGGATTCCCCCAATAGGAATAGGGATGTGCCCACCTCCCCTCAGGGAGGAGGCACAAAGAGGGTGTAGCCACCCTCAAGGACAGTAGCCATTGGCTACTGCCCTCCCAGACACACCCCTACATTCAGTATTTAGGGGCACCCCAGAACTTAGGAAACTAGATTCCTGCAACCTGAAGAACCCAGAAGGACTGCTGACCTACAAGCCTGCAGAGAAGGAGGAAGACGACAACTGCTTTGGGCCTAGCCCTACTGGCCTGTCTCCAACTTCGAAAACCTGCTCCAGTGACGCATCCGACAGGGACCAGCGACCTCTGAAGCCTCAGAGAACTGCCCTGGACTAAAGGACCAAGAAATTCCTGTGAACAGCGGCCCTGTACAAAACCAGCTACTTCTTTGCAACAAAGAAGCAACTTTTAAAGGACTGCACGTTCCCCGCCGGAAGCATGAGACTTCACACTCTGCACCCGACGCCCCTGGCTCGAGATCCAGAGAACAAACACCTCAGGGAAGACTCCCTGGTGACTTCGAGTCTGTGTAACCAGAAACGACCCCCCTGCGCCCGCACAGCGACGCCTGCAGAGAGAATCCAGAGGCTCCGCCTGACCGCGACTGCCTGTAACAAGGGACCCGACGCCTGGAACCAACACTGCACTCACAGCCCCCAGGACCTGAAGGAACCGAACTTCAATGCAGGAGTGACCCCCCAGGGGACCCTCTGCCTAGCCCAGGTGGTGGCTGTCCCAAGAAGCCCCCGGGTCCCTCCATTGTTTCCTACCCGAAACCCGATGCCTGCTTTGCACACTGCACCCGGCCGCCCCTGTGCCTCTGAGGGTGTATTTTGTGTGCCTACTTGTGTGACCCCCAGTGCTCTACAAAACCCCCCTGGTCTGCCCCCGAGGACGCAGGTACTTACCTGCTGGGAGACTGGAACCGGAGCACCCCTGTTCTCCATAGGTACCTATGTGTTTTGGGCACCTCTTTGACCTCTGCGCCTGACCGGCCCTGAGCTGCTGGTGTGGTAACTTTGGGGTTGCCTTGAACCCCCAATGGTGGGCTGCCTATGCCACAGAACTGAGACTTGTAAGTGTTTTACTTACCTCCTAATCTAACCTTTACTTACCTCCCCCAGGAACTGTTGATTTGTGCACTGTGTCCACTTTGAAAATAGCTTATTGCCATTTTTACAAAGACTGTATATGATATTGCTTTCATTCAAAGTTCCTAAAGTATCTAAGTGAAGTACCTGACATTTAAAGTGTTTAATGTAAATCTTGAACTTGTGGTTCTTAAAATAAACTAAGAAAATATATTTTTCTATAGAAAAACCTATTGGCCTGGAGTAAGTCTTTGTGTGTGTTCTTCATTTATTGCCTGTGTGTGTACAACAAATGCTTAACACTACCCTCTGATAAGCCTACTGCTCGACCACACTACCACAAAATGGAGCATTAGAATTATCTACTTTTGCCACTATCTTAGCTCTAAGGGGAACCCTTGGACTCTGTGCACACTATTTCTTACTTTGAATAGTATATACAGAGCCAACTTCCTACAATGTGTATCTGCAGCTACACATGCCATCAAACGGAAAATGTCACTTACCCAGTTACATCTGTTTGTGGCATGTTGTGCTGCAGATTCACATGCTCCCTCCCTCCTCCCCGGAAGCCTGTAGTCGTTTAAGCTAATACATTTGTACATACATTTACATTTGCATGGACATCTCTTTTTTCACTTATATACTCTTTCACTCCTTCCTTCACCCTCTGCGGGAAAACAATCTAACAATGGAGTCGATGCCCATGCACGATGGAACTGAAGAGGAGACTTCGAAGAAAAACATCTTGTAACACTCTGAGCCCAACACTAGATGTCGGTACGCATAGCATGTGAATCTGCAGCACAACATGCCACAAACCGATGTACACCTGGTAGGTGACATTTTCGATATATATATATATAATGTGTGTGTGTGTGTGTGTCCCAATAACACATTATTTAGAGCAAGTATACAAGTAAATGTTCATTTATTACAACAGTGCAAAGGTAAAATGCCAGTTAGATATCTTTTGAAGTAAAACAGTCTTGCATGTTAAAATTGCTTTTCTCAGGGAAACAGCTTTTTTATAGTCACAGTGCCTCATCTGATAGACACTTCTAGTTGCACATTCATTACCTTAAAATTTCCCCCAGGCATCAGACTGCATCCGGAGATTTTTCTTTGAGCAGTACCCCTGCGTGCCATCAGGTGGCGACGGTCAACTCCATGTGTGTCGTTGACATCGCGGTCTTATAAAAGCGCCACCACAGCACACTGATGTCAGTTCTTTTCTTTCAGTAACAGCCTATGCGCAGATCTGGAGAAGAGCTACCCCTAGTAATTTTTTATTTAACTGCAACACTTTTGTCGAATACTTTTTGTCGAGTTTTGGATGCATTGAGGGATGTCCCGGAAGACCAATTTTAAATCCTGCGACTCCTGTCACTAAATGATGTCGGTGACAGATCCGCATCAAGTCTGTCTTTTGTTCCGGAGTAGGACTATGACCCGAAGTCGTGCTCCAAGTGTCAGGCCATGAACCTGAAGGCTTTGGGGGAGCGGTCCCTAAAGCTTATGTTTGCCTGGCACTCAACTCCGCATCGCTCCCAGTCTCGTTTGAGAGGAAGGTCGCAAGACCGCTCGTGGAGTCATCACTAGGGCTCCTCATCCCACTCCTAGTCCTCCGGACACGCCGGTCACAAGAAGAAGAAGTTGTAGTCAAGTAGAAGGACAAATGTTCTTCAACTTCACCCCGTCGCTCGGGCGATGCGGGAAGAGCATCGACACTCCAGGCCTCCATCTTAGTAGCCTGAGTCTGGGTTGGCTCCACACCTCTCTGACTTTCCGGGAGCCAGTGCCACCCCTGCCCAGTTGGGAGTTCTATGAGGCCATGCACCGCATCTTAGGGTAGACCAACCCATCCTCTGTGCCTTTGGGCCCTGGAGGGTCGACGAGAGCCCCCTCGGGTTCCGCACCTGCGGCCCCGGCTCCGGGAGGCACCTCTGGGTCCACTGTTCGAGCCATACCGACGCCGGTCGTGCCAACATGACCTTATCTGCCATTGGGACCGACGTCGACGTTTCCGAAGTCGGTTGGGCCCGCAATCAACATCAATCCTATACTTATCTGCATCAAACCGAAGCGGGAACGCCACCACTTGATGCTGATTCAGTTTTCCATGGGCTCTGCTGGGCCCAGGGCGGGTCCCGACCCTTCTTTCTATGGATATGGGGCTAGTGTAGAAAGGTCTTTAGAATACCATCTTGACCCTGGCTTGGACTGGGTTCAGGATTTGGGTGACGCTAGCAGACTAGATACTGCTCTTGATGCTGGCATGCTTTATACCTCTACCGTGGCTACGGAGGAGGGAGCTTCATACTCCGTGGTGGTGAGAAGGGCTGCTGAGGTTTTGGACCTCAAGCTTCCTTCTGTGGCGGTCAGGACTAACTTCCTGACCGAGGTGCTTCAGCCTGGGGCTTCAAATTCAAAACCCTACTACCCTTTAGTGAAGCCCTTACGGATGTGCTAGTAGGTACCTGTTCCAAACCCAACACAGGGGCTCCTGTGAATAGGACAGTTGCACGCCACCTTCGGCTTGTGCCGACTGACCTAAAATTTCTGACCCAACATTCTAAACCTGAGAGCCTTGTAATCCATACTTCCTCTTCTTCTAGCGCATTCCCTTCTGCTCCCCTGGATAGGGAATCAAAAAGACTGGATACATTTGGGAAGAAATTGTTTTCTTCAGCCAGACTAGCACTGCAGTCCGTGAACACCGCATGCCATGTGGGCCAGTACTCCCATACTCTCTGGGATACGGTCGTGCAGGTGCTGCCTCGAGTCATGGAGGAGGCCCAGGGCGGTTCTATCCCAAGCTGTTACTGACGGGAGAGATGCAGCAAAGTTCATAATTTGTTGCGGGCTGGATACTATCGACTCACTAGGTAGATAAGTTGCATCGACAGTGGCCTTGAGGCGCCACGCCTGGTTTAGGATATCTAACTTTTCAGGGGCTGTCCAGCAATCTCTAATGGACATGCCCTTTGATGGCATCCATCTTTTCGAAGGCAAAGCAGACCCTGCGCTCGAGCACTTTAAGGATTCCTGGGCTACGACTCAGTCCCTTGGCCTCATAACTACTTCTTGTCCCCCACAGTCCACTTAGTGGTTCAACATCTTGCGTGCTCTCTGAACACCAGAGCAGACTAACTTCGCAGTCAATGCATAGTCGATCACGAATGGCGTCTCCATCCAGAGGTGGCGCAAGTTCTCTTTCAGCAGTGGGGAGAGCCTTGGTTAGATCTGTTCGCCTCTACAGAGAACGTGCAATGTCGGCTGTTTTGCCCGTTGGAGTTTCCAAAGCATCATTCACTTGCCAACACTTTCTGTCTTGAGTAGAGCTCAGGCCTCCTTCACACCTTCCAGCCAATACCACTTCTACCCAGAGTTCTGAAGAAGATCAGGCACGACCGTCCCCAAGTAATCCTAGTGGCTCTGGACTGGGAACAAAGAGTCTGGAATCCCGAGCTCTTGGGCATGGTCATCGATCATCCGATCAGACTGCCCCTTTGGGAGGATCTTCTGTCGCAGCAGCAGGGGACGGTCTTCACCCGAACCTGTCCAGTCTCCGCCTCCTTGCGTGGAGATTGAGCGGCGGCAGTTGACAGCTTTCGATCTTCTGCACGAAGTCTGTGATGTTATCTTGGCAGGCAGGCGTCCCTCCACCAAAACGGTCTATGCTTGTCATCGGAACACATTTGTGGCATGGTGTACCAACAAATCTGTTCCCCTTTCTGCACTTCTCCCGGAGTTTCTCCTTCATTCTTTCTCTTGCTCAGCAGGGCACTGCTATGGGCACCCTCAAGGGTTATTTGTCTGCCATCTCTGCCTTTTTAAGAGTGCCAGACCAACCTTCTCAGTTTCAAATCTCCCATTCTTGGGAGGCTTCTCAAAAGACTCACTCACATGTTCCCTCCTACCCCGTTCATAATGCCCAAGTGGGATTTGAACTTGGTCTTTGCATATCTCAGGTGTGCTCCTTTCGAGCCGCTCTACAACTGTTCCCCTGGCTCTTGACTCCTAAAACTACCTTCTTGATTGCCATCACCTCTGCTCGCAGAGTGAGAGCGCTCTAGGCTCTCTCTTCAAAGCCAGCATTTCTATCTGTCCATCCTGACAGTGGTGCTTCGTACCAGGGCTTCCTTTCTACCCAAAGTGGTGACACCTTTGCATGTAGGCCAATCAACCACCTTGCCTACTTTTTACACCCCCCCACATGCCTTTCATGAGGAGTAGAGACTCCACTGCCTGGATCCAAAAAGAGCGTTGCGTTCTACCTTCATCATACCAAAGACTTGTGGGTGGATGATCAACTCTTTGTGGGTTATGTGGGTGCGAAGAAAGGAAGGGTGGTGCAGAAGTGGACCATCTCACAATGGGTTGTCCTCTGCATCAAGATGTGCTCTGCATTTTTTGGAAAAGCAACCCCCTGAGGGTTTGTGTGCTCATGCAACCAGAGCAACTGCTATTACCACAGCGTTAGCACACGGAGTCCCAGTCCTGGATATCTGCCAGGCAGCGATGTGGGCATCCCTGCACACGTTCACTAAACATTACTTCCTGGATAGTCAGGTCCTCAGAGACGGCTACTTCGGCTTTTCGGTCCAGCAGGACGTTTTGGGTTGATCTTAGTCTCCATCAGATGAACAAGTTACTTACCTTTGGTAACTATATATCTGGTAGAGACATATTCTAGTTGTAGATTCCTTACCGACCCGCCCATCTTCCCCTCTCTGCAAACTGATTTAAGGGACAGGAACTTCCCTTTAAGGGCCCTAATTTTGGCACACCACTCTGTGTTCTTCATGGCTCAGGACTATCGGTGTGGAAAGTCGTGAAAACAAACTGACGTCGGTGCGCTGAGTTGGCGCCTATATACGACATTAACGTCAGCACAGCGGCCACGATGCATGTGGAGTCTACCTATGCCACCTGATGGCGCTCAGGGGGTACTGCTCGAAGAAAAATCTCCGGATCCAGTCTGATGCCTGGGGAAAATGCTAAGGTAAGGAATCTGCAACTATAATGTCTTTATCAGATATAACCTTATCGAAGATAAGTAAATTGTACTTCAGTGTGATTTTATCTAACTGCCCAAAATGAATGCCTTGAATCCTGATCTTAATTAAGTATCTTTTTTAGGACCGCAAATACACATTAAAAATACTTGTGCATAAACCATATGTGCAAAGTAATATTTATTACCACTGATGGGGGAGGATAGAGGCATTGTGTGACCTCTCAAATCCACATCTTGTGAACCCTGTCCCACCCCACACTTACAATGGTAATGGATACCATATTTGCATACTAGTTATATTCTATATCTCCCCTATGCAAGCATATGAAAAACTGGGACCAACTAAACTTTCACTGGAACCAATTAAAACACTCATATCATGTTACTCTACCAGGTGGAATAGGTGTTAAACCATAGGTCAAAGAAAGAATCCAAAACACAGCAAGTGACACTGTTTTACAGTGGGGAATATGCCCAGCCACTACAGGACATTGCCATTCGATCTCAGTCGGTCACAAAGGGTCTCCACCAAGATACATTGGTGGCAGCCTTTCTGCATCTGTAGAAGGTCCACTGCAATCCATACTTCTCCTTTGCAGTTCAGTCTTTTGTTCTAGGCAAACTATCACAAATCCTCTCTCATTGCAACCAAGGGCATTCAGTATATCATGACAATCTTAGGGTAAAAATCTGCACAGAGTAACTCAGCACGCTGACCTTCTCTCGAATCCTTGATATCCTCTATGGGTCACTAATTCCTCAGGACCTGACCCACGGGAAGAGAATGGTATTTTTGGCCTGGAGGGCAGCCTTGCAGCACACTCGCTGGACGTCTGTTGTGACCCAGCAAACTCCCCTGTGGAGAGGTTCTTGGCTCCGGGAGTCAGCAGCCTTTCAGGGATTCACCAAATGGGACCAGCTGGGAATATTGCAGCTGGGAGATGTCTGGCAGAACACACATATATGTTCCTTTCAAGACCTCCAAACAGACTATCAACTTTCACACACACAATTTTGTAAATATCTCCAGCTTCACCACGCCCTACAGACTCACATTACCAACACAAATCCACTTCCAGAATACAGTCCACTAGAGGCTAAACTATTGATTGGGGTGAGGGTGAGGTGTCCCAACTATATAAAATGTTGTCTAATAATGCACCAGGAGATCTGCACCACATTAGAGCAAGGTGGGAACGATGGTTGGGTCCATTGGAGGAGGAAGATTGGCACGATGCACTGATGGCCCAGAGGTCTGGCACCATGTCATGACGACTCAGGCTCATACAGATATATTACTTTTATGGGGTATATTTTTCCCCCAACAGACTACATCGAGACGGGTTCCCCCAAACTCTGCCTGCCCCAAATGCGACACTACTCCTGCAGTCTTTTACCACATGATATGGGAATGCCCACCTATACAGCGCTACTGGGTCACGCTACTGCAAGACCTTACCAAGGTTTTGGAGTGGGAGGTCCCGTTTTCACGGAAGATGGTACTTCTCGGGGTCATGGAGGGTATTGAAGGCAAAGAATGGAGCGTACCTTTCTGAATATGACCCACTTACTGGCCAAAAGAGACATTGCAAAAGGGTGGATCATGGCCACGCTTCTGTCCATTGGGCAATGGAGAAAGGGGTGGACTGGTGTGCGCATCAGGAGAAACCAGTTTATGAAGTAAGGGGCTGCCCCCGCAATCATGCCAGGATGTGGGGCGAATGGCTGGGCAATATACTGTGAAGCTCAATTGGAGACCCAAAATGCCACCACTCAAGTGCAAATGGCTCTGTTGAATATGACTGTTAAAATCTTGCTGTGGTATATCCAGGTGCTGATGGTTAAAGCTGCCGTGAACTAGGTGTGCCATTCTTACCTTTGTATTTAATGTTCTAGAACCAGTAAAAAATGGTTTATCAAAAAACGCTGCACAGAATAATACCCATGGGTAGTATCTCAGGCCTAACCTCCTTGGTCCCAACATTTTGGTGGGTTGCTCTATCTTCTTGTCTGACTAAAGTTCATTTTCAGCACCGACTCCTCAGAGTATGGGTAGAGGCAACTCTTAATCAGTAGCAGGTGGAACAAGTCATTTTGCTCCTGCACGTTCATGTGCTGAATATAAATCTTTCTTGAATTGAAAGTTTTTGGTTTGCTGGTTAATTCCAGAGTACTAGTGAACCACACAGACAAACCACGCCCCTTTTCTCAGTGAGGAAAGAGAGGGCACCTAGTCTGCAGCGCCCAGTATATTTGTGGGAATAGGCCTTTCAAAGTTTGTTCCTGCTAGTCTTCCATATTGTAGGACTTGACAAAGCCATAGAGTAGAGTCTGATCCGGTGTCCCCACTCAGTGCATACGTGGAAAATTCTCCAGTAAATCTGCTACCTAATCTATGAGGCCTGGAGGTTTCCAAACGTAGACTTGGAATGGCACTTATTAGAAACCCAAATACAATAATTTCCCCTTTTGGTTTGGCAGTGTCACATATCCATGGGGTTGCATTCACGTATACCTTTTCCTGTGACTGCTGTGACTCCATATCTTCTCCTCATTATCAGGGGCTATTTCAGTAGAACCACATATGCCAAACCCAGAAGTAGGACTTCCTGCCATGCCTCTTTCAGTGAGGTTTGTGTACATATATGTCTCCGCAGAGAACCTTGATGGCCTGCCGAATGATAGTGGGTCCCCCACCAGGGCTCAATACTGGAGGACATAGATGAGAATCTGCCACTGTGCCTATTTCAAAATAATTAACGTGCTTTCTTGCTCAGTAGGTGATGTGTTTTTTTGGGGGGGTTTTGCGCCACCTGACTGAGATGGATATGCAAGTTGACAGCTAAACGACTCATGTGACAGCCGTTATGGCCTTCTTGGGTCATCCAACCATTACCCCCCGAAAATAACTACTCGAGTCTCACCTGAATGGTGACGTTTTTATAACATTTTGCCCACGCCCCATGCCCTCTCAGCCAAAGAGACATTGCACAGCCTTGACATAAGGATTTATACTTTTATATGGATTCAATATCTCCATTACCAGTAAGACACAGAGGGCCTGATTCTAACTTTGGAGGACGGTGTTAAACCGTCCCAAAAGTGGCGGATATACCACCTACCGTATTACGAGTTCCATAGGATATAATGGACTCGTAATACGGTAGGTGGTATATCCGCCACTTTTGGGACGGTTTAACACCGTCCTCCAAAGTTAGAATCAGGCCCAGAATGTCTAGAAGGCAGAATTGTCACCGTTTAGAAGAACATTGAGACAGGTTTTTCTCCCATTATCGATGGTTTGGTTATGTATGGGCCTCAAACGATCTCTCAAATTCTTTAAAACCTAGATTTTGAGATTCTTATTTGACCTATGAGCAGCTGCATCATCCCATATCAAAAAAGTGGTTTATCAGATCCTCCTACATTTCAAGACCAGCTCTGATTAAAAGCCATTCAGTTTCTCAGAACAGAAATTGTTGAAGTGATCCTTTCAAAAACCAAGTTGTCGCTCTTTTATAAATGGTGAAATATAAGCACAAATCAAACAAATCCGGCAATTGTGCTTACACACTTCCCAGGCAGCAAGTCTGTTTCTAGACTGTTCCTGATATCAAATTACCTAATCTGTAAGAAATATATTAAAAGTGATGGCTTTGAAAGTCAGCTACTGGAATAAAAACAGTGTTGATAGTGTAATACCTGAATCACCCTATTGCAAAAGGGGGGTTACCGTCCCTCGAGTTGAAGGCATAATATTGACTTTGTACATTAATAAGGGAATATAGAAAGGTTGTTGAAGTAATTTTGTATGTGTAATAATACAATGCTTGGATCTTGTATGTAAATACATTGTAAACCCCTTTCTGTAATCTAAATGTAGATATTTTGTGCTAAAAGTAGTATTAAACTATGCATTAATATTATTTGTCTTATTATACTGAAATGCCCAGTGCTTCACGATCACACCTTCTTTCCTTTTGTAATGACTGCCCGAGCCCTTAATTGTGCACCTGTTTACTTAATCTCTCTTCTCTAGATGTTTTTCTCTCCTATTATCCATCACCAACTGCTGTCCTATATTGTGCAGTAAGATATTGTTTGATGGATGATGATAACAAACGAAAATGTGGAGTGGTATTATGCAGTAATGGCATCACCATTATTGTATGCTGGCGCTCTTATTTTGTGAATAATCACAATTTTTTTTGCAGGAGTTGGCTTCCATGTACCTATGTATGTTCTTTGGAATAGATCGTCGCTCTACGTATATGACCTCCTTACTAGAAAATAATAAAAGTTAAAAATAAATCCTGCTGGCAGTCGAGCATTACATTCATGAAGTAGAAAGGTTGTTTCAGCTGTGAGACCATGCATCGCATTTGAGCTTCAAGACCTAATAATTCTTCCTGCTGGATAGCTGAATGGGGATTCCATCTATTATTTGTGTTAAGTGGGCGTAATTGAGCATGGTTCTGAAGCAATCGTTCCAAAATAGCCAATCATGTTTTGAGTAGAAGTGGAAGCAAAAAAAAAAAAAACATTTTGTACTATACAACTTAGTTATTTTTTTCAGGTGTCAATTCTGGGGTGCCCGGATCCAAAGGTTCATGAAATTGCTTACCAGTATGGAAAAAATATTGGGATAGCTTTTCAGGTATTGTGTGGTTGTTTTTTATTTTGCCAGTTTCTCATTCTGAATGACTGTATTTATTTACCTAATAGATTTGCAATAATATATGGTCGTGGTGGGTAAAACATTAAGGTTGTTGTTAAACACGTATGGTTTTATTATTTGCATGTTTAATGTTTACTTTTTGGGTGGTTTACCAAGTGATGTCTTATTTTACATTGAGGGCTTCAAATGTAATTTAATGGTTGCATCTTAGAACGTTAACATGAATTGTTTGTAAAGCTTATTGGACTTTCCCTCTATAGACCTTCTATGGTGGGTTCTATCTCTTTCTCCAGGAGTCAACTGAGATTACTCATGATTTATGGCACTTAGGGTGAAGAGATAAATGGGAGTACATTCTGGAAAAAAATGTCTTGTAGAAAGTTCTTAAAAATATTGAAGCTAATTGGATCCCCCAGAAGCAGACTAAAGTTTCCCACGCCCGAATAGTAACATAGTGTCTGAAATCATTACCCTTCTTTGGAGCTCATGCCCTTTGGTTGTGATTTATACCTGTAATACATACAAAAGAATCATTCCATACTCCAGGTAGAATCCCTCCACTGTTAAGCATTCATCAGGCTAGACAGGTTAGAGAGAGTAACTTGATAAGAAATGTCAACTATTTGGAACTTACTGTCACCTGTCAGCCTCCATTGGCCCACCTCTTTCCTTGACTACTCTGATACTTTACTGTTTGTAATAGTTTATTAGGACACCATAGGAACCACCACCCCACTTATGAGGAGACTCCAGACGGTACAGAACTCAGCGACCAAACTCCTTATCAAGCTGCCCAAATGGACCCACATCAACGCCCACTTCAGGAACCTCCACTGGCTCATCATCCAGAAAAGATGCCAATTCAAGATGATGACACATGCCTACAAAGACCTCCATGACCAAGGACCAACATACTTCAACCACTGCCTTAACTTCCACCAACTCTCCAGATATCTTTGCACTGCCTCCCTCACCCAAGCCCAGCACCACACATCTGCCGAAACCACACTGAAGGCCATTCCTTCTCCTACCTCGCCGAGAAGGCCTGAAACAGTTTTCCCCTTCATCTTTGGATGTACACCTCTCTGGCGGAATTCAGGAAGAGACTCAAGACTTGGCTTTTCAACTGGGCCCAGCAACCTAGTTCCTGGATACCCTTCTGTCCTAATCGCAGCACTGTACAAATACTGACTAATTATGATAAACCTTTAGGATACAATGCCAGCAACAACATTACTGTCCACAACACCTCCACGCTAGACTGGACCGACCACCACTGCATTAATTTCTCCATCACCACACCTACTGTCCACCTCCGCACACTCCGCAGTAAATGGAACTACATCACAGAGGAACAGCTCACCAACACCCTCAGCAAGTCACCACCTCCCCTCGCCACAGACTCAAACATCTCAGCACAGAACTTCCACCAAAGGATCTCCGAATGTGCCAACACCCTAGCGTTGCATCAAGTGACCTCAGGTAAACACACCCTCAAGAAGGCCTGCTAGTTCTCCCCAGGACTCCAGGCGCACCTGCAGACGGCTAGAAAAAAGATGGGAGGAACAAGTCCCCGGAGGACATCAGGGCCTTCAAATCCCACCACCACCTTATCAGATCCACTAAGAAAGCCACCCTGCAGGACCATATCAGTGCCAGCGCACACAATACTAAATAGCTCTTCGCCGTGATTAGAAAGTTCGCCAAACCCCAATCGCAAGCTGCAAACATCCCTCCATCTCAGAACCTCTGCGATAGACTAGCCACCTATTTCCATTGAAAAATCAAGGACATGTATGATCGCTCTGGACCCCAAGACCCTCAGAGACAACCATTAACTTGTCAGCTCAGATCCTCCAAACCTTTACAGATCCTGCACTGCAGGAACACTCTCACCACGGACGAGACCCTCTCCATCATGAGCAGCACCTACTCCAGAGCCCCTGTGGATCCCTGTTCCCACCCCATTTTCAACAAAGCCAACACCTCCATTGCACCTGAGCTTCGCCACACTGTCACCTTCTCCATAGAGACGGATACCTTCCTCCGAGGACTGGAAGCATGGTGAGATACGCCCGCTCCTGAAGAAACCCACTGCAGACCCCTGGATCTCAAGAACTACCGTCCCATCTCCCTGCTGCCTTTTCCAGAAAAGGTCATCAACGCACAGCTCTCCAAACACATTGAGGATAACAACATCCTGGACATCTCCCAATCAGGCTTCAGGAGCAACCGTAACATGGAGACTGCCCTCCTCGCTGCCACAGATAACATCTGCTTGTTCCTTGACCGCAGCCAAACAGCAGCCCTCATCCTACTGGACCTGTCGGCTGCCTTAGACACGGTCTCCCATCGCACCCTCTACTCCAGGCTCCACACATCTGACATCTGCAGCAAGGCCCTACAGTGTATACGCTCCTTCCTGACCAGCAGAACACAGTCAGACTCCCACCATACCTGTCGGAAACTATGAAGATCAGCTGTGGAGTGCCCCAAGGCTCATCCCTGAGCCCCACACTCTTCAAATCTACATGGCCCGCTCGCATCCATCGTCAGAAACCACAGACTGAACATCGTCTCCTATGCTGACGACACCTAGCTGATCATCTCACTGAGCGAAAACCCTACAACTGCCAAGGAGAACTTCTACAACGGAATGGAAGCCCTTGCTGCCTGGATGAAGGAGAGCTGCCTTAAGCTCAACTCCGACAAGACCGATAACCTCATCCTGGGACCTTCCACATCAGCCTAGGATGACTCCTGGTGGCCTGCTACACTCGGCATCCCCCATTTCCCCCCCCCCCACCCACCACGCCCCCACCACCACCACCCCGACGAACCACGTATGCAACCTCCGCTTCATCCTGGATTAATCTCCCGCCATGACCCACCAGGTCACCTGTTGCATCCTCCTGTTTCCACAAACTCTTCAAATGGATACCAAACAACTGCAGCAAGACTGTAACCTGACTATGGGAATGCCCTGTACAACGGCACCACCCAGAAGAGTTTGAAGAAAATCCAGCACATCCAGAACACCTTTCCCAGACTCATCCTTAACGCCACCCCACGAACACATCACCAGACACCGTAGAGACCTCAACTGGCTCACCGCAGAGTGGAGGATCAACTTCAGACTTCTCGTACACTCATATAAGGCTCTCCACGACCTAGGACCCACCTACCTCAAACACCGCATCACCTTCTACTCCCCCACCAGACCTCTCTGCTCCGCTCAGCATGTACTAGCCACCGAGCCCCGCATATGGAAGACCTCTGCTGGAGGAAGATCCTTCGCCTATCTCTCAGCAAAGAGATTCAACACCCTGCCTCTTCACTTCAGGCAGTCACCATTGTTACCTCAATTCAGAAAGGACCTAAGACCTGGCACTTTGACTAATACATAGAGGACCGAGCCCATCCACTCCCACCACCACACGCCTTGAGACCCTTACGGGTGAGTAGTGCTGTAGGAGGCTGGCCTGGCTTATAGTGGGTACCTTGTGGTACTTACACCTTGTGCCAGGTCCAGTTATCCCTTATTAGTAGATTAGAGGTGTTCTAGCAGCTTAGGCTGATAAATTTAGCTATAGCAGATTAGCTTAGGCTGAACTAGGAGACATGCAAAGCTCCTACTATACCACTTATATAGCACTATATCCAAAAAAAACAAAATACTCAGAGTTACTAAAAATAAAGGTACTTTATTTTAGTGACAATATGCCAAAAGTATCTCAGAGGATATACTCCCTTAGGAGGTAAGTAATATACATAAAATATATATAGACAACCCAAATCAGGTAAGTAACAGTTAGAAAAGTAGTGCAAACAATGTAGAATCACAATAGAATGCAATAGGGAGAAATAGGCCATGGGGCAACACAAACCATATACTCCAAAAGTGGAATGCGAACCACGAATGGACCCCAGGCCTAGTGTAGTGTGTAGAGGGTCGCTGGGAGTGTAAGAAAACACTAAGGGTGTCCAAGATACCCCACCCCAAGACCCTGAAAAGTAGGAGTAAAGTTACCCTACTACCCCAGAAAGACAGTAAAGTCGAGATAGGGGATTCTGCAAGGACAACAACTGACTGCAAAACACTGAAGACGGATTCCAGGACCTGAGGACCTGAAAAGGAAGGGGACCAAGTCCAAGAGTCACGCAAGTGTCCGTGGGGTGGCAGAAGCCCACTAAACCCCGGATGAAGGTGCAAAAGGGCTGCCTGCGGGTGGAAGAAGCCGAAGATTCTGCAACAACGGAAGGTGCCAGGAACTTCTCCTTTGGTCAGAAGATATCCCACAGCATGCTGGAGGATGCAGAGTTGTTTCCACGTAGAAAGACCACAAACAAGCCTTGCTACCTGCAAGAGTCGCAGTTGAAGGTTTTGGTTGCTGCCAGGGCCCAGGAAGGACCAGGACCAGGAGGAGGAGACAGAGGGGGCGCTCAGCAACACAGAGTGCCCACGCAGAAGCAGGCAGCACCCGCAGAAGCACCTGAACAGGCACTTAGAAGATCAGCAGACGACGGTCGACTCAGAACAACAAAAGAGGGTCCCACGACGTCGGAGTCCAACTCAGCGAGTTGGGCAATGCAGGAAGGAGTGCTGGGGACCTGGGCTGGGCTGTGCACGAAGGAAGTCTTGCAAAAGTGCACACAAGCCCGAGCAGCTGCAGTTCACGCAGTACACAGGATTACTGTCTGGCGTGGGGAGGCAAGGACTTATCTCCACCAAATTTGGACAGAAGGGCCACTGGACTGTCAAAGACACTTGGACCCAGCTCCTGTGTTCCAGGGACCACACTCGTCAGGATGAGGGGGACCCAGAGGACCGGTGATGCAGAAGTTTGGTGCCTGCGTTGGCAGGGGGAAGATTCCGTCGACCCACGGGGGATTTCTTCTAGGCTTCCAGTGCAGGGTGAAGGCAGACAGCCCTCAGAGCATGCACCACCAGGAAACAGTCGAGAAAGCCGTCAGGATGAGGCGCTCCAATGTTGCTGGTAGTCTTCTTGCTACTTTGTTGCGGTTATGCAGGCGTCCTGGAGCAGTCGGCGGTCGATCCTTGGCAGAAGTCGAATAGGGAAGTGCAGAGAAACTCTGGTAAGCTCTTGCATTCGTTATCTGGTGAGAAACCCACAGGAGAGACCCTAAATAGCCCACAGAGGAGGATTGCCTACAAAGAAAGGTAAGCACCTATCAGGAGGGGTCTCTGACGTCACCTGCTTGCACTGGCCACAGAGAGCTGTCCATTGTGCCCTCCCACCTCTGCATCTTAAGATGGCAGAGGTCTGGGACACACTGGAGTACCTCTGGGCACCTCCCCTGGGAGGCGCTGGTCAGGGGAGTAGTCACTCCCCTTTCCTTTGTCCAGTTTCGCGCCAGAGCAGGGCTAGGGGGATCCCTGAACCGGTGTAGACTGGCTTATGCAAGGAGGGCACCATCTGTGCCTTTCAAAGCATTTCCACAGGCCAGGAGAGGCTACTCCTCTCAGGCCCTTCACACCTATTTCCAAAGGGAGAGGATGTAACACCCCCTCTCAGAGGAAATCCTTTGTTCTGCCTTCCTGGGACCAGGCAGCCCCGGCCCCAGGGGGGCAGAAACCTGTATGAGGGATTGGCAGTAGCTTCAGAGGAGACCCCGGAAAGTTAGTTTGGCAGTACCCGGGCTCTATGCTGGAGACCGGGGGAAGCATGGAATTTTCCCTCCAATACCAGAATGGGGTGACAATTCCATGATCCTAGACATGTTACATGCCCATGTTCAGAGTTACCATTGTGACGCTACATATAGGTATTGACCTATATGTAGTGCACGCGTGTAATGGTGTCCCCGCACTCACAAAGGCCGGGGAATTTGTCCTGAACAATGTGGGGGCACCTTGGCTAGTGCCAGGGTGCCCACACACTAAGTAACTTTGCACCTAGCCTTCACTAAGTGAGGGTTAGACATATAGGTGACTTATAAGTTACTTAAGGGCAGTGAAAAATGGCTGTGAAATAACGTGGACGTTATTTCACTCAGGCTGCAGTGGCATTCCTGTGTAAGAATTGTCTGAGCTCCCTACGGGTGGCAAAAGAAATGCTGCAGCCCATTGGGATCTCCTGGAACCCCAATACCCTTGTTACCTAGGTACCATATACAAGGGAATTATAAGGGTGTTCCAGTGTGCCAATGAGAATTGGTAAAATTAGTCACTTGCCTGCAGTGACAATTTTAGAAGCAGAGAGAGCATAAACACTGATGTTCTGGTTAGCAGAGCCTCAGTGATACAGTTAGGCACATATAGGCCACAAACTTATGAGCACTGGGGTCCTGGCTAGCAGGATCCCAGTGACACATATCAAACACACTGACAACATAGGGTTTTCACTATGAGCACTGGGCCGTGGCTGGCAGGATCCCAGTGAGACAGTAAAAACACCCTGACATATACTCGCAAACAGGCCAAAAGTGGGGGTAACAAGGCTAGAAAGAGGCTACCTTCCTACAAGTGCACTCTACAAATCTGATTGATTCATACCTGTTGCTCCCCTTATGTTTCATTCTAGACTAGAGCTACAAGTCTGCTTTGCATCAACCTTAATATTGGGGGAGGGGTGGAGTTGGGCCACTATGGTGCCATATATGTTTCAAAGGTAAGGCAAATGGCCTCTTGTGTGCCAGTGGTTCATCTGAAGGGTCAGGATGAGGGTACAGAAGTTAGACTGAGAAGCAATTGCCTTAGAATGGGAAAGTAGGAACCTTCATAACACATTTTCGTGTGAGTTGTCACATACTCTGCACGCAGAATCATACCACACCTAAAGCTCATTGAATTAAAAGAACAAAACACATTAATGCAGTAGAATTATTTCTAGTAAGACTTATACCTCAGAATTTGACGTTGAGGATTAGAATCACAATTCATCCATTGTAGGGGAGCTGTCTCTTGAAGACCGGACTAAAAGAACCCAGACAAGTTGGAAATTTCCCCTCCTAAGATAAACACATACATACATGAAACACTTCTGGAAACGTAACGCCCTCGCCCACCACCAGATGGCAGGAGTGTGCAAAGGATGTCAATCTTCTGCGTTTGTAAAAGGTGAGTAACATTTTCCTATTTTTCCCATAGACAAATATTAAATAATTCTCACAGACAAAACCTGTAGATGATATTCACAAGTTAGGCCAAGGAAATATTATAATTGGAACAATAAGGGTATTTATACAGATGGTCCGGAAGATGCGAACTAGTTTGTCCATTCATTCTCAGGTTATCTCCCATAGATTTAAAATAACAGTTTGAATTATGTTAACTAAAATACAATAACATAGGTAAAGCATGGAAGTATGAGTTTAGCGGATTTTCTAACTAAAACGGCAACATTTAAATTAAAATAGACACATTTCAGACTTTACTTAATTTGAGTGTTATCCATAATTTACTCGTGGTCACGTTTCCTACATTATTTTAGTACTCTGAGTAACATGAAATACTGTCACAGATGACATACTTTGTTTTACTTGCTAGGAGTAAAAGCACTTTTTAAGAGTTTGCTTGAAGGTTGCAGTTCAGAAGCGGGCCTTGACAGTTTCGAACATTTTCTCCATTTTTGTTTTACAGTTGATAGATGATGTTCTGGATTTTACAGCCTGTGCAGACCAACTGGGGAAACCGGCTGCTGCAGATTTAAGGCTTGGACTGGCTACAGGACCAGTATTATTTGCTTGTCAGCAGGTAAGGCTAAATAATGTTTCTTTCCAAAGAAATGTTTCTTTAATGTGTTAAAGTCACTGTAACTATTGGGTTGGCTGGATTTAATCTTCTTCAAGGAGGTGCGTGAAAGATGGAAATATGCACGGTGGCTCTACTTCCTCCTGCTTTGGTGCCTCGTAACATAGTAAAGCCGCGTTTGATCACTTCCTATTGCTCTACAAGTGCCAGAGGCACAATGCACCAGAGGAATCATTATCTTTCAGTAACCACGCTCTGCGTCATCAGTGTCAGCATTTGGATTGTGAACAGCTGGTAGTGGGTGGTTGGTTGCATTAAATATCACGATTCAAGATAACTTTTTATTTAATTTTCTTCAGAGTCCTTCCAGTCAAGGTGATAGGTAGAAGGCTCAATGATTCAAATGATCGTTTATTTCTGTAGTTGTGCTAGCTTCCTAAGCCTGAATGATGGATGTGGGTAGGATATTGATTAGAAAATTAGCATTTGAAGCTGTTTATTGAATTGTGGGGTGTGTTTTTCCTATTGGAGATATAGAGATATTAGAGCTATGAACCTTGTGTAAACATTGATCAACTCTCAAATCATTTATACATTAATGGGGCATCTAGAACACAGATATGCTACAACAACTTTCAGGCATCCAAAGCAGCTTCTATGGTGTAGTTTGTGGACAGTGTATTGTGTTTTAAACGGCATTCTTTCCTGCAATTTAAGTTATTGTAATCCTTTCAGAGCTGGGACAGGTGGCATGGTTCCAGGTTTTTTCTAGTTCGTTCAAATCCTCAGCTGGCCTGTGTCTGTGGCACTGTGGTAGCTCATACAAGTCATACAAGAGTTGGACACTTAGACACTGACATCCTTGGTCAGTAAAAGGAGGACTAGATTCACATGCTGAGCATTATTGCGCCATCTAGTGGTTGGAACCGGAATTCTCCGATGTAGTAGTAGTCCTTTCTCTCTCCTCTTATTATTTTTTTTTTTTTACGTCGGCTACTTTCACCGTTTGGTGCTTGGACTATATCTTTGCAATGTCATATGCCCTCCCTGGAAGACTCCTGGTCGCTATCTTCAGATTTCTTTTTTCCCTACATTGGGACTGGAAGCATCGGCAAAGGCTCTCCAAACTGCGAACTAAAGAAGTTGCAAAACAAGTTTTTCACCGAAGAAGGCCGAGGAGTCTACCGATAAGAGGTGCCAGAGGAGGATTGTCAAATGGGTACGTCAAAATCATCACGAAGAATGTCCAGACAGGGGGCTCCCTGTCCGGACTGATATTGAGACAACGCCGTCCCAATTCTGCCCAAAGTGCCACAGATTTGCCCAAAAAGATAAACATCAGAAGTGTAACCTGTGTCTACCCCTCTGCCACAATAGTGACAACTGCAAGGCTTGCAATCACTTTAAGCTGAAGACACTTGGAGAGATAAGCAGAGGCAGGCTCGCTACGCAATGCAGGGGCGAAAAACAACTCGAACCCTGAAAGGTGGGGGGGGGGGGGGGGCTGAAGGAGAAGGCTCAGACATCGAGTTATCCATTGTCGATGTCTAAAGAGAACAGCACAGACAAAAGGTCACCCCAAAAAAATACACTGTGGGAGACTCGAAAACATCTGACTCTAGAAATCAAAAAGGGCCTCAGCATCAAAAGCTATCGAATGAACGCAAGTCACAAACAAAAGAACCCCTCTGGCCCCAGGCTAAGGATACCCCAGGCGGTTGAAGTCCCCAAAAGACATCAAAAGACGATAGAGTAGAAGCGAAAACCGGCTGCAGCAGAGAAGCTTCAACATCGAGAGAAGAGAACAAGGGAGAAACCCCAAAGAAGTTAGGGAAAGAGATTCAGTTGAAGGAAATTTTGACATCGAAAAGAAAATGTACATCAGCGCTTGACGCCAAAGAAAAGACCACAGAAATTGAAAGGAAAAGCAGCTAGAGGCAGAAATGACAGCAATTCTACAACAAGAGGGATTTTGATGGATCCCTTTGGGAATCTTGTATTCCTCCTCAACCCCTTGAGGCAGGATGAGTGGGAAGGGGGAAGTCAAAGAACTGGAATCCCGAGCAACACATGAGCCATAAGAAGAACTGGAAGAGGAGCTTTTCTTTGAAGAGGATCCTGAGAATTTACCTCTGGAAATGCTAAAGGAAGGGTCTGAATTCAGAGAGTCAATGGCAAGACATTGAGACTGATGAGACCCCTGAAGAGGAAATTGACACCTACCCCTCAAGTCCATCGTTCCCCAATGACATTGTGATGTATGGTCCACTTGTAAAAAAGACAGCTGAAAAATATGAGGTACAATTAGAAGAGGAAAAGGCCCAGCCCTGCTTCCTACTCAAGACATTACTACCCGCTCAAACTAAAAAATCAGTTTCTACCAATGCTTCTACGCATTTTGGATCAGGGGAGAAAGGCATTCAAGGAGCCTGCAACTTGCAAAGCGGTAGCAGCTCTGGCTGAGGGAAAAGTATAGACATTCCTCCAAGTGTCCTCTATACTTATGATTGAATCAGCTGTATCTGTTTCTCTTATCAGCCACTGCAAGGATAAGGGCAAATATACCAATGCCATCTGGTCCACCTCCAGAAAAAGAAAGTAAGAGGATGGATTTGGTTGGAAAGAAACTTGAAAAAGGGGCAACAAACCAATGGAAAATCGCAAACTCCAGTGCTCTACAAAACAGATAAGCCTACCAGCAATGGGATGAAATGGCAGAGCTTGTGAAACGCCTACCTGAGCAGTACCGAAAAAGGGCTGCAGCACTGGCTGAGGAAGTTAAAAAATATAGCTAACGCTTTTCTCAAATAAGCTCTTGATGCAGCAGAAACAGCCAGCTTGTCAGATGGTGTCAGGGGCAACACTAAGATACCATGCATGGTTGAGGGTGTAGGGTTTTAAACCTGAAGTCCAAGCAAGTATGATCAACACTCCATTCAGTGGTGAACACCTTTAGTTGACACACCCGGCACTAATTGTTTTATGATTAAAAGTAATTAAAAAATGTGTAAAAAAAAATAAAAAAAAATGTGAACAACGTTTTGGATCTGCTGTAGATGACTCTACAGCAGCTGAAAAAGGACAACAACATTGCTAATTCTATGGGATCTCTGCAACTCAGATCACCTTCGAAGAGGAACAACTCCTGTGAGAAGACAGACAGGAAGAGGGAATTTCTCCAGTACATTGTCACATCATGGGTTAAAAGAGCAAGCAAGTCTCAGGCAACACCTCAACACTGGCAATTTCAGATGCAAGGATGACAGTCCTTTGGGGGGGCGTACATGGGGAAGAGTGCAGCCTCATAATGGAGAAGGAACCCGACCACTCATTCAATCTGCTTGGCATCAGATCTTCTCACATTCAACACCTGTGGGAGGAAGAATAAAAAGCGTCCTTCATGAGTGGAGGAAGAGAAGATAATTGGATCATAAACATCATAAAATATTGATATTGAATAGAACTAATCAGAACACCCCCAGCAGGAAAACGAAGGAAAAAGGTCCTCTCAAAGGACAAAACATCATGTGTTCTCAAGGAAGTAGAGGAGTTGCAGGGGAAGAAAGCAATACAAGAAGTGCCCAAAAAGAAGTTCAGACAGGGAAACTACTCAACATATTTACCTATACCAAAACCAGATGGAACTTTAAGTCCTATTCTGTACTTCAGATCTTATCAATAAGTTAGTAAAAACACAAAAATTCAATATGACAACACTGCAGTTTCAAAAAGGGGATTCAATGGCAACTATAGACCTCAAGGATGCTTATTTATACATTCCAGTGAATCACAAGCACAAATGATTACTGAGATTTGTAGTTAACAAGACTAATTACCAATTCAAATTACTAGCTTTCGGAATAAAGTCATCTCCGAGAGAATTTACAAAATGCTTAGCAGCTGTGGTAGCACACCTAAGAAGACATACAAAACAGATATTCAAACAGTAATAACACTTATCAATCTAGTATTTTCAATAAATAATTTTTTTTATCAACAATGCCAGACCAACAAAAAAAAATCTTTGTGGGGACAAGAATCAACTCATTAGAGGCAAAAGTTTATCCTTGCGAAAAGAGGGTGGTGTCAATACTTCAAGAAACACACCTTTACTAGCAGGGTCAGTCTCTGACAGTGAGGACTGTGGGGAAAATCCTTGGGAAGATGGCCTCTTGCATCCTGCTCATTCGATATGCAAGGCTACACTTGAGACTGTTTCAAGAGTGGCTACAAAACCAATGATCTCCGCAACTCTATTCTCCCAACTCCCTGTTGCTTGTCACTTAAACCTTTCAGGAGGAGATGGCGTGGTGGAACAGAAGACAAATTAACAGCTGGAAGCCCATTTACACAACCACCTTCTAGAGGAACCCTTACTACAGAAGCCTCAGATATGGGTTGGGGAGCACAAATGGAATCACTCAGTGTAAGAGGTGTATGGACAGAACACAATACTTACTGTACAGCATATCAGTGTCCTGGAAATAAAGACCGTGTTCCTAGCCTTAGAAGCTTTTCAGAAAGCGTTCTGGGGAAAATCAACATTAATACAAACAGAAAATACTACAACAGTGTTTTATATCAACAAACAAGGGGCAACTCAATTGTTTGTCCTGTCAAAATTAGCACAACAGCTTTGGAAATGGGCAATTCAGAGACAGATTTACCTGTCAGCGGTTCATCTCCCAGGAAAGGACAATGTCCAAGCGGACACACAAAGCAGACAAACACCATCTACCCATGAGTGGGAACTCCATTGATCAATACTCATTCAGATATTCAAACATTGGGGTGCACCAAAAATAGGTCTCTTCACAATGCAGGCAAGCACAAAATGCCAATAGTTTGCGTCATGACACCCACACCACCAGCCAATAGGGAGTGCCCTGTCGATAAGTTGGTCAGAGATATGTGCATGCATTTTTCCCCAATCCCAATGATGCACAGAGTAATCAATGCATGCAAACAAGACAAGACAGCACTAATTATTTTTGCCCCTAAATGTGCAAGACAGACTTTGTACTCAGAACTTATAGAAAAAGCTAAAGGAAACATCCAGAACTTAGCAAAACTTCACAACCTACTGTCAATGAAAGGGGGGGCAAGTTCTCCATCCAGAACCAGGAAATGTAATTCTAGCTGCATGGCTCCTGAAGACTTAGTTTGGCCACCTGCATCTGCAAGAGAAGACTATGGCGGTCCTCAGAGAATCAAGAAAGCCAACTACAAGGAAATGTTATATGGCAACTGGGAAATAATCTGTCTTTGGTGCAAAAGGTGGGGCCTACTACATCAAAATTCAAAGTCCTGAAATATCTTACTCATCTTCTAGATTGCACTCTAACATATTCTTCTTTAAAAGTACATTTTGCAGCTAGTGTGGCCAGTACAAGTGGCCATATAGGAAGAAGTCTCTTTACTTCTCCAGTAATTAAAAGATTTTTAGAGGTAGCAAAAAGAATAGCACCACCAGGAGGGCACCTGCACCAACGTGGAACATAAACCTGGTACTAACACAACTAATGGGGAAACTTTTGAGCCTCTTGACAAGGCATCTTTAAAAATACTCATGCTAAAAACAGATTTCCTAGTGGCAGTGACATATTTGCGTAGAGTGAGCGAATTACAAGTTCTCACTATTCAGTGACATTATCTGCAAATTCAGAAGGATGGGGTAGTTATGAAGAAACTATTTAATTTGGTTCCTATAATGATTTCAGGCATTAAGGATGGTCAGTATCGAATGTTGCTTAGAGTTTGCATTTTTTCTCTGTCTGTAGGTTTGGGACCATGCAAGATGGCCCCTTTGAATGTTACAGCTGGAGTTGCTCCTCACCGAGGTGCTGGGTATCTTTTTTTTTTTTTTTTTTTTTTTTTTTTTTTTTAAGACACGTTGAGCCAGAACATGTTCTGATGTCTCCTTTCTTGGACAGGAGACTAGCAGTCAGTAGTTTGTTGCTAGTCCCCAAACCCTTGGATCTTTTCGCTTCGGCATCCTTGGCATACTAGTTGAAGCTGATCTACAATCTAGATACGACATGAACCATGGTGAGCTAAATGCTTGTGAACAAGATTATTACGAGAGAGAGGCTTCTTTGTGGTAGATGCTGGTGGACGGAGAGTATTGGGAAAGCCTTTGTTAATGAGTTTGACTAGCAAGGGAAGATATCATGGTTGTGCCTCATATTTTGGCCACCTCTCTCAAACTCCTTAAGACATCATGATATCTTATTTAAAGGGCCAAAAGGAGGTCAAGTATAACCAGAACAAAGACCTTTCTATCATCGCTGGTGGTAAGCAGTTCCATCTGTCAACAGGGTTGTTTTGACCCCTGCTCAGAAGAATAAGCATATTGGAGGTGAAAGAGGATATGATTTTTTGTTTTTACAGGTCCAGGAGAGCTACTTTTGCTAATTGTAGGAAGCTGGCTTTCTATATAGTGCACTAAAATGAAGTACACTGTGCAGAGTCCAGAGGATCCCTAATTGGTATTGTAGAGATAGGACTAATGCTCTATTTGTGGTAGTGTAGGCGAGCAGTCGGCTTATCAGAGGGTAGTGCTAAGCATTTGTTGTGCTCACAGAGGCAATAAACGAAACACCCGTAAAGAATAAATCTGAGACCAATTAAAAAAAAATAACAATTCTTTTTATATATGTTTCAAACCCAAGAACTTCATAATCTGGTAAGTAGACTTTTAAGCATAAATACTTGCAGTTTCAGAAATTGACACAATGCAGTTTTCAGAGTTCTCTCAATGTTACCCTATGGAGGAAAACAATGTTCAGCAAGCACAGGGTTAACAGCGACTTACAAAGCCAATCTGGGGGAGTTAAGGTAAGTACTGGGCACTGATCAGAACCATACCATCAAGTCACTGGGGCAGCAGAGTGCAGAGGTGCAATAAAGCTCCGGGTGCCAAATGGTTTCATATGACAGTTTGTGCCTCATGAAGACAGGTTGCAGGCTCTGGCTAGGAAGCCAGTCAGGGACAACATGCAGGTAGGTAGTAGACTTGGGGTGCTCAGGGATGTAGGTGCATATTTGGTCCTCTTCTCCTGTGTCCAGGGGCGATGGGTGCATGGGTGTCTTTAGGAGTCAGGTTTTCACATCCAGGAGCACTCATGGTCAGGGGGGTCCTGTGTGTTGAGGCTGCAGGTGTTGGGAAGTCTGGCAGAGGTGGAGCCAAGGCGGACTCTAGCTCTTAGGAGCTGGGGCATATTGTGGCCACATGTGGTTTCTGGAGATGTCAGATTTTCTCTCTGCAAAAGCTGTGGGAGAGAGGGGCCTGCGTGCGAATCAGGAGAGTCCAAGATGGGTGAGACCACAGTGGACTCTGTCTTTGGGCAGCTGGGGACCTGCATTGGCACCGTCTGCTTCACCTCAGGTCTTGGACGTTGGGTGCAGTTGTCACTTCAGATTCTGGGTTTCCAAGGTTCCAGAAGCTGCAGCGTCTTTTATTTGGAATTTCTTGTTGCAGGGCAAGTCTGCTGCCCACTGGACACTTGAGTCTCTATTGAAGGCTTGAAAGTTGGCTTCTTGTGCAGGATCCTTTGAGTTCAGCAGGCAGGCCAGAGATGCTGGCTCCTAGTCAGTTTCTTCTTGTCCTCATCTACAAGTGCAACTCATCTTTGTCCGGGTCTTCTTAGGTTGTCGAAATTGGAGTTCTAGGGTTCATGGGTGCCACCTAAATACTCAGTGTAGGGGTGTTACAAGGAGTGCCAGGTGGTAGCCAGTGGGCTGACGACCTTGATGGTGACTACACCTTTCTTATGACCATTTCCACTGGGAAGTGGGCATAATTCTAACCCTAGTGGCTTAAGTCCTTCCAAGCAAGATGGAAGAATTTGAAAAGTAGTGCCCACTTCAGCTTGTCAACCTTAAGGGTGGGACTGGCATGAGGGGGGGCACTATTTAACTAATTTTCCTGCCTGTGCTGCCGCCAAAAGTGGGGTCAGGACAGGGGGGTTGGTCATCTCCGTCATCTGGAGAGATCTGGGTCGCATTACAAAGGCAGCAAGGCCTTTCAAGCTTCCCAACCTGGTATGTCCACCCTTCCCAGGAGAGGAGGTCTCAGGCCCTCGAGAGCGCTGGCTGTCATCCGGGGCAGGTGTGAAGGGAGGAGGTATGGGGGGAGGGGAGGGTTAGGGGGGGGGGGGATTGACGCATCTGTGGTGGCTGAACTGATCAAGACCAGTCAGTCAGTACACTAGTAGCTGGTAGGTTTTCATTGAGCACCTCTAAGATGTCCCCTGTGTGCATTTTTTAATAAATCCATCACTGGGGACAGTGAGGATTTACTATTACAAGATGATTGATACCAAACATCCCAGGATTCAGAGAAGCCATCTTGTAGCTGGGGAACTCGTAGTGTCCAGCACATGCATTTAAAATTGCTTTCCTGGACACTTCTATGTCTGTGAATCGACAGAACTAGCAGAGGCATATCTGCTCATGCATATATGGCCTTGCATGTAATATAATGCACCCTGCCTTAGGGCTATAAGGACTGCTAGAGGGGTGCCATGTCCTGTTTTCAATTTTGGGTGCATCTTGTCAAGCAGCCTGCAATGGCAGTCTGCATTAGGTTGGTGCTGGGTCCCTCAGAGTGGCACAAGTTGTGCTGCAGCTGTGAGGGGCCCTCTTCAGTAACGATACCCTAGGTACCAGTGGACCATTTACTAGGGACTTATAGCTGGCTGAAGGGCGTGGTCATTTGCTGATCAAGTGACCAGGTGTGTTGTTTTAGGGAAGGAAGACTGACATTGGGGACCTGGCTAGCAGGAACCCAGTGCACTTCAGTCAAAGTTGCATCTAAAAACCAGTCAAAACGTTTGTGGGGGCTTACTGCAACCAGAACCCAGCTCTCTACACTAATCAAAACTTTACGACAACCCCATGCCACTCTGCACATCACTGAATTTTGATCCTTGCACATTCACGGACTACCCTGGAAGTTACTTCTGGATGACTGGTGAGCAACATCAACCCATATCCTTTGTACAAATGTGCACCTAAGTCCCACCTCCTGTGTGGTCAGAGTCAGAATCAGCACACCAACCCCCAAATTATTCTCAAGAGTGTACTCCATAATTATAATCAAGGGAACAGTATTGCAAACACTATATATCATATAGTGTACCATCATTGCTGTCGCCTATATCCATCACACAATTAGACTTGCATTTTATATCCAAATCTATCCACCCAATCTAGGATTGTGGTTTTGTATCATTTGTTAGTATGAACCAAAGTGATTAAACCCACATGAAGCCAAATTTTATTATGAAAATATAAACATCTTTGTTTTGCCAACAAAAATGTAAACCTCTATGGTATCATCCAAGACTACATCATGAAGCGGTCCTGCATTTTAACTTCCTAACTTTCAACCCATCATTTAGGCCATCTGCTCCTGCACCGTTATTTAAAAAAAAAAAAAAAAAACAGACAAAAAAGATGTTGATCCTAATACATGCAGCACCTCTGTATGGCAACTGATTTATGTTGATGAAAACACAAGCAAAACATTTCAGCATGGTATCCATTTTATCTGAAAAAATACATTTTGCATATAGAATTTTACACCAATTTCTCCAACTACTGTGGTCTTTTGAATTCTGTCCCGTCCTGCTGGAAACGAGATAATGATCTTCTGCAGAACTGACCGGTAAAAAGAGATGTTTTTTTTTGCTGCAGCCAGAGGCCCTGCAGCGTGCCAGATGCTGGCTGGGTAGGTTTGTGGTGGCCGGTAAGATGCTGAATTGAGGATTAAGGATAAACTGCAAAACTAGTGTGTCTACTACACCACTGGGGGACTAAGTAAGCACTGAACAATATATACTCCCCATTCAAGCAGTCCGCAGTCTTGGGTGTTGTGGCAGGCCTGCTGTAGTTGTTCGAGTGAGCCAGCTGGGATCAATCAATTCAATTACTCTTATTTGTTGAGAGCCATAAAAGTACAAATTAAAATGTAATTCATCTGTTTACATATAAAACAAAAGTAAAAACAAAATATATATACAAGATTTCATCAAAATAATCATGGTTAATACAGAACCCAATCCATTCAATGTCTCAATTTCAAACCTATCTTGTCATGAAC